>NC_081408.1:594778882-595378882 GCF_030272615.1 Cryptomeria japonica | reverse complement strand
GCATTTCTATCTTATCTTAGAGCCCTTAATAGTGACATTTCAGTCATGATTCAGTCTATGGGTGCAAATAGTCTACCAAATGCATTTGATGTTGCTACTAGGGCAGAAAGTTGCCTAATTCAGGCTGGTAAAATAGCCCCTAGGCCCCTAATGCCCATATTTCCAGAAATACAGCCTATTGTACCTCTTTTAGAGCTTCCTCTAGTCATTGTCCCACCTTTACCAGCATTGAATTATCAAGTTGTAGCTCAAGCAAATATTATCACACTCCCGAATCAAGAGTTTCAGGAGTTTAAAAATGAAATGAAAACCATGTTCCAAGACTTTGATAACAAAATGACCAATATTGAGAAGCAAGTTTACCAGAACACCAAGCCTTATCAAGCCCCTTATCAAAATAATCAGCAGAACAGGCCTCCTTATCAAGCTAACCCTCAGGGTCAAAGGAGAAATTATAACCAAAGATCTAATATACCTTACAATCCCAGCACTACCAGCACATCCAAAGATATCATCCCAGCTCAAAACAACATGGCATCGGATTATGATTGGTGCTATCCTTGCAACCAACCTCAAAATGAAACCACTTGTTTGAATGGTATGCTACATCAAGCACTCATGGTTCAAAATAATGTTGATGTCTTAGAAGATAGTACTTATGGAACTCATGATCAACAATTTTCTCATTCTGAACAAGGCCCGGATGTTACCTTAGTCAATTGGCAAGGTGAAGAATTATGTGGAGTAAATTAGCCACAATATCAGAATCAGTCCTACACTTCTATTGCAGCCAATACACGGTCCAAAAAGAGAGCCATTGATATAGGACAGCAAGATGATAAAGGCATTAATCAGGCTTCTACAAGCCGACAAGCACCACCTGGACCTCAACCCACTCCAAATATACAAATCCTACCAAAAGTGCAACCAGTGGTCAACAAGGATCAGCCAACAGGTCAATTACCAACAGCACAAGTTCAATAGGATGTCATTGTTAAAAGAGGGCAGCAGAAGGTTAGTACAAGCTCATTTAATATTTTAGATCAATTGAAAAAGATGCATGTCAGTGTCTCAATGTGGGATTCCTTAGCTCTACCAGGGCAAAAATATTTGCTTAAAAATGCCTTGTCTAACATCTCTTTGTCACAAGAGCTTCCTAATGAGCAACCCAAAGTAGTCTTATCCAATTCCCCTCAAGAAAAGAAGGTCGAACAACAAACTCATAATGTTAAACCCCCTCCTTTTTATCTAACTTTAATCATAGGTCAGCACCTAGTGCATAATTGTATGATTGATTCAGGTGCAAGTAGTTCTGTCATACCAAAGAAGATAGTTGATAAGCTAGGTTTGATGTATGAGCCTCTTTCAAAAGGGGTAGTCTAGTTAGATGGGACACACAGTAGGTGTGATTAAAAATTTGGATCTCATATTGCATGCATGCCCAAACTTCTCAATCCCACAAGATGTCTACATCATAGATCTTCCACCTTACTCTGCTTTATGCTTGTCCAGAGATTTCACAGCCAATTTGGGTGGGTATTTGTCCTCTAATTGGTCACATATATTTTTAAGAACAAGATATGGTACCAAAGTGACCATAAAATCAGAATTGTTAGCTAATGATCATATAGAACCATACATCCCAAGTGTTGTTAATGCAAATTTGCCTATACAAGAATCTAATGAACAACCTGATATCCCATATCCAGACACTCCAATAGAAGGGATACTTGATGTATTATTAGATGAATGGGCAGTAGATAATGATGAGGAAGATCCATTCAAGCATATGGAATAATTAGAGCTAGGTGTCTATATGATCCACAAAGAAGGTGTCGTTGTCCCTAATCTCAAAAAGGATGGCAATCAATTGTCCAATCAGCAAGGTGAATAACATAACAATGAATTGTGGCAACTCTATTTTGATGGCTCGAGGAGAAAGGTTGGTTCTAGTAGTAGTGTTATGTTAATCTCTCCTGAAGGTAAGAAATACTTTTCAGCCTTTAGATTTTCTTTTAGCTGTACTAATAATATAGCTGAGTATGAGTCACTTGCACATGGATTAGAATGGGCTAGAAAAAGAAATGTAAAGTGTTTGCAAGTATTTGGGGACAGTGAGCTAGTGGTAAATCAAGTAAGAGGTGTCAATGTGATTAAAAATGATGTCCTTAAATGTATAAGAATAGGATATGGGACTTAACTAAAGAGTTTGATGCTTTCAATCTGCTATCAGTGTCTAGAAATTAGAATAAGGAAGCAGATAAGTTGGTTGCCTTGGGTGCTCAATTTGACATACCAGATGAGGTAAGCAATATTGAAAGACAAAAATATGTCAAAGTGATTGTTAGGCCTTCAATTCCAGATAACAATGTCAATTGGCAAGTCTTTGATTCAAATGAACAAATTATTAATTTTCTTATTGAAGAGGCTGAATTTACAGCTGGTAATCAGCATAAGTTGGTAAAGAAATATGAAAAATAGATTCTTCAATTGAAAACTAATAAGTTGCCAAAGGGATTGGTAACCCTTGATTCAATCTTTAACATTGATGATCGGGTTAGAAAGGAAAAGGGCAGAATGCTCTTTAAAGAGGAGCACTACGAACCTATTGAGATCTTCGGAGATATGTTATTAAAGCTTGGAAAGGTATGTACAATTGATGAGAAACAGGCATTTGTTTTGCTTTGTCAAGAGTTCAATTATGTATTTGCATGGCAGTATGAACATTTGAAGGGATTTAACCCCGCATTAGCCCAACACACCATAGAGTTGGAAGTTGATGCCAAGCCTATGAGACAAAAGCAAAGCCCCTTAATCCAAAACTTGAGCATCTCATGAAGATAGAAATAAACAAGCTAATCCAAGGTAATATCATCTTTCCTATAAAGCATACATCTTGGGTTTCAAATTTGGTTCCCGTAAGAAAGAAGAATGGTGATCTTAGACTTTGTATCGACATTAGAGATTTTAACAGATATTCTCTAAAAGATCATTACCCACTGCCCTCAATAGAGAAGATCTTACAAGTAGTTTCAGGTTTAGATAGTTTCACATTTCACTACTTGATGGTTATTTTGGTTAATATCAGATTCTAGTAAAAGAGGATGACCAATTTAAAATTGCCTTTACTACAAAATGGGGAACAATGGCATATAGGAAAATGCCTTTTGGTTTGTCTAATGCAGGAGAAACCTTTCAGAGGGCAATGGATATGGCCTTCCAAGTTCTTATAAATAATTTTGTTTTGGTTTATCTTGATGATGTAGCCATTTTTTAAAAGCATGTGGAAGAGCACTTTTCTCACTTAAGGCAGATTTTTGAAAGGTGTAGAGAATATGGAATATCTTTAAATCCCAAAAAGTGCATTTTTGTCGTACATGAGGGTAAGTTGTTGGGCTATATTATCTCCAAACATGGAATAACCATAAATCTGGAGAGGGTAAGTTCTATTTTAGCTTTTCCTTTACCTACACATAAGAAAGGCCTTCAAAGCTTTATAGGCATAATCAATTTTGTAAGGAGATTCATCCCTAATATAGCATTTCTTTTGAAGCCATTGACTAGCATGCTTAAGAAAAATGTTACTTTCAACTGGTCCAAAGAGGCTAAGAATAATTTTGAAGAAATTAAGACTGCCATAGCATCAACAGCTACTTTGATTAATCCAGACTTTGCAAAGGATTTTATATTATATGCTTTTGGTACTTTTGATACTATTTCAACTATGTTGATTCAACAAAATGATGAGGGATTGGAACAGCCAATAGCATTCTTCAACCAAGGCCTAGAAGGGTATGAACAAAATTATTCTTTTGTTGAGAAACATGCATTAGCAGTCATTAGAAGTCTAAAGAAATTTAGACACATGCTTTCAAATAACAAAATTCACCTAATGGTTGTTCATCCTAGTAAAAAAGATTTTTTATTGAATAGAGATCTTAATGACAAAAGAGCTAGTTGGATCACGAAAGTGATGGAGTATGATGTCAATATAAAGGTAATGAAGCTGATTATATGTAAGGGATTATGTGAACAACTCGATGGTCACAATAAAAACACCAAACAAGAAAGTGAAGAAGTTGTTCTAGTTCATAAAGATAATGAGCCAATTGTTGTAGCAATACCTCCTACAAGTTGGGTGCGAGAAATGATGAATTTTCTTCAGCTTGGTGAGTGTCCTAAAGGCCTAAACAATGCTAAACGAAGATACTATAAACTTCAAGCTATCCCTTATATCATTTTGGATGGAATTTTGTTTAGAAAATATTTTAATGGTGTATTCATAAGATGCATAGATTCAGATCAAACTGAGAGAATATTACAGGAATTCCATAATGGACCAGTTGGTGGTCACTTTGCACCACGGACTATAGTATTAAAGATCATGAGGGTAAGATATTTTTATCCTGATTTGCATAAAGATGCCTATGCTTGGGTAAGGAAATGTAATGATTGTGCAATATTTGCAGGCAAATAGAAGATGATAGCTTTACCCCTGCAACCTGTTCAAATTGAACAACCATTCATGAAGTGGGGTCTTGATTTTATCGGAGTCATCAATCCACCTTCAAGTTCTGGGCATAAATCGATCTAGATAGCCACTGATTACTTTATCAAGTGGACTGAAGTTGTACCCTTGAAAGAGGCAATTGAAAGTGTAGTCCTAAACTTTTATCAAGACTTAGTAGCAAGGTTTGGTATCCCTGATTCTATTATTTCAGACAATGCATTAGCTTTTGTAGGGTTTAAGATTACTGATTGGGTTTTCCAGAACAACATATTTTTTAGTACTTCATCCAATTATTACCTTCAGGGTAATGGACAAGTTGAGTCTACTAATAAGAACTTGATTAGGATAATCAAGAGGACAATAGAAGATAATCAAAGAACTTGGCACACTCAGTTGAAACATGCATTGTGGGCTAATAGGATCACCCCTAAGAGAGCTACAAGTATATCTCCCTATGTCCTTGTTTATGGTAAAAAGGAAAGACTCCCAATTTCAATTGAAATGCCTACACTAACTCTGATTAGAGAGCAGAAATGTTGCAAGAAGAACCCATGCAAGTTAGGTTGGCAGAACTAATAGAGTTGGAGGAGGTAAGAAAGAAAGCATTGTTGACTATTCAAAATCATCAAGCTCAAATGAAGAGGACTTTCGACAGAAAGGCAACTCTGAGATTTTTCAATGAGGGAGATTTGGTTTTGAAATGGGATGAATTAAAGAGTAATCCTAGAAAGCATACTAAATTTGATGCCATATGGGATGGCCCATACATCATTACTAAGAAAAAGCAACATAATGCTTTTCAGCTTTCAAAGTTGAATGGTGAGACCCTTCCAATCCCAGTTAATCAGATTCATCTCAAAGCTTTCCTTTGAGATTTCATTTAAGCTAATAAGTGTTGATACACATTCTATTTTTATTGTTCTATTTTTCAATAAGTGCTCATGCACAATTTTGTGGTTTTTGTTTTAGCCAACACCACTTGTTTTTTCCTAGTTTTTTTGTTTTGTTTTGTTGTTATGTTACGGAGAAGCTGAATTTTCAAGAAGTTCCATTTGGAGAGAGGGCTGAAATGACTCCATAAGCCCAATGGATAAGCCATGACTGGTCTATAGTGTTTAGAAGGCAAACACTCCGTAGAAGTCACCAAAAATGTTGCAAATTTTGCACATGCCAAAATTAGTTCCCTAATGAAGCATTGCATTCATTCATTTTGAAAAGATCAAATCATGAACTAGGGAGAAATGCACTATTTTTGTCTAACTTGTTTGCTTCATGTGCAAATACAAGAAAGTAAGACAGCATGCGGGTTAAAATGTAGCTCCCACAAGGGTTGAGCTTAGCGTGCTATAGACCACAAAGATATTTATGCTCCATTGCAGATGAAATAGCATGGCCTATTAAAACCTTCAAGAAAATTCATGTTGGAAAGTGTATCGTCGAATCCCCTGTGTAGCTGATGAAAGGCCAAAAGAAGCTCAGAGCAAATGCAATTAGCTTGAGTAAAGTTTTTACTTGAATGCCAAAGAGGGTTTAAAAAGGCTAGAGAATTTCCAAGCATTTTCAATTGCCAAGCAGGAAGAACATTTATCCCACATTAGTCGCGGGGAGGAGTATTTTTGTATTTAAAGCTAAAGTCACATATAACTATAGTGTCAAAGCTTACGAGATTTTAACAAGAAGTGTCTCATCGACCCGTGGACCCCGCATACGTGCGCATCTAAAGGCGTCTTAATTTTGTGACCAGCTGGTGGGAAGAGGTTAAAGGTCGAGCAAGTCAGTAAAGATCAGACGCAGATCACGGAGATCTAACGGCTATCGCTATGTCGCAATGAAAAGATGCACACCGGATTATCACCGCGACTTGGTGACTGATGACATGGCAGAACAAGGAGTAAAGATTGACCATCAAATCAAGAGATATCAAACAACGGAGTGACATTTTGGGGCATTCCATGACTGTCACTATACCATGGTTATGAAGAGCCCGAAATGAATACCCCCGTGACAAGTGGTAGGCCAGGTGGTGCTGAGGTAGACTCTGAGAAAATTACAAGTTGACACATGGTGACATGCAACAAGAAAGGTGGTTCCTAGGTGGATCTCATGAGCCAATCAGAGGGTGACACACGTTGATGATGTAGCACAAGAACAAAGATCAGTCAGAGTAAAGATTAGGCAGATTTGATCATATCCAATGGTGATTGCACAAATCCGACAGTGGTCACTAAGCCGCAAGGAAAAGTTGCTTGCCCAGCTATCTCATGTGACTTGGTGACCAAGTAGTGGGGCCCACTAAAGAACAAATTTAGAGGAAGAAATAAAGAACACAGATTAAGGTTGATTGGATTGAAGAGCTTCATTTTGGCAGTGAATCCAGGTCATGCTAAGATGGCAAGGCAGGAACCCTGAAACCAACCAGGATGTGCCACGTGGCTAGCCCGATAGAAAAGTAGGTGAAATGGAGCGTATCATCAGCCATCAAAATAAGCATATCAGTGCTAACCCGATGACCCGATGAAGAAAGCAATGCTAGTTATAGTCAGAAATCGAAAGTGGTGGCAGGTAAAGTAGCGTCAAGGGATCCATGTGAAATGAAAAACCATTAGGTAGTTTGAGGTCCAGTTACTCAGCTCAGAGAAAGTCTGCATGAGTCTTTCTCAGGATCTTGAGGTGATAAGGACTGATTTTGAGCACCATATGGGTCAACTTTTAGTTGACTAAGAGTTTGAACTGAATTGCATGAGTTTTTCTCATGATTTTGAGCCTTTTTTATGGCTTTTTTATTTCTACGAGATGATCAGTTTTCAGAGGAGATATTTTTAGTGGGAGCTCATCTTTAGTCATTCTAGAGTTATCTTTCCTCTACCTTTTGGAAGGCTTTTGTATAAAGTGAAAAAAAATTATCTTTCTTCACTAGTTCTTGATGATTCTCTACCTAATTTTAGTAGAGAATACATTCTTGTAGCTCATATGCAGTTTTATGATAGAATTATGAATAAAAATTACCACCTTATGCCTTATGTCTTTACAATTCATTTTCTTATCCTTGATTAAGAGTTAGTTTATTGTGTTATTGTCTAGATAACCTTTGAATTTTTTGTCTCATTTGTAAGTCACGGGTTGTGCATTGCGATAAATTGGTTCATTTGGTTGATTGTGAAAGTTTCTATTTCCTTTCAATTTCTTGAAGTTTAAATCCTTTGCATGAAATATTTATGTGTTATGAACCAGAAGTCTATTTGTGCAGATTGGTGTTGTTAGGATTGTATCTCTATCATTTTGAGATATCTTATTGATGCTTCACCTTCGTTTAGCATTTGAAATTTCTTTCTAGTTTCATTTTAAGTTTTCCTATCCCTTTTCTCATTAAATATTTAGAGTTTTTCATAGGGAACCAGCCCTTCATCTGGAGGTTAATTCTCACTATAGGCAACCCATAGGCCTGAGAATTATCCCATGTGTCACCAAGTTGCTTGATCTTTCATCTTGTGCACTATGGGTGCAATTTGAGTGACAACGGGTGGATCACCACTAAGCCGAGTTGCACCAGCTTGGATGTCAGGACTTCCTCCACAATGTTCCTCTGGACTAGAGTGATGGGGCCAATTGTCTTGTGGTCTTTAGTGATAGATGTATCATGCTTTCCCACCATGATGGCCCTTTTGATTGTTACCAATTTTCATGCAATTTCAAGGGTGAGTTTCCTTTTTGTGACATAAGTAGGTAGGCAAAAGGGTTCTTCTGAGAACCCATGCACTCAGATAAAAGAAAAATCGTTACCCAGGAACCAGTCGCAGGGAGGGCATTCATTATGCATCCAGTTCATTTAAATCTAAGAGAAGCAAGTGAATGGTTCATTAGGGATTGACCCAAAATCCTTAAGGAAGGGAGTTAGGAAATGGTCAGATAATTGATAAGCAATGAAAGAGGCTAATAGAATAGGTGTCCAAGCTGACACCGACATTTTGTTCCCCGACTCGTCGCAGATAGCTAGTCGCATATATTGGCTACAGAAGACCTCATTTTAGTGCAGGAGAAGATGGACAAGGACTGAGGTGAATTTGAAGCACCGCAACTACTAAAACTCTGATAGCTTCTTTATCATTGCTCTAGCTATGAAGACAGAGAAGTCAAAATGGAAAGACCCCTTCTACTTCCAGCATTTGAAAAGGGAACCCATCATAGCAGTTGTGATTTCCTGGTCATTTTCATGACTGCATAGCCATGCAAGAGTGGATGAGATATCCCTTAGGTCATCATGCTTCAGGTCACTATAAGATAGAGGAAGCCTCAGGAGTCCAGAAGATGGACTCCAATTGAGGGCACTATGGCAAAAAGAGAGGGCATATCTTCTGGTGTTCCAAAATTCTTCCATAGTAGCCTCAGAGAACACCTTTGTCCCCTCAAAAATTGGGCAACACATCATATCCCTTATGGCTGCCAGGGAGATCACTACTTTTAAGAAAGATCAGCTAATTAAGCAAGAAGTAGGGTCAAACCCCTTAGTGCACATAGCCACAAACTCTGGGCAATACGGAACCATAGGGACCATGAACTAGGGGGTGCCATTGTTCCATAAATGAGTTGTCATGGATTGTGGCTCAGCTCTATGATGAAGCATTCTACTGCATGCAACCTCTCTAAGGTTTTTGGGTTTCTTATGGAGCTCAGGCTCGGCAAAATTTTCATAAGAATCTATTACTGGGGATGTGTTGTGGGTAACCATCTTGAACCTAGCCTTGGTTCTTGGATATTCCAAGCTACTTGGAATAGCGTGGGAAGAATAAGAGAGCTCCCCAAAAACATCTACCCACAATCCTCCCTGAGCAACACTTGAGGAAGTAGCTTCTATTTCCATTTTTTTTTAGAGAGCTCCACTCTATCAATCTTTCAAAAGTCTTGGGCATTTAGGTTACAAAAAGATCAATAAGATGAATATCGGGCGACCTCCTTCCTTTAATGCACTGCATGCCTATATTTTCACGAAAGGGGACGCTTAATGCGAGCGTTCATTTGCACATATGCCAATTCATTTTGCAGTCATAATTAACCCTGAAGGGGATGAGCGCCACCATCTATGAATTCCAAGAGAAAACTTATGTAGCCCACCATTAATCAAAGCCACTTGAGGTGATTTACTTGTCCAGATGGATCCCCTCCTTTATGAAGGAAATCAACAACCAACAGGGTTCGCACAAGTTAAGATAGTCTTGTAGGATTTATGGTTTAAAACACAATGTACTTACACATACGTGTGGCATCTATTTGCATCATCTCTTTCTTTGAGGAACCGGGCAGGATGTTTGCCAACTCTGAATCAGATCTTACCTACTTGTGTGAATTGATGAGGAATGATAGGAGCATTGGAGTTTGGGAGTACTGGCATCTTTACCACTTATCACCTTGAGCCAAGAATTTGTTATAAATATGTCATTTTAGACATTCTTTTATAGAGTATCAGCTTCAATGATAGAACTTTCAGGAAATGGATACTCCTATTAGACTCATCAGTAGTAAGGCTCGGGTCACTTTCCTTGAGAATATTTCTAATAGAAGGCTGTAGACAATGACAAGGCGGAAGAATCCCCTGATTATTGCTACTATAAAATGGATGCTTGGCGAGGATTTTATAGATAACATGGATCAATATCGTGTAAACATGGACATTTGTTCACATTTTGTGGATTCGCTGCTGGATTTTGGAATGGTTGGGCTATTGACCTCGAAACTCACCAAGGCACTCTTCTCCTAAGATTATTTGGGGGGCTGGAAGATGTAGTGGCCTACCACATCCCTTTCAGGGGCCTCCCTCTAGCATCAAAATTGAGGTGCTTCATTACTTCCGGCAAGGAGGTGACTTGGCACCTGCTTATCAGCAGTCTAAGGATGATGACACTATCATCCCATCACTTTTGAGTGGAGCTCACTGTGGAGTTTTTCCTTCGGGTCCATCTGATATTCCCTATCTTAGATGGTACCGAATGGTACACTGATTTCAAGGATTACATTTTTCCAAGGGTCTTGACACTGCACATTCAACCGAATGTGGTTGTTATTTCCATAGCCGGGGCGCCTGGTGGCATTTTTGAACATGAGTGGTCAGAAGGGGATGATAGTGGAGACCCTGATTTCTAGATGGAGGATGATGAAGATAGAGAGGGTTTTTAAGGAAATGGCAGCTTGGGATCAAGGGCTTCATCTTGCTTCTTTTTGTAAAAAATAGGTCAGGGGCCTACCCAAAAATTGTAAAAGCCACCCATAATATAATGATTTTCTTTTTGCTTAATTATGGTGCATCATGTGGTTTCACTTTTCCTGCTTGAGAAAATGATCGGGAAAAATTAAATAAATAAGGCACATAAAAGCAATTATTTAAATTATATACATTAAGAGAAAAATTGCTTAATGAAAAGGCTTGAGGTGGAACCCATTGACTGGGATCTTGATAGAGTCCCCTTTCATATCTTCAAGGTCAAATGAATTGAAACCTTTGCAACCTATGATGCAAAAGGGTCCCTCCCATAACCCATCGAACTTGGCATGTTGATTGGGCTTGGCCGCTATTTCATTGTATTTCAAAACAAGATCGCCTTGTTTGAATTTTGGGTCGGAACTCTTTTTACTGTCGAACCACCTCTTGATGGTTCGTTGATGGTTCTAGAGAGATGTGAATGCTACTTCCATGGCCTCTTCTAGTTCCATAATCTCTACCAACCTTACGTCCATGGGACCATTCTCTACTACTTTCATAGACTTAAGTAACTGCAAGGCTGGGATTTCCAGAGAAATAGGAAATAGTGCATCCTTACCATAAACTAGCTTATAAGGGGAGTTCTTTAAGACTTGCTTTGGCATTATCTAGTTGGCCTATAATGTGCTCCTCAAGTGGTGGTGTCACTCCCTCTTGTACTCCAAGCCTATCATTTTAATGATTCTGATGAGATTCTTATTAGTAGACTCGGCGAGCCCATTTCCTTGCGGATAGTAGTTTGAGGAGGTTTTGAGATAAATACCTTTGCTAAGGGAAAATTGGTTGATTTTCAAACCTATGAATGCATGTGCATTGTCTGAGATTACGATCTTTGGTGGACCATATCGGCACACTAGGTCCTCCAAGAATGTCAACACCTTGGTCTCTAATGAATTCTTTAGCAGAACAGCTTCAAACCATCTAGGGAAGTAGTCAGTAGTGGTTAGGATCCACGTATGTCCAGTCAAGCTTGGGGGATCGATCATCCCTATGAAATCCAGTCCCCATTGAGCAAAAGGTTCCTCTACCATTATAGGCCTGAGCAGCATCACTGCTTTTCTACTCCTGCCACTGTAATGCTGGCATTCTTTGCACTCCCTTACCAAGGTGTGCACATATTTGAACATAGAGGGCCAAAAGTATTTGGCACAAGTGATCTTGATGATGGTTGTTTGTGCCAAAAAGTGACCTCCTGATGAACCATAGTGGAATTCATGTAAAATCTTGCCAGCCTAGGATTGGTTCATGCAGCGGAGTAGGATTCCATCAAAATTTCTTTTGAAAAGTATGCCATCTACCAAGTGGAAACAATTGTTCTGAAGTCTATATAATCTCTTCTTTTCAGGGGAGAGACCTTCAGGAAAACTACCCGTCTTCATGAAATATTTCTGATCCTCCATCCAGCACGTCTCTAATGGTTCAGAGGAAACCATCATGACTTCTTCTGCGACCATCTTCGTTTCTCGGGGATCCAACTCTTGGGCTATATATTTGCACAAGCCTTTTCCATAGATTATTTTGGTGGGCCTAACATCAATGTTGTACTCCAAAATTTTGGTAATCCAGTTTGCCCTTTCGGTGATGTCACCTTCCATGATGTATTCCCTGACTGAAGGATGAGAAACATCCATGGTAGTCTTATTGCAGGCGATGAAGTGCCTAAATTTTTTCAGGCCCTTGACTACGGCCAAAGCTTAATTTTTAACAAAATTATACTTGGCCTCATATTCTTTGAGAGTTTTTGAATGGAAGGCTATAGGGTTCTCACTCCCTTTTTCTGCATCCTTCTGGGTTAGGACCACAGCAATGCTATAGTGGCTTGAGAAAACATACAATATGAAGTCCTTTGACATATCCAGGTTGGATAGCATGGGGGTTGAGCAGATAGCATCTTTGATGTTCTTGAAAGCTTCTTTAGCTTCAAGAGTCCATTTGAAATGTGTTTCTTTCTTGAGCATTAGGGTGATAGGCCTTACCATTCTTGCAAAATCAGAAATAAAGTGGCTAACGAAGTTAACCTTACCTAGGAAAGACTAGAACCCCTTTTTATTGATAGGAAGGGGGAGCTCTTTTATTGCCTTAAATCGATCAGGGTCGATAGAGACTCCTTCCTTTATCACTACGTGCCCTAGTAATTTTCCTTGAGGGACTCCAAAGATACATTTTTTGGGTTCAAAGAAATTCTAGACACTTTTGGAGCACCAACTCAAGATGATCAAAATGATCTTCTTTGTGCTTTGAAAACATCATTAAGTCATCCAAATATATAAGGATGATTTTTTTGATAAGCTCCTTGAAGGCCAGGTCCATAGCTCTTTGAAAAGTCATGCCAACATTTGACAACCCAAATGGCATTTTTTGATAGGTGAATGTTCCCCATTCGGTTGTGAAGGTGGTCCTATGTTGATCCTCTGGCTTCACCAAGACTTGATTATAGCCCGAGAAACCATCTAGCATTGAGAACATTTTTTATCCCACCACCATGCTTAGTAATTGCTCCATTGGTGGCAAAGGGTAGTGATATTTTAGAAATGCTTGGTTTAAGTCTCTAAAGTCCACGCAAAGCCAGATGTCCCCATTCTTTTTCCTGACTGGTACCAGGTTGGATATCTAGGTATTGTTCTTGATGGGGTAGATGATTTTGTATTCTATCAGCTTTTTCAACTCCTGGGCCACGAGGGACTCAATCTTTGGATTGATCGGTCTCTTCTTCTGTCGGACCAATTTGGCTCCATCGGTGAGCTCGATGGTGTGCTGAATGATGTTGGGATTGTAACCTTTCAAATCTGCATAGGACCATGCTAGTACACCCACATATTCATCACAATATTGGGTCAAACTTTTTCGATCCTCTGGAGGAACCTCCTTTCCAGCTTTGAGAATTCTCCCACCTCCTACTAACATTTCAGTATAGTCTCCTTTATCAGTTGTAAGCTTTTGCTTATCATTTTTGGTGTCATCATGTTCGAACAAATTTTCCAGGGTGATCAGCCCATTAGGAAGCTTGTTGGATCTCAGTTGGATGATTTGAACCCCATAAGCCTCTTTCACCTTAGGTTATAGTTGATCTGAAAACTCCCCTAAGTTTTGAATGAATGGGGAAATTTTCTCATTGCTTTTGAATACTTGCTAGTGGGTGTCATTGTTAGGAATAGCTGGCTAAACAACCACACAAACCATCTAGAATTTGGCGAGCAGGTCCGCAACAGGGTCAAATTGCGATCCAATTGTAGCCATCTGATCAGCAGCAGTATTTGTTTTTCAAGGAACTCTTTGGATATTGAAAGCATCAAAAATTTCAATCAAATCCCATGTTTTGTGATGGTAGGACCTCATACGGACATGTTTGGCACTAGAGACTCCTTGAACCTAGTGCACCACGAGCTTAGAATCACCCAAAACTTTCAATTGCTTAATACCCATCCTCTCTGCCAAGCTCAAGCCCTGGATTAGTGCTTCATACTCAGCTTCATTGTTTGAGCATGCAAATTGTAGATGAAAATATTTCAGGATCCATTCACCTAAAGGTGAAGTGAGGAAAATCTTGGCTCTTGAACCTACTTTGTATCTTGCACCATCAAATTCTAGGGTCCAAAGTGTAGAGGATAACTCTTCTTCGGAAAATGGTTCCTTTGTAAGTTTTGGGATGACTTGGTTTTTGTCAAAAATGCAGTAAGTACCTAGGTCAGTGGCATGGTAGTTGGAGTATGGATCAAAGTCTATGAATTCATTTAGTAAAATCTCTTGATCGGGTGAGATATCTCCGGTCACTTCTTCATCATCCAGGAGCTCTACGGTTTTCCTTTCTTCATTTGAGATGGAAGTATGAGTGGGTTCAAAATTGAGCATGGCCTAATCTACTACATGTTCAACATGAAGGGGCTTTGAAAGGATTTTGAGTTTGGCACCACACTGAGTGTAGAGGATAAGGTGGGACCGATATAAGGACAAGTAACCTCCTATTTTTGCAGTAAAATATCAGGAAAGGCAGAGCCCAAAAACAACCAAGATGTTGATGACTACAACTTTTGGGGGCACGATGACACTAGGACATGCAAATAAGGTCAGCGGAAGGTTCTTGATAAGACCTATGGTCTAGAATTTATTCCTATCTAACTGAATAACACCTCTATTTAAAAGCTAAACCTCAGCGATTTGCTTAGGCATGACGGTAGTGCTGGCACCAGAATCTATCATAAAATTATGCAAGAGTTTATCCCCAACTATGAGGGTCAAGTAGAAAGGATTTGGTTTGTGCTTACCTTTTGTTTGAGACTTAGGAGACATGGCTTGATTAGTTAACATGGTTGGAGAGAATGATCTATTCATAGAGGGTTGAAACCTTTCTTCATTGATCTGTGGAGCTTTGGTGGCGTTCATGCTTGCATTTTTCCTAATGTCAGACAGAGCCTCTTTCGATCGATTCTTTTGCTCTGGGATACTAAGGAGATCCCACAAGGAGACATTGGATGGAGCTTTCTTTAGCTATTCCACCATGTCTAGTATTATTGGCACTGATGCTTTTATCTCTCTTGGTTTATAGGGGATTAACTCCTTCCTTGGGTATGTGGGAGAAATCGCGGGTTGTTCAGGAGCTTTATCTACAGACATTCTCCTTGATGTGTTTGTATTCTCCCAAGTGAAGTGCCTTTTTGAGTGGAGGTTGGAATCTGATTACACAAGGGGGGGCCCTTCCTTTGAGGTAGTTGGACCATTGGTGAGCATAGCATCTTTGTCCTCCATCTAAGATTATAGTGTATGGTCTGGAGCTTTCTCTGCCTCTTGTTGCATTAACATACCCTGCATTTGGCCAATGAGAGATGTGTTATCCATGCTAGCAGACACATAGACCGACTCATCTAGTATCATTCCTAGGCTCTGTTGCTCTGCAATTTTTTGCTGAAAATTACCTCTCAAACAATTTCTAGGAGTGTGAGCATTATTGCATGGAAAACACCAAGATTTAGTATCGTCTGCTAGATTATTTTTCCCCACTGTCAACTTCTTACTGGTGTTGGGGTAAACAGTCTACAAAGGATTGGGGACTGGGACTATTCAACCATTTGGCTAGGTGGATTTATCAGCATGGTTATTTGCATATTGGTTTTGCTGGTATGTTGGTCTATTCCCTTGGAAGTTTTGTGGAAAAGGGGGTCTAGCGGGTGAGATTTGGGCCCTTTTCAGATTGACAATCTTGTTGGAGAAAGTTCTCAACAAATTCTTCATGTCACTGACATTCACGGCCAAAGACGATTGTGGAGGGGCATATGCTTGCTGGGGGCTGAGGTACATATACATGGATTGAGGAGAAAATGTGTTGGGCATGGCCTTTTTAGAGGCTTGGTTAGATAGCTTGGGAAAGACTGGCATGAGGGGGCATGGCGCGAGCTTCCTTGCATCGATCAGGTTATTTTTTGCTTGGACTTCTATTCTGAATGCTTGCGGGAGGGTATTGTCTCCTAGAGACTAGATCATTATATGTCAAAATTGAAAGCTTTTAGATAAAAAGACAAATGCCATATCTGCAGGAGGGCGGGTGGACAGAGGTATTCTTTGCTAGGTCCTCTGGAATCTTAAGTTTAATTCCATCAACGCTTCCTAAGGGGCCCTCTTTATCATAATCAACTGGTGCATCAACAATGATCTCTTGGCCTTGTCAGAGAATCTCTGAAAGAAGTGATCACCCAACTGATCCCAATCTATTATAGTATTCAGACTTTGGGATCTGTACCAATCTAGAGCCCTTCCTTTGAAAGAGGCTATGAGCAATCTTAAGGCTACATGTTGCTTGGTGATACCATGGACGGTGTAGACATTGGCTATATCTTGTAGATGTTTCCTGAGGGTCTTGTGACATTCTCCAATAAATTTAGGGATGGCTTTTAGCGTGATAGAGGGAATTGGCCCCCATACTACAGGTGAAGTGGAGGGAATGAGAGGGCTTTTGTTATTCCATGTCAAAAAAATCTAGGAGGGACATGTGCCACTGATGTAAGGGCAACTGCAAGGAAGATAGGTAAGCTCTATGAAGAAGAGGTTGCAGTCGAATGGACGTTTACCAGAGGCAGAAGGAGTAAATTGGGATTCAGGGTTGTTTGACTCCTAGTTACGAGCTTGTGACTCATAAACTAGCTCAGGATTTTTCAAAATTATGGTCTCACCGGGTGTGCCAGAAAAAGAAATGTTGACTCTTAATTTTATCTTGAAAGTGAACAGCCTTATGGGAAATTCAGTGACAGGGGACCTATTGCGCAAAACTCACTTAATGACCTCTGGATTTAAGAAGCTAGCTCTTCCTTGTGATTGGGAGAAAAGGGGAAGAAGAAACTTAAAACAAAATGATCTAAACTATTCAGGCGATGCACCATAACATTTTGGAAAAGCATAAACAACATATAAAACCTAGAAACATCTGGTTTTAAAGCCCATTCAACAATCTATATATCTTAACAGAACCGCAATCAACATACAACCAAGATTTCTTTTAACATAAAGAAACATACATCATTCATCCACCAGATAACAAGTGCAAAACATAGTTTAATCAACAGAGTATTAGGCATACATTTCCAAAGTTATCAAAATCACAAGAATGCATAGAAAACTATCATAGCATACTAAAAGATAGGCATCACAGAGGCCACAGACACAATTTGATTATCCTTTCCTCTGTAAACAATAATAGCTCCAAGGCTTAATTCCTATCTAGAATACTTAATTGTCTCTTTTCATAAAGGTTCTGAACCCCTAAAATAGGAAAAACCAAAGCATAAATAGACCCCTCAGCTTAGTTAACAGTTCAAAGCATCAACCATCCTCCCACAATCACTTCTGACCAAAAAAACTATCGTAGCATCCTGCAGGAATGCACCCAGCAAAACCGCCTCTGACATTTTTACTTCCACCTTATCGTGGTGATCTCCATACCTACCCAAATAGAAAACTTTGATGTGGACAACAGCCTGAGGGACAAATCACCATGGAAAACACGCGGTGTTAGGTCTCGGAGACAACTGAGAGGGGGGGGATGAATCAATTGTCTAATAAATTCAAACCAAAAACCAATTAACCAACTTAATGCTTAATACCGGTAAACCAATTAAGTATGCCAGTAGACAGTGTTAACAGTAAATTGCTATACTGGTAAGAATTAATGCATGAAACATAAACATAAAGTCATCCACAACACATAACACCAATATTTGTACGTGGAAACCCTATAAGGGGAAAAACCACGATGGTAAACCTTACCCACAATCAGATGATACTACTGTAGATAGTAAGTGCACATAAATGGGATCTGCACATGCAGAAAGGCCAACAGCCTAGAGCTCACTGCTCAATCACAAAATGGGAGTCACACTAACTACAGTTGGATGGTTAAATCCAATAAGAATGTACTGCACAAAATAGCATCTTCATATGTTGGATTCAGTACCAGTGTAATGTTGATATGCTTATACAAAAACCTAACTTCACCTTCAAATGATGTCTTCGTGTATACTTCTACTTGATCTTGCATATACCTTCACTTAATTCTTTTTCGCATTCCACACTTGATCTTACAAATAAGATCTTACATTTATACCATACCCTAAGACCAATTTTAGTAGGTCAGCTCTACAAGATATTACAATAAAATCATTTTACAAACAATATAATATCCGATGCAATAACTGATTAAACATGTCGACTTAATGCATTTACATCAATAATAAATCATCTCCATAGTGTGCCATGCTGATCTGCAAAAGATAAACTTGACGTTGTAACCCTAGATAACCTGGACCTATTTGCTAGTAAAAGTAAATATGCAAATATGAATATACCTGTGTGGGGGAAAAAGTGACACTAAGCAAACATGCCCTAATCTCACTTTCAATCACACACTTGTGGAATGCGAAAGAGCCTAGAGGTATCACACAATTGGCTACTTCTTTTTGTAGAAGAGAGAGCCACGGGCTACCTATTAGGATTTCTATTCCTTTGTTGTAATTGAAAGATAAAATGATGCAAGTTCAATCCCTAACCCCAAAGTGCAAGTATGAACTAATAACAAGATTGCAGAATTGAACTTAAATAATGGAAAGCTATAAACACAAGGACAAGACAAGAATGTAAATGCATACCCGATGTTAAAATACAAGTGAAAATGTTCAGGACGGGGGCGCGGGTGCCACCATCCTGATTCTGCCCCTGAAACTGCTCCTGAAACTGCTGTTTTGCAACCTGAAAAGCTGTCAAAAATGCTGAAAATTGTTGTCTGACAGAAGGACCAGGGCGCCCAGTGCCCCTGTCCCAGGGACCAGGGCACCTAGTGCCCCTATCCTGGCAGGACCAGGGTGCCCCATGCCCCTGTCATGGTCTTTTTCTCTAAAATTTGGTGTGAAGTTCAGTCTCCGTCTGCTTCCGTCGGATCTGCAACTTGCGGCGTCATCCGAATCCTGAAACCTACACTTATATCTTAAAAGGTATGGTGGGCAGCTAAATAGGGTTTTGCCTTAGTCAAACCCCCGCTTTGGTGGTTTCCACCTCCATGAATAGCCAAGTTGTATTGTAAAAGTAGTGTGTGCAGACCTTGTGTGTGTGCAAGATCCTAAAATGCAAGTAAGCAAACTAGAGCAACCTAGAAAGTAAACCCTAATTGCTTGTAAATGATAATGTAAATGCTCCAAATCAAGATGTAAAGAGATCTAAAGCATGAATACAAGTGATATAATGAGGCTTATGCAAAGACATGAAAACAACATGAAATCATACCCAACCCCAAGGGAGGGGTACAAGCCAATCTTCAGTCGGTGATCCCCTATTGCTCTTCAATGTCTTCAAAGCCCTAAATGGATGAATGAAATTGATGGATGCTTGATGGATGGATGTTGAATGTTGTTGAAGTCTTCAAAGATCTGCTCTTTCACTACATAGAAGGCCCTTGAAACCAAAAAATCTGGATCCTTTCCAATGAAGAAAGAGAGCTCTTATATATGAAACCCTAGGTCTTAATTTCAACTTTTGGCCGACCTAGAGATTGAATCTCCCACCAATTTCTTGGGGTTAAGCTTTATTTTATGATTGGATCGCGCTCCTAAAATTTCGAGAAAAATGTCCGGGACCATGTGCACTCCGGGCGCCATGGTCCCGACAACTTTTCACCAAATTTTCAGGGCCGTCGGATATGATGATTTTAGACAGAATCCCAAAGTTACAGCTGATTTCGAGATGTTTTGACCCCTGAAATCAAGCCCCCAAGTTCAAAATAGGACCTAATTAGGGTTTTCAATTAAATGATGTATTGGAGGAATAAAATGAAAGGGGCACACTTTAATGAAAAGAGCCCAACTTTATGATATGGGAGATGATAAAATAGAACCTTAGACCTAATTACTTTAATTAATTAAGTGCTAAAGGGGAAATGCAATGCAAAATGCAAAATGCGCCAAGGCGGGTGCTAAACTAGGTGTGAAATTGTAGCACCCCAGCAAGTGCATACAATTTACGACGCTACATTTAGCCCCCACTTTAGCAGTCATATGAACACTACGTGCATATGCAAGCTAAAGTATAGAAAAGTAAACATTATTTGAAAAAGGATATATCCATAAGTCATCGGACGAAGCCACCAGCGGTATCTGCAGTACACAGTTAGGAACCGCACCCTACAAAACACACGTTAGATCACAAAATCACCTAATGCTTACTAAGGAAGGTGATGAAAATTCGAGGGTAGCTATATGCCCCCCCCTATTTCGGCTTGCTAATTTTAGTGAGTTGAAACAGGGTATCATGTTTACCGCTTCGAATTGTTAAAGAATATTGATGACAAATGCTCACAAGAAGATTTGATGTGAGATCAAAAACTAATGGAGAATCATTTGGTAAGAAAGAGGACTAAATCTCCATAAGGTATTTCAATATGACATGCTGAATGTTCAACCATAAGTGAGATCAAAAACATGTATAAAATGATAAAAATTGAAGAAGGGAAGTTACGAGAAATCTTAGAAGAGAGATGAGTGTAATTTATTAGAGCCTTATCCCTGGAGGAAAGGACTTTATGATGAATAGGAGATAAAGATTCATAAGTGGATTTAGAAATTTGAGGGGAGTCATAAAGAGATTTGTTCATCGCCAAGATTTCTTTATGAGGTGAATGAGAGTTGATAGAAGTAGAAGATGATTTAGTTGGAGTGAGATCATCATCACTACTAAATATAGCATTCACATTGAGAGATGGTCTTTTAGATGCTTTGGTGGGCTTAGAAAGATTATATCCAAGTCCAAATGAATATTCATGCATGTTATGTTCTAAAGGAACTTTAATTCCTTGTTCATTTGCGCCACAACCATTTCCACTATAGCCACTCTTAGCCAAAATCTGAAAACCATGACCATAACGATTAGCCATTTCAAAAAGAAAAGGTGGTTTTTCATAAGACAAAGAATCAAATTCTTCAGAATTAGAGGTGTGAGGAGAAGAAGTTTGAGAAGCAGCCACAAAATTATTGCTCATAGGTTCAGGTAAGACTGGTTGATCTCTAGTTTCTTCCTTCTTTTTAACTTTAAGCTCTATAGGAGGAACCCTATACTCACCTACAAAGGTGGGATTAAAATCAAGAGATCCCCAATCGTCTTCTGCGAGAACCTTCTCAGGATCAAAAGCCTTCTCATGTGTAGATTCAAGTTGAGAAGAATCTCCTTCAGGAACTTCAGACTCATCCAAAGAATTTTGATTATCAGAGGGTGATGATCCATCCATAGGTATCTTGTTTAACGAGTCATTACTAGAAGAGGAAGGCTTAGAAGAACTCCCTTTGGAAGTAGATGTTTGCAAACAAGCTTGAAAATTAGTATCACCTATCAAGGTATATGTCTTATTATTATAAATAAATTTAACTTGTCTATGCAATGTAGAGGGGACAGCTTGCATACTGTGAATCCAAGGTCTCCCTAATAGCAAATTGTATGTTAGATTTCCCGACATAACATGAATAGGAGTAGGCAAAGTAACAGGTCCCACTGTGATGGGTAAGGTGATAATACCTAATGAAGACTTAGCCACATTATCAAAGCCTCGAATGGGACGAGAGTCAGGCTCAATAAGGGATGTATCCACGTTCATCTTATGCAATAGATTAATGCTACACACATTAAGGCCAGAACCATTATCTACCAGTGTTCGTCTTATAGCAGTGTCTTTTATGATAACCACAATCATCAAGGGATCATATTGATGTTGAATTTCACTAGTAGGCAACTCATCTTGAGTAAACACAATTTGAGCTTTAGGATTCATCACAGAGTTAACCAAAGACACTATATTACTAGATGTATTAGGTGGAGGAACATTCAAATCTTTCAAGGCATCTTGTAACATTCCATGATGAGCGGAAGAAGTTTGGATCAAATCCCAAAGGGATATCTTAGCAGGAGTAGTTTTAAGTTGTTCTATGAGATCATATTCCTTACCAAGAACTTGTGAAATCCGTGGAGCTTGCGGAAGAATTGGTTGAGGATTAGGAAGAGACATTGGAGTAACAGGAGGAAGATTAGGCTGCCTATTATTTCTTGTATTATAGGTATGGGAAACCGCATGATAACTCTCTCTAGTCAGTTGCTTAGCATACTCATAAGGGCTCTTAGTAGAATAACCTCCTTGCACAGTAATAATAGGTTTGTTAGGAGTGCAAAAAGAATCATTAGCATAACCACCTTGAACCACTAAGATAGGCTTATTTAAAGGTTGAGAATTTTGAGAAGGACAAGCACCTTGGACGGTGAAGAGAGGTTTGTTAGGTGTTTCATTCACATGTATCAAATTGATTGAGGATGGTTTAGGGGAATGAACAAAAGTGTTGGAAGAATTATTGATAGTCTTCTCTTGCACTAAAATCTCATCACGGATTAAATCAATTTTAGGAGGGAGACAAGGGGTAGGCATTGATGTTCTAGTAGGTAGAGTAATACTAGGAAAGGTCATATCATCCTCTATCATCAAAGGATCTACATGGGGAATAAACTCTCTAGGAGAAGGATCAACATTACTCTCTAAAGTCTCACTTTTGAGAGGGAAATATTTGAAAGAGATGTTAACCATCTTGCTTTGAACTAGGGTATCCTTATGAGTAGAACCAAGTTGAGGAGAGGGAGATGCTTTATTTTTAGAGGGAGAATAATTGAGATTCAAGGAAGGTGAGAAACTATCAAGGGAGTTTTCAATCTTGATTTCATCCCCTTTGGCTAGGGTTCTCTCATGGGGTAGATAATAATCTACACCTTCTTCTAATGGTTCATCCCAAATAGTGAAGTTTTTGAAAGGAATGTTTGAAGTATTGTCAATTTCGGGAGAGGAGATAACATTGTTTATTAATTCCTCATCCTTAGGAGGAAGAGCATCAATAGATGTGTTAAAATCATCCTCTTTCCTCAAAATATGTTCAATATGATCTTTAGGGGAGAGAGTATTAAGGAAATTTCTTATTATTTCATCTTCTTTCTCTAAGGGATGCTTATGGGTAAGACAAACTTTAGGAGAAGGGTAAGCATTTATCATTAATTCATCATCTCTAGTTGGAATTTTGTTGGAAAAGGAAATGCCATCACTAGGGAATGTAGGGATCATGTCATCTTCTTGCACAAAAGGATCCTCAAGAAGGGAGTGTTTTTTAGGAGGAACATGAACATATTTCTCCAAAGATTCATGCTTAGGAAGGAGATCTTTGAAAGAAGTGTTCATAACCTCTTGTTGCACTAACATGCCCCCATTGGAAGGACAAACTTTAGGAGAAAATAATTCAATGTCCATCAATGCCTTTTCACTTAGAGAGGCATTAAGAAAGGTGTTTATGATATCATTCTCTTCCTCTAGGATAGCTAAATAGGAAGGGCACATTTTAGGAGAATTGTCAAGATCACTCTTAAAGTCTTCATCCTTAGAGCATGGGAGAGTCTCAAAAAGATTGGTAGAAACTCTTTTAGGCACTAAAATGTTGTTATAGATGGGGGGAGGTTCTTTAGGAGAAGGAAAAATTGAAACAAGGGAAGCTAACCCATTATCACATCTATGAAATGAATGCATCATGACAACAATTTTCCTCTTTCAAATGATAACACATGCAAAATAGAAGGAAATATTTAATTTCAACCAATGAAAGCACTTAGAATGTAGATTTAGAAAATGAAATTTATGATTCAAATGAGTTCCTAAATCAGATTTAAAATTATTGATCCCAATTAAGCTATCCACAAGTTCAACTTTGAATTGAAAAATTAGGGTTTTAGCAAAAATTTCCTCTAAATTTTTTAATCTTGCAAGAAATTAAAACTTGTAAATACAAATTTGAATTTGAAATAGCATAAACACTCAAATTTGAAAACATAAATCAGAATTAGAGAAGATTGGAGTTCACGTCGGGTTCACCAAAATGTGTGGGGGAAAAAGTGACACTAAGCAAACATGCCCTAATCTCACTTTCAATCACACACTTGTGGAATATGAAAGAGCCTAGAGGTATCACACAATTGGCTACTTCTTTTTGTAGAAGAGAGAGCCACGGGCTACCTATTAGGATTTCTATTCCTTTGTTGTAATTGAAAGATAAAATGATGCAAGTTCAATCCCTAACCCCAAAGTGCAAGTATGAACTAATAACAAGATTGCAGAATTGAACTTAAATAATGGAAAGCTATAAACACAAGGACAAGACAAGAATGTAAATGCATACTCGGTGTTAAAATATGAGTGAAAATGTTTAGGACGGGGGCGCGGGTGCCACCATCCTGATTCTGCCCCTGAAACTGCTGTTTTGCAACCTGAAAAGCTGTCAAAAATGCTAAAAATTGTTGTCTGACAAAAGGACCAGGGCGCCTAGCGCCCCTGTCCCAGGGACCAGGGTGCCCAGTGCCCCTCTCCTAGTAGGACCAGGGTGCCCCACACCCCTATCCTAGTCTTTTTCTCTGAAATTTGGTGTGAAGTTCAGCCTCTATCTGCTTCCGTCGGATCTGCAACTTGTGGCGTCATCCGAATCCCGAAACCTGTACTTATATCTGAAAAGGTATGGTGGGTGGCTATATAGGGTTTTGCCTTAGTCAAACCCCCGCTTTGGTGGTTTCCACCTCCATGAATAGCCAAGTTGTATTGTAAAAGTAGTGTGTGTAGACCTTGTGTGTGTGCAAGATCCTAAAATGCAAGTAAGCAAACTAGAGCAACCTAGAAAGTAAACCCTAATTGCTTGTAAATGATAATGTAAATGCTCCAAATCAAGATGTAAAGAGATCTAAAACATGAATACAAGTGATATAATGAGGCTTATGCAAAGACATGAAAACAACATGAAATCATACCCAACCCCTGGGAGGGGTACAAGCCAATCTTCAGTCGGTGATCCCCTATTGCTCTTCAATGTCTTCAAAGCCCTAAATGGATGAATGAAATTGATGGATGCTTGATGGATGGATGTTGAATGTTGTTGAAGTCTTCAAAGATCTTCTCTTTCACTGCATAGAAGGCCCTTGAAACCAAAAAATCTGGGTCCTTTCCAATGAAGAAAGAGAGCTCTTATATATGAAACCCTAGGTCTTAATTTCAACTTTTGGCCGACCTAGAGATTGAATCTCCCACCAATTTCTTGGGGTTAGGCTTTATTTTATGATTGGATCGCGCTCCTAAAATTTCGGGAAAAATGTCCGGGACCATGTGCACTCCGGGCGCCATGGTCCCGACAACTTTTCACCAAATTTTCAGGGCCGTCGGATATGATGATTTTAGAGAGAATCTCGAAGTTACAGCTGATTTCGAGATGTTTTGACCCCCGAAATGAAGCCCCCAAGTTCAAAATAGGACCTAATTAGGGTTTTCAATTAAATGATGTATTGGAGGAATAAAATGAAAAGGGCACACTTTAATGAAAAGAGCCCAACTTTATGATATGGGAGATGATAAAATAGAACCTTAGACCTAATTACTTTAATTAATTAAGTGCTAAAGGGGAAATGCAATGCAAAATGCAAAATGCGCCAAGGCGGGTGCTAAACTAGGTGTGAAATTGTACCACCCCAGCAAGTGCGTACAATTTACGACGCTACATTACCAATGATTAATTCTTCAAAACAAAGTACCCACACGATGTCTTCAACATTACCAAGTGTCTTCCATATCATTCCAGGTACCAATGAACATTATATCCTGTTGGTGAACCATATACCAGTAACTATTGCATAGTTTACTTGCTTGCTGGTGAATGTTACTAGATCTCCAAAGTGATTTTTTTCAGTAGCTGTTGACATCAATGACAAAATCATACCAAAATACCAACACGCAGCAACTTTGGGGACATCCACAAAAGAGCACAGAAACAGAAATAAAATAGGTAGTGTGGAGGTGCCATCTGTCCCTATCTTCGCATGATATGGGGTGGGGGCCAAAGAAATGCTCGATCATCAAAACTTGAGCCACTTGGAAAATTCGCGTTCCCCCTAACTTCAAATAGAAAAAGTGGGCCATCAGGGACAACGCCGAGATGACATCTGGCCTGCGTATTTTGTACATTGAGCATAGCTGGAAATTTAAAAAGAAAGGGGTGCCACCGGATCAAAAAATGTCACCTATGGATTTTACCTTGAAATAATGTTAACAGTATCAATTTTGTATACTCAATTGGTGTGAGTTGATGGTTGATTCCTCCATCTCAAGTGTTGTGACTTGAGAAGATGTAACAAGTGGTATCAAAAGAGGAATGATATCTTGACAATGCCCTTTGCCATTGTTGTCAAAGGGGGAGAAAGAAAGTTGTAGTATCGTGGATACTACAAGTGCTGACATCAATGCCAAAGGGGTAGATTATTGGCATTGTGTTATCATTTATGTCAATCAGTATAGAAGGACAATTGGTATGGGAGTATTATTGACATGCAGCCATTGATGTCAACCAGTGTTGCAGGACACCGGTAAATAAGAGTACGTCATTCAGACGAATGACCACTCAAGTCACCAGTACACAAGTTAGTGTTTGACTTGTATATAGATGAAATGGATAGGTTATCGGTACAGTCTAACATAGGTAATGAAAGGATGTCAACTTGTAAGAGTTGTGTTGACAGTGAGCAGTTTCCAACCAGCAAGCTTATGACTAGTATACATGCAGGATGAGCGAGGTTCTTGAGTTGTTGTTTGTAACAAAGAGGTGGAATCTTACTAAAGATCACATCAACACTGGAGGTGATGTACACTTTTCGACTGGCAAGCATGTGCCCGACATGTTAGCAAAATCCTAACCTTTGAAGAAGGGTATACCGGCATAAAATTTGAAGTCTTCCAATAGGACTCCAACCAAAAGAAGATGATATCACATGTTGGAGTTTGGGATGCTACAAGATAGTGAGGTAGACAAAGGGGATGTCTACTGGGTTCTATGTAGGAGATGTATATGCTCACATAAGGTGATCACACTAATTCAATGTTGGTAGCAGATGGTAAGTGTGTGGTGGTTTACACCGGATCTACTGGTGAATCACTAAGATACCACAGGTGCCTAAAATCAAAGATACGGACTGGATCAAAAAGTGTAGGCATGGTGTGCTACCGAGAAAAAGGAAGGAGAGTTGATTTGATGAGTTTGTCACTCTGACAAACCGGTGAAGATGTGACTCAATCAAATGATGCTTGAGTCTCTACAGTAACACTCATGGTGTTACTAGGATGAAGATTGAAAAAGGTGTTGCCTCAGTGCATTATGTTGAAAAATGATGAGATGGAGTCATCTAGGTGGTTACCAATATGCAAAGAAGTGCAAAAGAAAAAGGCCCTCATCAGCTGATGATGAACATGATGCATGCGGTGAACCGGTATGTTTGGATGACCAGGAAAAGGTACTACACTAGCAAGACCAAGAAATCATTGGCAAGAAGGTTAACCGGCAAGGTGATTTGTGTCGGTAGGTTTAGTGGACCGCTAGGTGTGTACTGGTTATGTGTGTGGTCAGTGACTAAGCATGAACCAACTCTATGAGTAGAGGCAGATATCGATACTGATTCCACGTGGAGATGAAGTGGCAAACATACATGAATTGGTGGATGGAACATGCACAAGTTGGTGAAGTGAGGTCAGTAAGGTAGTTGGTGGTTGGTCCGACATTAATGGTGACTGCAAAGCTTGAGGATTCATGGCAGAGGTTTGCAGCTTGAGATCCAAGACAGATTGATTGAGAAGGTCAGGTTAGTGAAGGAAATAGCTAAGCCATTTATGGTGTTTGACCAAGGGATGAACTGATAGATTGAATGCAGAATGCCAAACATAGAAAGTGTGTTCTGAAAGGCATGAAAATGGCAGATATGTGCAGGCAAACATCTCTGAGTTATGATCCGATTAGATTTGATTGGATTCGATGTGCCTTGTGATCAGTGGAGAAAACCCTAAGGCACAAAGTTTGAATGTGGCTTTTGGCAGGAAGACTAGGATATAAATATGCAAGCCAAAGATATTGTTAAGTGTTGTTGGATGGAAGAGAGTATAGCTGCTAAATAAGAGAGTTAGATCAGTGAGAGTTAAAATAGTAGAATATGACAGTGATTGAGTTAGTGAAGGTTAAATCGATGATAGGGTTTAACAGAGGGTTCAATTGGTATGGTTTGAGCAACTAGTAAATTAGCTAGATTGTATCAGAGAAGATAACCAGTAGGTGCTTGTACTGGTAGGAAGACAATAGAGGGTGCTAAAGTGTAGCACAATGAAGGAGAGATTTGGTGAAGAAGATGCAGAGCAAGGTAACCAAGAGAGCATAAATCAATAAAGCAACAATGGAGAGAGGTGAACTGGTATAGCAGAGAAGGTTTCTCACCGGCAGAGCAAAGTATATGCAATGGTTATAAGATTCACTTATAACAGTATAACTACTTTTTTATTTGATGCTATCATTATAATCACTAAGTTGTAGCTCAATGTAGGGGTTGGTGCCCTAAATCAGGGGTTGGTGCTCCTTGGGTTGGTGCCTTAAATTAGTAGTTGTAGCTCCTTGGGTTGGTTCCTTAAGCTTTGTAATAGATTTCATTGTGAGGCTAGATTTGAGCAATAGACTCTAGCAGCATTGCTCATCGAGGTTTTTCCCATCTTGGGTTTTCCTCGTACATAGTGGTGTTATGTGATGTCCCTCTGTGTGTAAGTTCATTTGTGGTGGTCTCTCCTCTAACCGGTAAATCTGCATTGAGTTAGAATCTGAGAACCAGTATACTCACATAGGATAGTTAAAGGGAAAAGATTGAGTACCACTGATTCACCCCCCCTCTTGGTGGTGCATTGTGTCTAACATGCTTTACTTCTTTCAATTATATATGTACCAGTTTACCAGTTGGTGAATGCATGTTATAATAAGGTTAAAATTGAACATTTTGGTACAACACTGATTCAACCCCCCCCCCACCCCCACTCTCAGTGTTCTTGGATTCCAACAATATACATGTTTTTCATCTTGATTTTGGTGGGTGTTTCATGGGAGTTGTGAGTGAGAAGAGATTAAAAATTAGAGTAAGGTGAAGAACGAGCTAAGGGCAGAAGGGTTCCTCAATGAATTGGTGAAGTCATCATCAAGTAGAGATTGAAGGAGATATAGAGCGGATCTATTCGATAGAAAAGTATCATGATCAGTTCAATGATTTGTTGCCCTCTAATCATTGTAGCAGATTAAATCCCTTAACAGGGTGAACCTTAACTGGTTATGTTTGTAAAATCCCCTAACAGGTTCACTCCATTAAGGAGGTGTAAAATCCTTTTGCAAGGTGAATCATAACAGATTCTAAGGTATTCTTAATAGGATACTAGTCATCTTTAACAGGGTGATTTCTCAGAAGGAACAGGATTGTAAGCTCTTAACAAGGCACTCTTATCATTGTAGTAAAAGAGATTGTGGGTTATCCCCGCCATGGTTTTCTCCCTCTAACCGAGGGTTTCCATGTATAATTGTTGGTGTTATGAGATGTTTATTGGATGCTTGCAAATCTCTTTCCTTCAATGTTATTCCCTCATGATTAATGCAATGTTTTAAGCTAATTTAAAAAGCGTAGTTGCAGACCGGTCAGTTTGGAATATTATTGTTTAAAAACTATTTTTACTTATTCACCCCCCTCTCAGTCACCAATTAATACCAATATATTTGTGCAATCTTTCATACCATGCCCTAGGGGCTTCTTTTAGTCCATATAAAAATTTCTTCAATCTGCAAACCATGTCCATGTCTTTCGATAAAGAAAATCCATTAGGTTGCTCAATGTAGACTTCCTCTTCAAGATATCCATTCAGAAATGTGTATTTGACAACCATCTGATAAACCTTGTAGTTCTTGTGTGCAGCATAAGCAATAAAAAGTCTTACCGCTTCAATTCTTGCAACTGGGGCATAAGTCTCACCATTTAATAACCTTCACAAACTAATCTATCCTTGTTCCTCACAATTTGACCTTCCTCATTCAATTTATTCTTATAAACCCATTTAGTTTCAATAATGTTCTTGTCTTTAGGTCTAGGAAATAGTTCCCATGTCTTATTCTTTTCATTTTGATCTAAATCTTCTTGCATTGCCTTTATCCAATTTTCATCTTTACTTGCTTCAATAAATAATTCCGGTTCAATTTGAGAAATCAAATATACCTCTTTAGTAGCTAGCCTTCTCCTAATCATCACACCTTTGCTTTTACCTCCAATGATTTTATCTTTAGAATGATTTAGTTTCACATACCTGGGAGTCTTTGAATTTTCTTGATTTACTGACTCAATATGTTGTTCCCATGTCATAGTTGAGTTTTTTGATGTTACCAGAGTGACAGGTTCACTATTCTAAGAAGCTTCATGCATTACTAGTTTAGGTTTGATAAATTCATCTTCCATTCCATAGTCATATGATCTGATCTAATTACTGCCATGTTCATCCACCCTGACATTTATTCTTTTTATTATCTTATTCAGTCTTTTGTCATAACATCTATATGTTTTTCTCTTGGTAGAATAACCCAAAAATATTCCTTCATCACTTCTAGGATCAAATTTTCCCAATGCATCATCTCTTCTAATGTAACATTTACTTCAAAAAATTCTAAAATATCTGACAGTAGGAGTATGACCAAACCATAATTCATAAGGACTCTTACCGGTATCACCTTTTGTGTGTACTCTATTGAAAGTGTATACAGTTGTATTGATACCTTCCCTCCAATAAATATTAAAAAAATTAGCTTTTGTCATCATAGTCCTTTCTGCATCCAATATAGTTTTGCTCTTCCTTTCCACCAATTCATTCTGTTGTGGAGTCCTAGGTGCAAAAAGTTGTCTTATGATTCTATTCTTCTCACAAAAGTTGTTGAATTCACCGAATGTAAACTCACCGCTTTGATCTGATCTCAAACACTTTATCTTCAGTCATGTCTCAGTCTCAACCATAGCTTTAAAGATTTTGAATTTCTCAAAAGCTTCATATTTTTCTTTCAAAAATGCTACCCACATCATTCTAGAATAATCATGAATAAGTAACATAAAGCATCTATCAAATGAAAACTTTAAGTCCTTGCCAGACCACATAGGCCAGTATGAATAAGATCAATAATTTCATTAGATTTATCATGTATGCTTCTAAAAGAAGTTTTGACTTTCTTACCCATTTGACATTCTCTACATACCGGATTATGAGGTTTGACAATTTTGGGCAAATCTTTGACAGCCTGTGTTGAACTGATCTTCACTGTGTAATCAAAATTTATATGACACATCCTCTTATTCCATAACTGGCTTTCATCAATCTGGGAAATCAAGAAAGATTTCTCACTGGAGTTCAAATGAAAGATGTTTCCATTGGTCTGAGTTTCGGAAGCTATTTCCAATCCAGATCTATTGATGATCTTACATTTTCCATCCTTGAATTGTAAATGAAATCCTCTATCCATCATCTGATCAGTATTAATCTTACCATCCAATGATATTGTTCCCTTCCCTTTGACCCTACATGCCTTGTTGTCTCTAGATCTGACTAATCCACCATCAAATTCTTGTAGTGATATAAATTTTCTCTTGTCATTAGTCATGTGATGTGAGCATCCATTGTCTATAACTCATTCATCCTTTTCTTCAATTTTAGTAGCTAAAGCCTTTTCCTCAATATGAGTTTCTTCAATGATAGGTTCTGGAGAATCATCCTTCATAACAATAAAAATCTAGTCCTTACCAGAGGCAGTTTCGTTACCAATTCCACTCACAGGTTCATCATCACACTAATACATTTGGCCTACAATTCCAATGGAGGTTTTCGATGGAGAAGGTATATTGTGAACAAATTTGATTTTTTTAAAAAAAATTGCCTGCATTCGTCGAAATTCCGATGATAATTCAATATATGTTTTCGACAGAGAAAAAATTAGCAATGACATTTGTGCTTTTTTACAAAAAGTGTCCGCGTTCGTCGAAATTCTGACAACAGTGGGCATTACTTAAAAAAAAAAAGACCAAGACATTTCCAATCATTTTCGCGGCCTCTTCCAATTCTCATGTTGTCACCCCAGCAGCATACTCCTACCCAGAGTAAGCGTGAACCATGAACCATTTTGATCAATTAATGCCAGCTCCAAGCATTTTCGGCTCATGGAATAGGTTTTGTGAAAATGGGAGCAATGTCGGCTCATGCAAGAATAGGGCAGGTGTAAAGCTTTGTCAACATCCTCCAGCCTATGCAAAAATGGGAGCAATGTCAACTCATGGAATAGGGCATGCTCTCGGGTATGAATCATATATTGTATGAATCAACATCCCTTTTGGGGAAAAAAAAATTTCAAAAAATAGTTCATATGTTTTGTTTTATGCTCCCACATTTTGTAGACATATCTACCATGGCATTCACAACTACAACATCTGAAAATCTCCCTTAATTTTTTGTTTGATGCCCAGAACCTATTCCAAGGTTCCAATCTCAGATGTGTACGAAGAGGGTGCTGGAAATGGTTGTGGATTTCGGTTGTACACCTACCATGTGCATTTGCCTTAAGGTTTAAAAAATATTTTCAACAAATCTACTTTTTGCATATCGTGCATTCCATGAGATGCTATTTTTGTGAGGAATTTTAGCAGTTTGAATTCCTTGTTCATGTCTTCACAGTATTGAAAGTTTCTAAAGCATTTTAAAAGGTCTATTTTGTGCAATCCCAATGATCATTGTGTTCGACTAAAGACCAATAGGCTTCATTCCCCTTTTTTAATTCATTCATTAGTATTGGTCACCCATCTATTTTGCACCTACAGATAGTGATGTTTTTTATTCTCCATTGGCCTGGGTGCAGGTGTAAAGCTCTGTCAACATCCCCCAGCATATGCAAAAATTGGAGCTTTGAAATGGCACATCAACTATTCGAAAGACTGCCTCATAGAAATTGGAAGTTTTTGAACAAGGTATGAACATCTATCATAGGATAAATAATAGAGGAATTTTGTTACATGTTGTAGCTACAATTGCCAGGCTTCGGGGGGAGGGATCCACCGGTACGGCTCACGGCAAGTCCCGACCCGACGGCTACATGCCTAGTTCCCTCCATGGGCTCGATGAATAGTGGGTATAGTACCAATGTCGGTATCGATCATGGATATATGTTGTTCCTGGCATTTTGATAATCATGGATGTATGTCTCCGCTCAATAATGGTACAGAATCGAGAGCTACTCATGTCCGGGACCCCAGGTAATTGTAATGGCTCTTGAGAGGCAGGTGGGGTCCTCCATTCTGTTACTGCGAACAAACCAGGATAATCGACTGGACCTATCGTGGTATGACCACATCAGTAAGTTTTATATCATATAATCAACATTCCAATGGCTATTTATTTTTTAAAATTTGGATATTGTATTCCCAATTGATGTCTATTTTCATGAAACTATTCCTTTAGGCAAGCAAAAAAAGCCTGAAAAAACTACACAAGGCTTAAACCATTATTCATAGCCCCTAGAAAATATCTTCATTACCAAAAAAACCTATCCATACTTGAAAATGTTATTCACGCCTAAAACATTGTCCATGCCTAAGACATTAATCACAACATCAAATAATATTCATAGTGTAAATAAACATTATTTATGTTTAAACAATTGTTCATAGATTCATTTAACCTCAAAAATTACTCTAGAAGCTCTTGAGTCCAAATTTGTTGTTCTATATATATATTATGGGGTTTGAAATCTATTTAGTATGATTGTGTAATATCCCTTGTCCAATAATGACTGAAAAACAAGGAATATTCGCTGTCAAATCTACAAGAGTCCTCAAAAAATGGGCGTATGATGATGCAACCTCAAATTCCTCTTATTTCATATCTAAATCAAACAAATGCCTCATTGACAGTCATAAATAAATGTTATAAGTAGCTAATGTAAAATTACATGGACTGTCACAATAATGTGTCAAAATTAGACTTCACTAGATTATTGACATTTCGTCAAACATGTCATGCAACCTCTAAAAACATATTACAGCTACAAGCCCATTCAAATCTTATTATAAACTAGTTCCAATGCAATCATAGGGTCTTTACATAGGCTGAATACCAAGAGATATGCTACTGATCTTTTGAAGACATTAGACAGTCACTAACTGAAGCATATATCTCAAAATTACAATGAAAGAAGAGGTCTAAAGAACCTGATTAAGCTATGCCCAAGTTTGGCGATGTAAACACCAACATTACTCATCCAAAATAAAGCCATGTTAGAGTTATGATCTTCAATACTTTCTCTTAGACAAGAGATAAAATTAAAAAACCACATGATTACTACAATAAATTTATTTTCTTCTTAAAAATATAAATAATTACATTAGATATATATTCCACATAGAGAAAAGAAATGATGAAAATCATTTATGTCTTAAATAATGAGATCAGCAACTAAAAATGAGAAAATAATATCCTAATTATGACTCCCTAATTAGTATAAGATACTATTTCCAATATTATACTAAGGATAAATATTCAAAAAGTATAATAATTACACTAATACATATATCACTCTCATGCCTTCCTTAATTTGATATAAGGTCCCTCTATCCAAATATGAAGTCTCAAGGGAGTTGTATGTGTCAATTATTCAAGCTTCTTCTAAATCTATTCCAACCTCTTCTTCCAACACATGTCTTGATGATGATTGAGGATCTTTAAACTTTGAAAATATGAATGAACACACTCCTCTAGACATGATTTAAATACCACATTTAATTATACACATGGATGCAATGGACATGATTTAGGATGTGTGCAATGAAGTGTGGAGGTTCATGAAATATACATTACATTTTTCTAAAGAAGATTTAGGTTTCTATCCTCCTCCTTTGTTGGCATCCCCTCCCCCATTGTCTAATATATCTATGACTTTTCCAACAACTTTTAATCACAACAAGAGATAATTTTGTATGAGTTTATTAAAGCCAACTTTATTACTCTCCCCTTGAAAAATTGAATAAAAAACCATAAACAAAATTAGGACAATCCTTTTTTAAAGCATCATCAACTATTCCACTAATGAATGTCATGATTTGGAGATTAAAATTCAACAACTTATTGTAGTTCTAGTAACATTTGAATAATAGGTGACAATGAGTTATACACTCATCATATCCCTTCTAAATGACATTTATAACCTATTATGTTTTTATCTTGCTATATGACATCGGTAGCTTAATTACGTATTAGGGGCTCATTTTCATTCATGGTACTATGACTTCATGTGCAGTCATACTTGGGAGGCAACGTAATAGCCTATTTCTTCTTATCTCTACATTGTGGAGCAAGAATAGTAGTTGTCAATTGTTCCACTTTTTTAAGGATCCACTTTACCTTTGTTGATTTTTCTTTTAGAACTTCATATCCTTTCTTGCATAGAATTTTCCTCAATCCAAATTCTCTCCTTGCTTGGACGTGTGTATTCCTTGATTAGGACCTCTTTCATTGTTTTGTAGGAAAATAAACAAAGACATCAACCTCTCCTCTCTACTTATACACAAAATGGCCAATTGAAACCACTTCATATACACAAAATGTCTCATTGCACTGATCGAGCCTCAAAAATGTGACACCCTTGTTCAACAAGGTTTGATACTCTACAACATGATGCCTATCATTCATAAGCTCAAGGTGGTTGCTTTCATACTCAATAAAAATATGATCAAAACTTTTTGTAGTTTTGCCACCATCATAATATCATTTTGCTATTGTTAACATCATACATCCTCATGCTACACTAGAAATTCATCAGGCTCTTCAATTTATTCACTCTTTATATGTTAGTGACTACCTTTAACTTATGAACCTTCAAATAAATCATCATAATGACTACCTTTAATTTTTTATTGTTCCACCCTACAATTTTGTATTCGAGGTATGTAAAATAGTTGCTCTAAAGAGTTTTTTAATCTCTCTACATTCTTTTGGTTGCCTTCATTTAAATTATGTAATGTTTCCATGATTTGAAAAAATAAATATTTTAGGAACAAGGTTTGATATGCCTATATTTCTTATATACCAGCACAACAATTGAATGTTAGGGGTGTTATGGATATTTTAATACAGATATTTAAAATATAGAAGTAGGGTTATTTTAGAGATTTTGGAAGTAACTACACATCAAATTTTGGGTGCCTTTGAAAATAAAGTGGTATGATGAAATCTTTGGGCATAAAATAGATGAAATGCACTCCATACTACTACTGCACAATATTTTGGTTGATGATATTTTTAAAATAGTAAAGGAAGGTGTATGGAACAACCAAATTCTTATCATTATAAACAATGAATATTTTAAGATCCTTTTATGATGTGTAAGTTGAGAATATTTTATGAAAGGTCCCTAAATGGATACACTTCAAACTGACTTTAGCAATGACTATTGGATGTAGACAAAATGAATGCTTTTTGGATTAGGATGGTACATAGAATCTACTATCAAAAGGTTATCAAAAATTCTTGGGACTAGGAGGTGTGAACTAGCCTACTCTTCTGATTTGGATTGCCATGCATCCAAATGGTTTTGTTTGTTAATCTTCTCTATCATGGATCACCTAGCATAACACAACTTGCTAGCCAATAAAATCCATGATGTAGCATGAATCACCCAAAATTACACAACTTGTTAGCTAGTAGTATTCACATTTCTTCTCTTTTCTCTTATCATATGACTAATAGTAAGCATCTCCTTAGTAGACCTAGAAGTCATATCTCTTCTCCTGTGACAAAGTGTTCAAGTAGAATTGTTGGGAATAGGACGTGTGGATCGACCAAATCCTCCACCTATCAGATGTAGACAAAATGAATTCTTTTTGGATTAGGATGGTACACATAATCTACTATCAAAAGGTTGTCAAAAATTCTTGGGACTAGGAGGTGTGAGCTGACCTACTCTTCTGCTTTTCATGCCATCACAATGTGAGTTTGATTTTCATCATTTAATTTGCCAAATTCTTCACACGTAACTCTTGAATCAATTTCCTACACACAAAATGACAAAAATAGGTTTGTTGATGGGGGCTTTCCTAGGTCAAACCTCGAGTTGTGAATTAACCTTGAAGTATAAGGTTTTTGTTTTGAGGGAAAGGATAGATCTAATCTAAAAATGCTTAAAATTGAACATGATACCTTGATGAATCTTTCTTGAATCCTCACACAAGGTTTTAGGATGTCATGCAGACTGTTGATCATGAATATTGTGCTTTAACTTGAATTCTCCTTCAATGCTTGATTGCTTGTTCACTTGGAATTGAATTGATTTTATAATTAAGAGATCACTTGAATTATAGGTAGACCCCATCAAATGATAGGGTAGGTTTCCTTTTATACCTAATCGTACATAAAGTGTTTGAATTTTTCTCACACATGAGGAAAGAAATGAGGGGTCATATTTTGGGTCCCAATCATGAGTACCAGGGCACCTAAGGTGTCCTAGTCTTGTCAATTTAGGATGTGACATGCTAAAGTGGGCATCAATGTCTCAAGATCAGATGGACCTTAAGTGATTGTCTCCCTTGCATATGATTTGTTTGGGTGATAAACTTCACCATTCTACTCACAAGAATTTTATTAAGTCTCAAATATAGGGATCATAACTTATTAATGATGCAGTGAAAGTCCTTCACTTATAGAAGTATTTTTGGATGAGTCTTTGTCAAGTGCAGAGAAAATACAATTGATGCTTAATGGATTTAAGGAACATGCTTACAAATTGGAAGCCAAAGTTTTGAAGGATGTAGAGAAGAAGGTGGAAGAGAAAAGACTAGAATTTTTGGTGATTAGATGTGCAACAACACATATCCAACTACAGGAAAGCATAATTTTTTTTTAGAAAAGTGTAAAGGATGTAGTGGCGGCATACATGTTTTAAAGGTAATGGCCTAAATATACTAAGGATATTAAGGGTCACAAATATTATAGAATCACAAATTGTACAACTATCCAATAATATAGACATGAAGAATGATGCAGAAGGAAATGGAAGGCTTTAAATAGAAAACTTGTACATGCAACTAAATCCATTGACTAATCAAAAGAACAAAATTAAGAAATGGTTCGATCATCTGAGAGATTTTGTAGACTTGCAACTCACCAGCTACTTAGTTTTTGCGGGTAAGAATTTTTTTTCTTTTGGTTATGGTTGTGGTGTTTGTAGGGAGACATTTACAAATTTATATCTATTTTCACTATTTAATGGTTTATGGGTTTGTAATGGTAATTTAATGTTTTTTCATATTTTTGTATAGATTCTTTATAATAGCCTATTATACTGATTTGTTCTATTATGGATAATGTTGTGGGTCAAATGTCTTTGTCGTCAGTGCATGAAAGCATTGCATGAGTTCTACTTTTAAAAATTACATGAAACATTTTTAATTTATTTGATTCAGTGTTATTTGAAAAAAAGTTTATCAATGATGTTTCCTTTCTCCAAGAATTGGATCTAGGATCTTTCCATCAAATAATATGTAACATCCAATGACTAAATGTTTTCTTTATAAATGCTTATTTTATTTAATTATCATCTAAGCGTGAATTAAAATTTATATTTGTATAGAAGTAGAAGATACAAGCTAAAGACTCATGTGCAAGTAAATTTCGTAAAATAAAGCAAGCAGACATTATCTTGTATGACATGGAAACAAGCTCATCAGCTACCTAGAAGAGAGAAATTGGAGAAAAGAAGAGGAAAGTGTTAAAGGGTAATAAATACATAGAGAGTGTGCAATACAAACAAACAATGTCTGGAGTGTGTGATGTGACATCTCTAATTTATGTCTGGAGGGACTAACTAGTTTTGGAATTCTTGGGAAACCTATTGGGCCAGGCTTGGAGGAAATCAATGTGTTCATGCAAGGGCCACCTTTTTTCTATTATGAGAATCATGCTTTTGCACCAAAGGATATTTCGAAGACAATACCCAAAAATTTATATAGTATGGAACTAGAGTTGGTGGATTCGAAGTACTTTTCGGTTTCCAGAAGACCAAGAGGTTATGTACACAATCTTGCAATAGAAGGGTGATTTCAAGCATTACCTCTCCCCCCCCATGACTATTCAGGAAGCACTTCCTCAAATAAAGGACTATTTGCCTCCATGGGATCAAAGAAAAATTTGAATTGCATAGACTGTAGACAATGTGGTGGTGTCCTTTGTGAAGAACTCTGCACTATAATTGAAAATTCATGAGGGAAACTGCAAGATAGTGAGCAAAAATACATTCTTGAAAAGTGGGAAGAATGGAACTTGGATTGGGTGGGGCCAGGTCAGGTGGCTCCTCTAGAGGTTGATGACATAAAACTAATAAGGATTTGAAAAAGATCACACTCATGGAACTTCGTGTGCGACTGATCGATTGCATTGTTTGGGTAATATTGTATTCCAAATAGATATAGTTGTAGACCATTTATATGTCTTGAAAGGATTTTATCCTGATGGCATTAAAAAAAATTACTTTCTCTTCTATCTGGTATTGGTGGAGAAGAGGTTGTATTGCATCGACCTAGGATACATATTTCCACAGATACAACACAAGTAAAATGTATCCCAGGTTGATAGAAAGCAACCTCTTCTCCAAAAATCACAAGAAAATAGAGAAAGAAATTTAATTTAATGCCATTAGGATAAAAGGCTTTAATCAAGATAGATAAATGGTATGCAACTGTATCTATTTGGAATGTAATATTACCCAAACAGTGCAATCGATCAGTCACACACGAAGTTCCACGAGTGTGATCTTTTTCAAATCCTAATATTATTTCTATCTCGTCAACCTCTAGAGGAGACACCTGACCTGGCCCCACCCAAACCAAGATCCATTCTTCCCACTTTTCAAGAATGTATTTCTGTTCACTATCTTGCAATTTCCCTCGTGAATTTTCAATTATAGTGCAGAGTTCTTCATGAAGGACACCACCATATCGTCTAGAGTCTATGCTTCGATTTTTTTATTTGATCCCATGGAGGCAAATAGTCCTTTGTCTAAGGAAATGCTTCCTGAATAGTCATGGAGGGGAGAGGTAATGCTTGAAATCGTCCTTCTATTGGGAGATTGTGTACATAACCTCTTGGTCTTTTGGAAGCTAAAAAGTACTTCGAGTCCACCAACTCTGGTTCCACACTATAGAAATTTTTGGATATTTCCTTCCAAATATCCTTCGGTGAAAAAGCATCATTCTCATAATAGAAAAAAGGTGGTCCTTGCATGAACACATTGATTTCCTCCAAGCTTGGCCCAATAGGTTTCCCAGGAACTCCAAAACTAGTTAGTCCCTCTGGACATAAATTAGAGATGTCACATCACACACTCCATACATTGTTTGTTTGTATTGCATACTCTCTATTTACTTATCACCCTTTAACACTTTCCTCTTCTTTTCTCCAATTGCTCTCTTCTAGGTAGTCGATGAGCTTGTTTTCATGTCATTCAAGATAATGCATGCTTGCTTTCTTTTACAAAATTTACTTGCACATGAGTCTTCAGCTTGTATCTTCTACTTCCACACAGATTTAAATTATAATTCACGCTTAGATGATAATTAAATAAAATAAGCATTTGTAAAGAAAAATTTTAGTCATTGGATGTTACATATTATCTGACGGAAAGATCCTAGACAATTCTTTGAGAAAGGAAACATCATTGATAACCTTTTTTTGCAAATAACACTAAATCAAATAAGTAAAAAAATATTTTATGCAATTTTTAAAAGTAGAACTCGTTCAATGCTTTCATGCACTGACGAAAAACCTGTCTAACCCATAGCCTCTGATACCATCAAAATTCTGATTAAAACTAAAGAAATGTATAACAAGGATGTTGTATATCCGACGTCACTTCCTTGTCAGACAGTCATCGAGGGGCAAACATAACATCCGTCAGAACTCCGACCATAATCCATTGAAATTTTTGGCCAAGGGAGAAAATATAGCCATCGTCGAAAGAGTTCATAACATTGTCAAAATTCCGATGCAAATGGCATCATCAAGAAGACTGACAATGAATTTTCGATGGTTAAATTGGTCGGAAGTTTGGTGTGGTGTCATGGGACTACCGACAATTGTCCATCGAAAATTAGGCCCAAATGTACTAGTGTCATCATCATCATCATCATCATCAATAATACCAAAATCATCATCACCAGCATAATAGCATGATTTATCCTTATTCCTTCTGAATCTAGGTTTGTTCTGATATTTCAGATTAGGCTTATAACTCTTCACAAATCCTTCATGATTCCTAGCAGATTTTTCAGGGCATCTAGAAGAAAAATGACCAATTTTATTGCATGAAAAATATTTAAAAGGGACTTTTCCTTCATACTTACTTCTAGTTGGTCCTTTAGGAATTCTTCTAGCAATCAGGGCTTCCAGCTCTTCAAGTTCTCTTTCTTCTCTTTCAGTGTCCTCCCTATCTTTAGCATACATCTCTTTCCAATCTATCTTTTTTCTTATAGGAGGCAAATGCTCTAAATGCAGTCTCAGTTTTACTAGCACTCTAATCTCCAAGTTCCTCAAGCTCAAAACCAGTCAATTTCCCAAGCAGTGTATCTCTGGTAATAGGGGTACTTAGCATTGTCTGGAGTTCATTGATTGCAGTAGCCTTAATCTTATAAGCTGGAGGAAGAACTCTCAAAACCTTTGACACTATCTCATCCTCACTAATCGATCCACTGCAGCATTTGATTCCCATAACAATCTCATTTGTTGTGTCAATGAAAGAACTTATCTTCTCATTTTGTTCCATCTTCAAAGTTTCATACCTTACCCAGAAACCTTCAAGTTTTGCAATTTTCATAGCCTGGTCACCTTCATAAAGAGTTTCAAGCTTTATCCAGATCAGCTTTGCATTCTCCAACTCTATGACATTCAATAGCTTTTCATCAGACAGGGCTCTTAACAATGTTTCTTTATCTCTGGCATTATTTTTAGCCTTCTTCTATTCATCAGCAAGTGTCAGTGTTCCAAAATTAGGATCATGAGGTAAATACCCTTGTTGGCATAGTATTGTCATTGATGTTAGTTAGTAAACAGGCTTGTTAAATAAGTTGTTGTTGGCATCACTGCTAAATTGTTGTCAACTGGTAAATAGGAATAGAGGGGTGTTCAAGCAACTGGTACAGACAATTGGAGAATATTCAGGTGTTTTCATTCAGAATATATGTTCATAACATTGGCATGAGTATGTGATTGAAATCGCATCAAGTTTGGTTAATTGAAGAGAACACTTATAATTAACTGATATGAACTCTATGAAGATGAATGAATATCAGTCTGGTATATAGGTAGGTGTAGTATCAATTGATAAACATGTCCATTGGTAAGCATGCAATGGACAAGTAGAACATAGAGCATGGAATCAGATCATATGAAGTGAAAAAGTATGGTGTCCTAACCGGCTGAACAGAGAAGAGCATGGCTTGAAGGTTAACCGATTATTGTATATTTAGTATGGCAAGGTGAACTGGTAGGTAAACATCAGTTGTGTGTTTGGTCAGTGCCTGAGCCTGAACCGACACAATGAATTGAGGTGGATTCCAAAAAAGATGACACATAAGATCCAAGTGGCTAACGTGCAGTGGTTGGTGAAGAGTGTGTTGGTGAGGTAGTTGTCGACTAAGTCTGCATTAAATATTGACTGCCAAAATCATGGATGAGTTGCAGAGGATTGCGGCTCAAAGTTGTTCAAAGGACAGAGATTTGATTCTTTGATATCATGATCGAATCAGGATATTTGATCGACTAGTTGATCTAGAGAAAGGCACTAGGAGATCATTTATTGTGATTGACAAAAATCAAGGCCAGTGTTTGCTAAAAATAGTAAACGTGCATTGGAAGAATAGATTTGGCAGTGTTTTTTGTCTTTGTTGTAGGTTGTCAATCTCAAAGCAGAGATCCGATTTGATTTGATACGGATTGGGTTGGTGAAGAAAACCCTAGGACACAAGGTTTGGTTTTCCATTTTAGCAGGAAATCTTGATTATAAATATATAGATTGAAGATCTAACTTGATGATACTAGTGGCCAGAGAAGAGAGTGTTTGAGTGAATAGAGACTTGATCTGACTAAGTGTGATCAAAAAATATTGAAGTGACTAAGTATTTGAACTAGAACTGGCAAGAGAGGTTTAACCAGTAAGAGGGGTTTAACTGGTAGGAAATAGAGCAACCAGTGAACTATCACAAAGTTAACAGTCAAGTGAACCGGCAATGTTTGAACTAGTAAGAAGGCAATAGAGAGTGAATGAGTGCAAAGTAAGGATCACAGGAAGTCAGGAAAGGTACAGGTTGACTGGTAAGGGGTCAGTGAGAGTGAATAGATAACTGGTAGTAAAAGAAGTTTTGAGATAGAGAAGAGTTGAAACCAAAAGAAGAGATTGATTGCAGGAGTTACAAAATTTCATTTGTAACAAGGAGATTTCATTGTATCTAAATTTATTTCATTGTATTTCACTAAGTGGGTGCTCGGTGCAGGGGTTGGTGCTCCTTTGGGTAGGTGCTCCTTGGGTTTGTGCCCTAAACTATTATAAAATTGTTATTCCATTGTGAGGTTGGATTGGAGTAGTAGACTCTAGTAGCATTTCTCACCAAGGTTTTTCCCACATTAGGTTTTCCTCGTATATCTTGTGTTGTGTGATGCATTCTTTGTGTGTGATTGAATATTAGTGTTTTCATTACTTTATCGGTTGCACACACACAGTTGAAAATAGTTTATAATCACTTATTTGCTGCCCTCTCAATGATATCTTGTGCTCTACAATTGGTATCAGAGAATTAGGTTTCTTATTGGTTAAAGTTTCTCTAGCTTGGGTAGATTCAAGTTTAAGAACACAATGGCAAGGAATGAATCCTCCTCCTCCAAAGCCCCAATGTTTGATGGAACCAACTATACCTTTTGGAGGAGAATGGAAACCTATCTATCCTCCCTAGGTTTTGATGTTTGGATGTCGGTTAAGAATGGGTATATTGTCCCTAGTGTTCCTCCTATAGATTTGGATGCTAAGAAGGAGTATGAAAACAATGAAAAGGCTAAACATGTTATTCTTAGTGGGTTGTCTGATAATGAGTTTGTTAAAGTTATGCACTGCTTATCCACCAAAGAGACTTTGGATAAACTATAGAGATTATTTGAAGGAGATGTCAAGGTCAATGAGGCCAAGCTGCAAACACTAAGAAGTCAGCTTGAAGGCTTGGAGATGAAACATGAAGAAAAGATTGCAGATAATCTTCAGAGAGTAGATGAAACTATGAACACCATCAGAGGACTTGGAGAAGATATATCTGATGAAGTTATTGTCAAAAAGGTACTTAGATCACTCACATCTAAGTATGATACAAAGGTTTCTACTATAGAGGAAGCCAAGGATCTGAAAAAAATTCAATGAATGAGTTATTCGATTCCTTAACTGCTTATGAGATGAGGACAATCGGTGAAGGAACTTCCAAAAAAGAGGTTGCTTTCAACTCCACCAAAAAGGGTAAGGAAGAAAGTACTTGTAAAGAACCTAGTGAAGGCTCGGGTACAGAGGTGGAAAACTTTATAAGGAAGCTCAAAAGAGGATCCAGTAAGTATAAAGGAAAATTGCCTTTCAAATGTTTCAATTGTGGTAAAATAAGACACTTTGCTTCTAAATGTCCCTATGGTGAAAATGGTGGAGATGAGCAAAAGAGCTCAGGTAGATTTTCCAGTAAGGATAGAAAGAAGAAAGCTTATCGAAAAGATAGAAGAAGTTATCAGGAGTAGAAAAGTCTATATATCTTTAAAGATGATGCTATAGATGAAGAAAGTGTATCAAAAGAAGGTTGATGTGAGGATGAAAGAGAAACAAATCTCTTTATGTAACTAGATGAACCGGTTGATGAAGATAATGAAGATGAAGTAGACGTGGAAGGTGTACTCATAAGTGTACTTGAGGAGTTGAATAAAACAAGAAGAGAACTCAAGACTCCTTAAGAAATGATAGCAACAACAAAGGCAAATTCAGAGGTAGAAGGCTAAATTTTAGAGGAAGATCATCAAGAAGAGGAGCAGAACCAATAAAATGTTTTAACTACAACCAAGAGGGACACATTGCCAGCAAATGCCCAAAGAATATGGGGTCTAGTTCCCAAGGAGAAAGGAGAGCTAATCTAACCCAAGAATCAAATTACCAAGGCAGTAGTAAACCTGATTCATATGGTTATCCAAAGACCGGAGAGGCACTAATGTTGAGAAGAACCCTCTTGAAGGTACCAACACCTATGGAGCCACCTCAGAGGAAGTCTATCTTCTACACCACTTTCCAATTAAGAGGAAAGGTATGTAAAGTTTTGGTTGACTCAGGGTCTACTGATAATTTTGTGTCAATAGAAATGGTAGAGAAGTTGAAATTGAGGAGGATACCCCATCCATCCCCCTATAAGGTGTATTGGCTCACAAAAGGGCAACAAACTCTTGTAGAAGAGAAGTCATGGGTAGAATTCCAGATAGGAGCATATAAAGATAAGATTTTGTTTGATGTTGTTAACATGGATGCTTGTCACCTCTTGTTTAGAAGACCATGGCAGTATGACCTCAAAGCACACCATGATGGCTTTAGGAATACCTATTCCATCACAAAGAATGACAAGGTCATAGAGCTATTGCCCCTGACTAAAAATAATGAAGAGAAGAAAGAAACTGAGTCCAAAGTGATGATGATGGAGGGAAAACCATTCCTAAAGGAGATAAAGATGGAAGAAGCAATATGCTTTGCATTACTTCCAATACCAACCTCAAGGGGGAAGCCTACTACAGATGATAGGATAGAAGGAAAGGATAAGGATATCAGTCTGGAAGTGAAGGAAATCATTGGCAGATACCAAGAAATAGTAGCAGATGGAGTGCCAAGGAGTTTGTCACCAATGAGAGAGATCAAACACTGTATTGACTTGATCCCAAGGGCTACATTGCTTAACAAGGCTACATACAAACTCACACCACAACAAAATGAGGAGATGGCAAGGCAGATTCAAGAGTTGCTAGACTCTAATTTGATTGGAAAGAGTCTTAGTCCATGTGTAGTATTAGTAGTTTTGGCACCCAAAAATGATGGAACATGGAGGCTTTGTACTGACTCAAGATCTCTCAACAAGATCACCATAAGTTATAGATTTCCAATGCCTAGGATAGAGAATTTGCTTGATTATTTTGGGGGTGCAAAATATTTTTCTAAAATCGATTTAAAGAGTGGATACCACCAATTTAGAATTAGGTCTGGTGATGAGTGGAAAATGGCCTTCAAAAAAAATGAAGGGTTGTATGAATGGAAGGTTATGCCATTTGGTTTGTCTAACGCCCCAAGTACATTCATGAGAATCATGAATGAATTTTTGAAAGAATTCACATGGGCCAACGTCCCTCGTGGGGATTCGCGACATGTTTTAATAGCCTCTTGTGGATTCTATAAGTCCAATGGTTGTATCGGGCATTGACAGGTCGATCTTTTGGTGCAACGGCAACCCTAGCTTGTAACAAGTGGTATCAGAGCTTGGTCACATGTTTGAATCATGCAAGCCCCAGAGAATGACACTTGGAGGGGGATTGTTGGTAGTGGGCTAGCATCCCTCATGGGGATTCATGACATGGCTTAACAGCCTCCTATGGATTCTATCATAAGCCAAGAGGGAAGACCTATAGAATTCTTTAGTGAAAAACTCAATGAGGCAAAGAGAAAATATACTTCTTATGACCTAGAAATGTATGCACTAGTTCAAGCATTGAAAAAATGGAGACACTATCTGCTACCAAAATAATTTGTGGTATACACTGACAACCAAGCCTTGAGTTTCATTAATAGCCAAGAAAAGTTAAGCCATAGGCATATGAAGTGGGTAGAATCCCTAAAAGCCTATACCTTTTCCATAAAACACAAGAAGGGAGTAGCCAACAAAGTGGCTGATGCACTGAGTAGGAGAGTGCTAACCATATCTGAAATCCAATTAGAAAGCATTTGTATTGATGCAATGAAAGACATGTATGCTATAGATGAGGACTTTAAGGAGATTTACAAGGCATGTACTGAATTTGGTGAAAGGTATCATGTGGATTTTTCTGATTTTCTGATCCAAGATGGACTTGTTTTCAAAGGTGAGCAATTGTGCATACCAAAATTCTCAATAAGGACTAACATCATCAAGGAAAAGCATAGTGGACCTATGGTAGGTCATTTTGGTTTGAACAAGACACTTGAATTGGTAAGAAGGCACTACTTTTGGGCCAAATTGCAAGTTGATGTAAGAAAGTTTTTAGACACATGCACCATTTGCCAAAAGGCAAAAGGAAGAAGTACCAATGTTGGTCTCTATCAACTTTTACCCATTCCCTCAAGATCGTGGGAGAGTGTGTCAATGGAATTTGTAATGGGTTTACCTAGGACCCAAAAGGGGTTTGACAGTGTATTTGTGATAGTGGATAGGTTTAGTAAAATGGCACATTTCTTCCCATGTAAGTCCACTAGTGATGCATCTTATATAGCAGATTTGTTTTTCAGAGAAGTAGCAAGGATTCATCAACTTCCATTGAACATAGTGTCTGACCGAGATGTCAAATTTTTTGGCCATTTTTGGAGAACTCTATGGAGGAAACTTGGCACCAATATGTCCTTCTCATCAGCCTATCATCCAAAAACAAATGGGTAGACAGAAGTAGTAAACTGGTCATTAGAGAATTTGTTGAGATTTCTTACAAGGCAGCATGGTGAAAAGTGGGATTCAATCTTACCTCAGGCTGAGTTTGCCTACAATGACACTATAAACAGAAGCATAGGGAAGTCACCATTTCATATTGTGTATGGGTTGCATCCAAGAGGGGTATTGGAGTTGAGAAAACTACCCCATACGAATCCCATAAGTGCAGATGGTGAGAGGTTTGTCGAAGTCATAAAAGAAGTTCATGAGCAGGTCAAAATACAACTTCAAAAGTCATCAGAAAAATACAAAGAACATGTAGGTTAGAAAAGGAGAGAGGTACAGTTTCAAGTTGGAGATTTGGTTTGGGAAAATTTGAAGAAGGAAAGGTTACCCAAGGGTAAATACACTAAGATCATGAAAAGGAAAGCAGGACCATGTCAAACCTTGAAGAAGTTTGGCACCAATTCTTATAAAATTCAATTATCATTAAACCTTGGCATATCTCCTATTTTTAATGTTTTTGATCTAACTCTTTTTAAAGGTGACTCTAATGCAGGTGACTCACAATAGGTCCTAGAAGAAGAAGCAGATATAGATTTTCCCAAACATGAGCCACCTAAACTTGAAAAAGTGTTGGACACCAAGATTTTAAAGAAGACCAAGAACAATGAGTACAAATAGTACTTGGTCAAATGGAAAGAAAAACCAGACTCTGAAGCCATTTGGTTGGATGAAGATCGGATCAAGAAGCATGGCACTACATTACATAACCTCATCTCAAGTGGACTTGAGATTCATTCACCCCGGAAGTATGGTGCAGGAGCACCTCATGACTAAGATAATAAGAGAAATAAAGGATAAAGGACACACATTATAATGTGACCTTTCAATCTATGTAATAGGGTAGTCTTGTTTGTTTGATGTTTGATTTGTTTGTAATAAACCCCACCTTGTTATCCAATGACATGGATTTGGCAAATTGATAAGCCACCATGGGCATATGGGCCTAGGGGTATTTGGTTAAGTATTTTTATAGGTGTTTATGTGTTGGATATGTCTTAGGAAGGTTTAGGACATGTTGAAGCACCTCTAGGTAGTCAGATTTAACATATGTCAAAAGTTGCTCAAACTTGACAACTTTGTTGACAACTTTTGGTTGCAAATAGAAACTTCCTTCCAACGGTTGCCTCGGTTCAAAAGGTGGTTGATAACCATTGAGAAAGGTATAAAATTTCATCCCCAATCATCATTAGGAGGATAGAATGACTTTGTAAACTTTGGCATCATTGAAGTAATATATTTCTAAGAATTTCCTGCAATTTCATTATTCTATGTGATGTACCATACCGTACAATCATTTTTGAATTAGGAAACTAGTGGGATGTGTTAGAGTGGCCAATCACCTTTCAGATGAATCAAGTCTGAGATCCTAATTTTCCAAGACAAGGAAGAAAATGGCAAATTTCTGGAAGTGTTCTAGATTTAACAGTTTTGTCTAAGGTTTTGCAAAGGAATGGCCTTACCTTGTTGATCCTTCATTGGTGGTTCATGGTTGTGGAGGGGATGCAAGTATGGCCAATTTATTTTAGGATTTTAAAGGCCTTTTGTAGGTTAGGACCAATTGGAACCAAGGGTTTGATGCATTAAGGTGGGCAACTCCATGTGGCGACCGGCAAGTGTAAGAAAACAGGTCTCACATCAGGGGTTAAAGGGTCTGATCATGGCGTAAGACAAGAATTGGTGTATTTTGAATGGCTTAAGAGTATTCCTTGAGTTTTTTTGGTGTTAAGGTCTATGTCTACACACTCCTTCGTAAAATAGGCCTAATTGGGCTATATCAATCTCCTAACCAAAGTAGGGTTTGGACTCTTGTGCTCCTTACCAGTAAGAACTCTTAGGATATGTTTTGTAATTCCCCAAAAGGGTACCCAAATCCAGGATTTTTTGTCTGGTCTTTTATGGAAATATAGAGTTAAGTGCGGAAAACCGGTCTAACAGGGCTACTAGGTTTTGTAGGCCTTGTTGCAGCAATTACCCAAACTGATAGAGGGAACCTAAATTCAATGATTGAAGGAGCTCTCCCTAACCTAGGGGACTCCAAAACAAACCTTAAATTGCCATTGTTACATTGGAGAAGGTACCAAACCATTTTTGACCATGGAGACCTTGTACGGGTAGTCTTTTGTTTAGAAGAAAGGGATGTGGGCCTTGTCAAACTGATGTTCCTTAACCCCTGGAGTGTTGTGTGATTGATAGGGTCCTTGGTGTGCTTTTAGATTGGGGGAACCTATCTTATACTAGCAATGGAGCCTATGCATCAATTACCAGTGTAATGATTTAGGTCATAGGAGTTATGTATGTAGCAAAAGTCTACCGGTATCCTACAATAGTTTTTCAAATTCATCATTTACTGTCAATGTAAAATGTTATAATTGTCAAAATTTTGGGCACATTGCAAAACATTGAAAACTCAAAACAACCAAGCAAAAGAATTTAGTACCATATTAGAAACCGGTAACAAAATCAGAGCATGAAATTGCAGTAGACAAGAAGAAAGAAGCCAACCCGGTTTGGGTTGAGAAGGACAAGAATAATGCATAATCAAGTATGATTGTGCAGACTGTCTTGCATGCAAAAAGAAGAAACTTGTGTGTTGTATATAGTGGATGTTCTAATAGCATGACTAGAGATTAAAAAAATGTATTAAGTTTGAAGATTGGAATGGAGGTTCAGTAAGATTTGGAGACAACTCTTCCATCAAGATAAAAGGAAAAGGTACTCTCAAAATAGATGTAAAATTGAAGGCACGTGATGTATATTATGTGGAAGGTTTAAAGCATAACTTACTTAATGTGAGTCAAATGTGTGATAAAGGATACAAATTCACTTTTGACTCTATCAGTTGCTAGATAAGAAAAGAGAGTACCAAACATATTGTAGCAGAAGGAAAAAGGACAGATGGAAATGTGTACAATCTGAAGGAATGCTTTGAGTCCCAATGCATGATGGGACAAGTGGATGAGAGTTGGCTATGGCATAGGATATTAGGCCATATAAATTTTGATAATCTAGTTTAAGTAAGCAAAAAGGGCTCTGCGAGACATATACTGCCAATCATCACATCTTTAAGCACATTTTGTGATGAATGTGTAAGAGGAAAGTAGACTAAGGTGACCTTCAAGACTAAAGAACATAATACTTCAAGGCCACTTGAACTTGTGCATACTGATCTATGTGGACCAACAAGAACAAGAGCTCTAGCTAGTGAAAGATACTTCATGCTCCTCAATGATGATTTTTCAAGAATGACATGGGTCACTTTCCTAAATGAAAAATCTCAAGCATTTGAAAGATTCAATATTTTTTGGAAGATGGTTGAGACGGAATCTAAAATGTATAAGATCTAACAAGGGTAGATAATTCACATCAAATGAGTTTTAAGATTACTATGAGAGACATAGAATCAGAAGACAGTATTCAGCTCCAAGGATACCACAACAAAATGGTGTTGTAGAAAGGAAAAACTAGACTGTCAAGGAGATGGCAAGAACTAAGTTAAATGAAGAAAACATACCGGATATGTATTAGAAGGGAGCAGTTCATATTGTTGTATATACTTTGAACCAGGTTCAACTGAGAACAAACAGCAAAATGACACCTTATGAACTGTGGTATGACCGGAACCCATCAGTCAAATATTTCAAAGTTTTTGGAGGTAAATGTTTCATCAAGAGAAATGAGGATGGCTTAGGTGGTTTTGATTCCAAGGGTGATGAAGGTATCTTCTTGGGGTACTCAACTCATAGCAAGGCCTACAAATACTACAATAAAAGACTGAGAATAGTCATTGAGAGTATATGTATCAAATTTCATGAAGATATGCATAAAGACAAACAAGCAAAAGTAAATTGGCATAATGTTTCATGTGATGAAGATGAAATGCAATTAGAAAGTGAAACGGAAGAAGAACCTAATGAGTCCCCTAACCGGTATGTGCAGATAAATCACCTGGAAGAGCACAAGTGGTGGTGGAATCTTCTTAGGTAATCGGTTGGTTTCATGGCACAACAAGAAGTAGGATCTAGTTTCCCTATCTACTGCTGAGGAAAAATATATTGCTGTTGCTACATGTTGTTCTCAGGTATTATGGATGAAGTAGACCCTCAGGGATATTCATATAGATATATCTTACCATGTTTCTATTTGGTGTGATAACTCAAGTGCAATCAACATAACAAAGAATCCATTTATGCACTCAAGGACCAAGCACATTACTATCAAATATCATTTTCTTAGGGAGAAGGTGGCAAAGTAGGAAGTTAAGGTAGAATATGTCCCTATAGGTGAACAAGTGGTTGATATCTTCACAAAACCTCTAACGGTAAACTTATTTGAGTATCTATGCCACAAGTTAGGTGTGGTTTCACCATCTTCATGTACTTAAATGTGTATGGAGATCTATGATTCAGGGGGAGTTCACTACCATATCTTTTGATTCTTGGACCATTTGATGGACCAAGGGGGAGATTGTACTGGTTGAGAAAATGAAGAATCTTGTGGTCTACTCTACCATAAACAAGGAAAATTTCTTATTTTTGTGCCCTTTATCATTATTGTCAAAGGGGGAGAAGGAAGCAATGTGATAGTGAATACTTTGTGTGTTGACATCAATGACAAAGGAGGAGATTGTTGGCATTATATTATCATTGATGTCAACCGATAAACAAGCTTGTCAAATAAGTTATTGTTGGCATAGCTACTAAATTGTTGTCAACTGGTAAACAGGAATAGAGGGGTGTTCAAGCAACTCATATGGATGATTGGAGAAGATTCAAGTGTTGCGGTTCAGAATATATGTTCATAACATTGGCATGAGTCTGTGATTTAAACTGCATAAAGTTTCATGAAGCGGAGAGCACACTTATAATTGACTGATATGAAATCTGTGAAGATGAATGAATAATGGTTCATTATGTAGGTAGGTGTAGTATCAACCAGTAAAAATATCCACCGGTAACTGTGCAAGGGACAAGCAAAACATAGAGCACAACATCGGATCATATGAAGTGAAAAGGTATCGTGTCCTAACCGGTCGAACAGAGAAGAGCATGGCTTGAAGGTTAACTAGTTACTGTATAATTGGTATGGCAAGGTGAACTGATAGGTAAACACTAGTTGTGTGTTTGGTCGGTGCCTAAGCCTGAACCAATATAGTGAACTGAGGTGGATTTTGATGAAGATGACACGTAGGATCTAGGTGGCTAACGTGCAGTGGTTGGTGAAGAGTGTGTCAGTGAGGTAGTTGTCAACTAAGTCTATATTAAATGTCGACTACAAAAATCATAGATGAGTTGTAGAGGATTGTGGCTCGAAGTTGTCCAAAGGATAGAGATTTGATTCTTTGACATCATGATCGAAGTAGGATAGTTGATCGACTAGTTGATCTGGAGAAAGGCACTAGGAGATCATTTATTATGATTGACAAAAAGTAGGGTCATTGTTTACTAAAAATAGTAAACGTGTATTGGAAGAATAGATTTGGTGGTGTTGTTTGTCTTTGTTGTAGTTTGTCAATCTCAGAGATGAGATCTGATTTGATTTGATATAGATTGGGTTGCTGAAGAAAACCCTAGGACACAAGGTTTGATTTCCCATTTTGGCAGGAAAGCTTGATTATAAATATGCAGATTGAAGATATAAGTTGATGATGCCACTACCCAAAGAAGAGAGTATTTTAGTGAATAGAGACTTGATCTGACTGAGTGTGATCAAAAATATTGAAGCAACTAAGTATTTGATCTAGAACCAGTAGGAGAGGTTTAACCAGTAAGAGGGATTTAACTAGTAGGAAACAGAGTAACTGGTGAACTATCGCAGAGTTAATAGTCAAGTGAGCCAGCAGTGTTTGAACTGGTAAGAAGGCATAAGAGAGTGAATGAGTGTAGAGTAAGGATCAGAGGAAGTTAGGAAAGGTAGAGGCTAACCGGTAAGGGGTTAGAGAGAGTGAATAGATAACCAATAGTAAAAGAAGTTGTGAGACAGAGAAGAGTTGAAACCAAAAGAAGAGATTGATTGTAGGAGTTACAAAATTTCATTTGGAACAAGGATATTTCATTGTATTACACTGAGTGGGTTCTCGGTGCAAGGGTTGGTGCTCCTTGAGTTGGTTCTCAAAATAGTGTAGGGGTTGATGCTCCTTTGGATAGGTGTCTATAAATTGCTAGGGGTTGGTGCTCCTTGGGTTGGTGCCCTAAACTATTGTAAAATTGTTATTCCATTGTGAGGCTAGATTGGAGCAGTAGACTCTAGCATCATTTCTCACCAAGGTTTTTCCCACATTGAGTTTTCCTTGTATATCTGATGTTGTGTGATGCATTCTTTGTGTGTGATTGAATATTAGTGTTTTCATTACTTTACCGGTTGCACACACATAGTTGAAAATTGTTTATAATCACTAATTCGCCCCCCTCTCAGTGATATTTTGTGTTCTACAACCCTTTCTCCACTATCTCCCAAACTTTAGCTCCAAGACATCTAAGATGAATCTTCATTCGCTCCTTCCATATTTTGTAATTTGTACCAACAAATCTAGGAATCTCCGATTGAATGTAGAACTAGATGCAATTGCCATCGGATCTCCTCAAGCAGTTAAGCTTCTGCAGAGAGGACCTCGCTCTGATACAAATTGTTAGACAGATCCGATACTGGGAGTAAACTAAGAGGGGGGGTGAATCATTTTACCATCAAAAATTAGAACTTAATGCATATCAAAACCATTAAACTGGAGCACAAAGGACCAACACAATGAAGAATACAACATGAAAGCTAAGTACACACAACAATATTTTGATGTGGAAATCTTGGTAAAGGGAAAAACCATGGTGGGAAACCCTACCCAAAATCAAATGAATACTCTGCAGTAGTATTGTGTACAATCACAATGGGGTTTGCACTTGTAGAAAGGCCAATAGCCTAGAGCGCATTGCCCATCACAAAAGGAAGTCTCACTGACTTACAAAAACATTGGACTAAAATCCGGAAAGAATGAACTATGAAAGTAGCATCTCCTAATACTTGATATAGCTCCGATTAAGCACAAATGTTTGCCCTACAATATAAAAACCTTCACCAAATGATATATCACATGTTCACACATAAACCTTCCTTTGATAATGCAGACATAACCATTCATCATGTCGATATCCAAATTACATGAATAAGTCACCAATAAATACAGATTATCAACCTTATTGACAAGGTCGACTAAACCCTAAACCCATAAACCCATAATAACAAAAAGTACATTAAACAGTATCACCAGACCAATATTATGATTTACATTACATATAATGGACCTAGAACAAGTAACCAAATAATTCCATCCATCGTAAATTCCGCTAAGACCAAAATCCAACATGCTTCACCAGCCGGTAGAAACCCTGAGTGAAGTAACACAAAAAGTATAATCAGATCTAAATAGGACAACCATAACAACACACCAGCCAATGCAATCACCAAACACTTTGAATGTGATCAAGAAGCACCTTCAGCATCATAGAAACCAATTCAATGAGCCGGACCAAGATCATCTAACCAAAACACCAAATATCACTTACTAGTAAAGCTAACCGGGAAAGCTAGAAGCTAGCCAATACGGGTAAATAGCAAAAGTGATAATAGCCAAAGCACCAAATCATGAATCAACAGAATATAGAAAGCATATAACCATCCAAATTAAGTAGCCAAAACCAATTCTAGAGTTATGGTCATACCAGATCATAATCATAGCCAAAACCAAGATGATCACCAAGACTAACCGGGATAGGTCCAACTGGGATATAGTGTTGACATCAATGACAAAACTTAACCAAATCTAGGATATTGCCAACAAGTGGAAGGTCCTTAACCCATTCCATATCAAAATCTTCATCTCCTTCTTCTCCTTGACCTACAAAATCAGACTCCTTATAGGGGTACAAATCTGCAACATTGAATATAGGTGAGATAGCAACCCCCGAAGGGAGTTCAATCTCATAAGAATTATTGCCATACTTGTGAACAACTTTACATGGCCCTACCTTCTTCATCATCAACTTTTTATACTTTCCCTTTTGTAATCTCTCCTTTCTCAAATGTGCCAATACTAGATCACCCACCTTGAATTGTGCATCTCTCTTCTTCAAGTATACCTTCCTCTTCTACTTGTCCACATTCTTCTCAAGTGTCTCTTTGACCTATTTGTGGATGTCATTCATGGATACTACAAAGTCTTCACTTGGGGAACTCCTCCTATCCATTACACTCAAATCTCTTAACTCATAGATACATCTATGATGCACTCCATAGATAACTTCAAATGGACTCTTCCCTATGCTCTGGTTGATTGAATCATTGTATGCATACTATGCCTGCGATAGGATTAGATCCCATGACTGATTGTACTCCTTAGTCAGACATCTCGGCAGGTTGCCTAATGACCTATTGACAACCTCAGTCTTTCTATTTGTTTGAGGATGATAGGCAGAACTAAAAGTTAGATTGGCTCCTAGTTTTCTCCACAATATTCTCCAAAAATATCCAATAAACATTGAATCTCTATTAGACACAATAGATAATGGCAATCCATGGATCCTTACAATCTCCTTAATGAATAAGTTTTCAATGTGGGAGGTATCATTGGTTGTTTTGCATGCAATGAAGTGAGTCATCCTATTGAACCTGTCCACAACTAGATACACACTATCATATCCCCTTGTGGTCCTTGGTAGACCCAAAAAAAAATCCATACTGATGGCTTCCCATGGTCTATTGGGTATGGGCAGAAGTTGATGCAACCCTACATTTTAACTTGACCCCTTTGCTCTCTAACATATACCACAACCTTCCATAAACTTCTTCGCATCTAGGTACATCTTAGGCCAGTAGTAAAACCTTTTGACCTGATCTAATGTCTTATCACATCCAAAATGTCCTCCAAGATTGCCACTATGCTTCTCTCTGATCAAATTTTCCCTCATAGAACACTTTGGGACACATAACTAAGCTCTCTTAAACAAAAGACCACCTTGTACTACATAATCTGCATACTCACTGTGAGAAGAACCCTGTGACTGCTCACAAATAGAAAACACTTCATGAAAGTCTGCATCATTCTGATACATACCTCTTAAGGAATCAATTCCTACACTTTGAAATTGCACTTCTTGTATCATCATTGTCCTCCTGCTCAAAGCATCAGCTACCTTGTTAGCCGACCCTTTCTTGTGCTTTATTGTAAAATTATAGGACTTCAATTGCTCTACCCACTTCATGTGTCAATGAATCAACTTCTCTTGACTGTTTAGAAAACTCAAAGCATGGTTATTTGTGCATACCACAAACTCCTTAGTCAGTAGGTAGTGTCTCCATTTTTCAGTGCTTGTACCATGGCATACAACTCCAAATCATAGGATGAATACTTCCTTTTGGCTTCATTCAATTTCTCACTAAAGAAAGCTATTAGCTTGCCTTCTTGACTCAACACTGCCCCTATGGCATAGCCACTGGCATCACACTCTATTGTAAATACCTTATTAAAATTTGGTAAGGTAAGGATAGGTTGATGTGCTACCCTTGTCTTGAGGTACTCAAAACTCTGATCAGCCTCCTTGGTCTATTGGAATCTGTTCCTCTTCTCTCCTTTGATGGTGTCTATCATGGGTGCCACAATATGACTGAAATTCTTGTTGAGATTATGATAGAAGCTTGCTAAACCATGGAAACTTCTGACTTCTCCAGCTAATTTAGGTGTTGGCTAGTTGAGTATGGCCTCTACTTTTTGCAAATCCATATTCAAAGTTCCTTGTGAAATCACAAACCCCAAATATACCAACTCTTCTTTTATCCATTCACACTTCTTGAGATTGATCATCATTTTTTCTTCATCCAACCTTCTTAACACCTTATCCAAGTGTTCCAAATGGTCTTCCTTTGTCTTGTTGAATACCAAAATTTCATCTAAGTATACTACCACAAACTTGTTTATGAAGTCTCTTAGGACCTCATTCATGAGTCTCATGAATGTACTCGAGGTATTATATAGCCCAAAAGGCATGACAAGACATTCATATAGGCCTTCATTAGTCTTGAAATTTTTCTTCCACTCGTCCCCTTCTTTGATCCTTATTTGGTGATAGCCACTTTTTAAATTAATTTTAGTAAAGTACCTTGCTCCAGCCAAACTGTCCATAAGATCTTACATCTGGGGAATGGTAAATCTATACCTAATGGTTATCTTATTGATAGCCCTTTAATCTGTACAAATCCTCCAATCTCCATCTTTTTTGGGTGCCAAAACAATTGGCATAGCACATGGGATCAAACTCTTTCTCACCAAACCCTTATCAAGCAATTATTGGACCTGCTTCTTGATCTCCTCATTTTGTTGAGGTGTCATTTTGTATGTCGCCTTGTTAGGAACACTTGCACCAGGAATTAGGTCAATATGATAACTCACATCATGGATGGGTGGCAAACAATTAGGTAATTCCTTCACTACTATACCTTCATACTTATCAAGTAGGGTTTGCACCTCCTTAGGGACTTCCTTGTTGTCATTATCTGCTACTTCTGAGATTGGTTTCCCCACAATAGCTGATGTAGTCAAGGCAGGGAGAACCAATGAAGGATAGCCCAACCTTGTAGCTTTACACATAAACCATGCAAAACATATAGGTAACCGGTAACAAAATGCCAGAAACAACAAAAAGAACAACTGCTAACATAACATAACACATAACTGGTAAACAATTTGAATAAATCTTATTATAGTATGAAGGATTACACATGCCACATGCTAGAATGCAATCCAGGATACAAATAATTCTTAGAACACAATTACAAGATCCACAGATCATCCACATATCCTATCGGCTTCCGGGAATAGTCTTTCGGTTCTACCCTAATCTGGACCTCAGCCTTCCGGCCTCAGTCCAACCGGATCAGAATCCTGTTGGATCTACATCTTTTCTCGATCTCATAACTCTTTCTTCTATCCTCTAACTTCTTTGTTCTCAAATAATTCACCAACTTCCATTTATACCATCCATAAATAATTACAACTCAATCAAGTTGACCCAAAGACCAATCGGTTCATGAAACGTGCAATGGTAACATGTCGGCTCAAATCACTAAGAACAAACACAAAAAACACAAAACGATGCACAGACCTCTGGGAATACCGACCAAGGCCCAAAGAAATATCTCCAATGATCCGCAAGTCGCAGAGGTTAACCGCAACCCAATCCAACTTCACTCAACACTCTGCAAGACTGACCGGTAATAACATATCAACCGAGCCAATACTGGAATCAATAACTCATCAGGAAATAAGCCAACTTCCATGAAACTAGAACACAACAAATATCACAAACACAAGGGAATAAACCCAAAACCATAATGTTAAACACTCAAACCAAAAGAAATGCCACACTCTCAAGCAATTCCACTGAAAATTGTCCAACCAGCAAGAACTAGACCTGTGCTCTTGCATCAAACTCTCAGGATTAATTGAAAAGTGAGTCCTATTAGTTGATCTGGTTTGACGATCTATCAGTAGGTACTTGCAACTACCTCAGGGGGTTTGGTGATCTGACTGTAGCTTTCGATTGCATCTCCATAGAGATCTATCGGTCCAAGATGCAGCCTGCCTCAATCGGCAATCTGCTCAAGCCTCCACCCAATAACTTCCTCAAGCTCAAGCTCTAGGATCAGCGATCTACCTGCCAACCTTGCTCTACCTCATGTTTGGCGATTTGAAGAAGTCCACAAGTTGCCTCAATTTTCTCTCCAACCAATCGGTGCACAAATAGCACTCTATCCAACAACAAGTTCACAAACCAGCTCTGATACTATTTGATGAATTCAAGGCAGAGAGATCCAATGAAGGAAAACCCAACCTTGCAACTTAACACATAAACCATGCAAAGCATACTGGTAACTGGTAACAAGATGCCAGAAACAATAGATTGAACAACCAGTAACATAACAGAATATATAACCGGTAAACAGTTTGAATAAATCTTATTATAGTCTGAAGGATTACACATGCCACATGTTGGAATGTAGTCCAGGATACAAATAATGCTTACAACACAATTACAATATCCATAGATCATCCACATATCCTATCAGCTTTCGGGAACAATATGTCGATTCTACCATAATCCGGACCTCAACCTTCTAGCCTTAGTCCAACTAGATCAGAATCCCGCCCGATCTACATCTTCGCTCAATCTCATAACTTTGTCTTCTATCCTCTAATTTCTGTGTTCTCAAAAAAATCACCACCTTCCATTTATACCATCCACAAATAATTACAACTCGATCAAGTCGGCCCAAAGACCAACTGGTTCATGAAATGTGCAATGGTAACATGTTGGCTCAAATCACTAAGAACAAACACAAAAACATAAAATGATGCACGGACCTCTAGGAATACCGACCAAGGCCCAAAGAAACATCTCCAATGATGTGCAAGTCACGGAGGTCAACTAAAACCCAATTGAACTTCTCTCAACACTCTGCAAGACTAACCGGTAAGAACATATCAATCGGGCCAATACCAGAATTGATAACTCACCAGGAACTAAGCCAACTGCCATGAAACTCGAACACAAAAAAATCATGAACACAAGGGAATAAACCCAAAACCATAATGCTAAACACTCAAACCATAAGAAATGCCACACTCTCAAGCAATTCCACTAAAAAACTATCCAACCGATAAGAACTATACTGGTGCCCCTGCATCAATAGCATATCCACACTACTCTTCTTCCAGGTTCTTCATTTACTCCTTCTACTTCACCACCATTACACTAGGTCCTTCATGGACTGTACTCTCATCTTCCTTTAGTGCAGTAAGGGTATAAGACATTCCCACCTTCTTGATGACAAAGACATTCTTCTTCCCATCATGTTGGGCTTCCCTATCCTACTGCCAAGGCCTGCCAAGTAGGATATGGCACACATCCATGGGAATAATATCACACAAAATTTTATCCTCATAAGGACCAATACTGAACTCTACCCAGTATTTCTGATTCACAAGCACTTGTTGACCCTTATTTAGCCAAGACACCTTGTATGGTGTGGGGTGATGGATCCTCTTTAGTTTTAATATTTCTACCATCTCTGCTACAACTAAATTATCAGTGGAACCAGAATCAATTACCACTTTACATACCTTACCTTGTGCCATACATGTGGTTCTAAACAAAGATTTTATTTGCGGTGGTTCCTTGATGGTTGGAACCTTTATCAATGTCCTCCTCATGAGTAATTTTTCCCCTACCACATGTTTTGAAAGCAATGATGGTGAGTTCACACTCTCTGCCTCTTCCTCATGAACAACTTGTGTCCTCCTTTCTCCTCCATATAATCTTGTACTTGGTTTGTCTGGGCATCTCCAAGAAGGGTGACCATTTGTCCACATTGAAAACACTTCCCTAAGAATGTATTTGGTCCTCTTCCTTGGTTTCCAAATTTTCCTCTTCTGTTAGATCTCTTGCCCATTGAATCCACCTCTTTGTTCATTAGTTTGTTCTTGTTGTCCACTAGTCTTTCCTTGATTCTTTTGGAATTGTGTTCTACCTCCTCCAAAGTTTCCTCTTCCTCTATTGTTCTTTCCTCTACCCCTAGCCTACTGCTCCTGCCTCCTTTTGACCTTCTCTTCTACTCTTGTGGCCAACTCAAAACATTCTTCTACACTCCTAGGGGTAGTCAAACTCAATTCATCTTGTATGCTATGTCTCAACCCATTTATATACCTTGCTATTTTCTCCACTTCATCTCTGTGGTGCCCTACCCTTGGGATCAATTTATGGAACTCCTTTGTATATGTCATCATATCCATCTCTTTTTGCTTTAGGTTTTGCGGTCTCCTAAAGATTTGAATCTCATAGTCACCCAGTAGAAATTAGGCCTTCACCTTTTCTAACATTTTGTCCCAAGTGTTAATCTTGGGCTTTCCTCTTATCAATCTCTCTGATTGAATGTAATTCTACCAAGTTAGTGTTGACCCCTTCAACTTAGTCTTCACCAATTTCACCTTTTGGTCCTCTGGGACCTCTTTGAATTCAAAGTAGTTATCAAGGGCATCTATCCAATCCAGTACCTCCTCATTATCCGTCTTGCCACCATACATTGGAAAATTCAATTTCATGTCAGAATGGTCTCCTTTGATAGCCTTGAGCACCGCTAGGAAATTTTTCTCTTCCGACCCCAACTGTTCTTCTTGGGGTACATTTTGGGGAGCTTCCTTCCCCTGCTCGCCTACTTCTTCTTCATCTGAGTAGCTATCCACATTAGAAACCCCATTTCTCCTCAAAGGTTCTTTCAGTGCTATAATCCTGACCAACATAACATCTTGGCCCTCCTTGACCGACCTCACCTCTTTTGTGAGTACTACACCTCCCTTGGGAGGCATCTTGCCCTTCTCATTCTATGAAATCACCATTTTCACTTAGACTACACACACATAAAACTCCCAATCAGAACCTAAGCTTTGATACCACTTTGATGCAATATAGAGAGGGAGAATTGTCAAAACAAGGTTAAAACCCTAGTTACCTTGCTAACCAGGTCTCCATGTGCAAACAAATAAGCTTCCACTTCACATCAAATTCAAAACCCAGATCACTGGAAACTAGAAGGTAAGTTAGTGCTTAACCATACATATAACAGACCAACCAATTTGAATTCATACAATGACATGTAAGTATAGGAAATAGATTAATTACATTAAAAAAATGAACTTTCAATACGATGCCAATGAATTCAAAACTTTCAAACTGTGTTACAGAATCATATTCAAAATCAAATTTTCATATTTCACCCTTCAGAATCAGTTTTACAACGTTTCTATATAATTTATACCCAATTTGTGTTTTCCCACCATGACTATTGGACTGCATGACTAATCGACTTCCACATTTGAAAACTCAAATTTGAACACATACATCGGAATAACAATCTCGAACTGATAAGACCCTATTAGACACTGATGTCGGGATAGCAATCCCAAATTGAAGTCTTTATTTACCCATCAGAATAGCTACTATCCGCAGAATAACCTTTTTGTTCAACTCCGATAAGGCAAACTTACCCCGATGACCCTGTGTCGGCATATCTCTATCGAACAAGGTAGTTGGAAAACTATTGGGATAACCTTCCATAGTTGACTAAACCATATTTGCCAATCCTGATAGAAGTAACTATCTCGATGACCCCTTTTATCAGGATAACTATCCTGATGACAACATAGATAGTTTTTTTACAACAAAGACACTTTATCGGTATAACTTATCTCGATGACAACATTGATAAATTTTTACAGACTTGCAAAATATGACTCCAATTCTGACATATGGACCTGAAAACATGAACAAACATTACAAATGGTTTCCATAGACCTTATCAAATCAAAATGGCATGACCCCTAACTTCTAAGACTCAAACATCTGATTGATATATTGACAAAACTCTAGGTTCTCCTACACCAATATGTGTTAAATATATTGTACTATATGTATACCTCTACAATTTCACATGATTTTGACTCACTTTGGTGATTGTGTGTCATGTTCCTAGTATTTCTATCCTCCTAGGCTAGGGCTCCTAGTGCCCCTACCCAAGTATTTTTGTTCAAAAGTTGAAATCATAATAGGAAACTTTACAAGTAATGTGAATGTGCCCCCAATGTTAGTCTTAATCAAAAATTTAACCTGAAAAATGTGTAAGTTGCATATAAATACAACTCCCTCATTTGAACTCCCATCTCTCACATCTACAATCTATTGAGCATTCTTATGATCATTAAGTCAAGAATCTTCAATCCAATTGGGCACAAGTCTAAATCAAGGATTAAGCACTCAAGCAAACATGATCAAGTTTTGTGTGTTCCTCCATGATGAAGGCATGCATTAATATCAATCAAGCAAAATCAAGCTTTGTATAAGACTTCAAGGAAAGGATTTCATACCAAAGGTATCATTTATTATTTTAAAAAAAAATCATTAATATTTTCAACCTCTACCCTACCAAGGGTAAGCTCTCTTTCATCCAACATTATTGTAGTGCAAGTGGAAACACCAACACAAGCTTTGACTTAGACAAACCCCTATATAACACAACATTTTTCCTTATTTTCATGTGTGCAGGTACAAATTTGATAACTAAAACTTATAGAATTATGTAGAGAAACCTAAGATAGACAATCCCACACTTTGAATAGGCAAAAACCACTAGACTATACCAATTCGCACACTTGTTTGACACTTTTAGGCAGATTTTTGAAGGGACTGATCTATAGAGCCTCTGAATCCAAAATCCAAATCTTTCTATTCACAAAGACACCTTCATACTAGGGCACTTATATCTATAGTTCAACATATTCTACACCAAATTATTGCCATTCTTCTATGTCTTCTAATTTCATATTTGTACTTATGTTTTACTTTCCAATTTTGTATATTTATGTTTATGTTGAATGTTATCAATTTCCTATCACTTTAGGTAGATATTTCATATTCATGTCAAAATCATATCTAATAAAATTAAATAAAAAATAGAAACAATTAATCAAATTATTCAACTCTCCTTGAGGACTAAAGTTGAATCTTATTAGTTGTTCCCCCGATAAAATGATCCAAAAGTTGGAAATAGTAAATCTAGATCACTCATCACTACATTTCAAATCTAACAATGTAGATTATGTTTTATTGCCTTACCCTAGAGGGAAACCCTATTTTATGAGTGTATTGTAGTGAACTGTATTATATGTAAGAGTGGTCATTTTTTAGATCCCTTCAAATATGTAGTTGGTGATACTCTTGTGAAAATTTTTCTCTGCAAGTACAGTATATCTTGTTGATTTTTGAATATTATATCGGATGGTTTTTCAAGTGTCACATTTTTATCCAGAGAGGTTTTCCCTAAGTAAATCATGTTAGAGTGTTTCAACAACTAGTTATGCTTTTTTTTAAGTTCAACTAATTGTGCTTTTGTGCACCTATTTTAGCTAGAATTGAGTTTTTTTTGCTCATGCTTACACTTTAGTTCTCCTAAAATTAACTTAGGGCATCTATGTTCTCTCTATTTAAGCACATCATTATGCATTACAATTTAATTTTGTAATATTTTCTATTGAAGAATATGGCATATTTTTCTTGCTACTCTTATTTGTGGAAAGTGTTTCAATTTGTTGTTTGATCTTGTAGGCTTGTGTTGCAAAATTCAACATGGTATCAGATCTCAATCTTTAACTCAATATGGTATTAGAGCTCATCAACTTCAAAATGGTATCAATGCTCAATCTTTACTTCCAACATGGTATCGGAGTCATTGTTTGATTAGTGTTGTTGGGGGCACTCATGTAGATTGTTGTCTTCATGATATTTATCATCATCTTGCTTTCAAAGAAGGTTCTTCATTCATCAATATAGTAATTATGATTCAAAAACTATCTATAACTTATTTGTGCTTTATTTTGTACATGCATTGTATTATAAAATTCCATGGGGGGTTTGTGTAGTTCCTTTTATTTTTCCATCATACCTTTGTAAAAGGAAAAAAAAGAGCAAGGAAAGGAAAAATTAATCCAAGAAAGTTTATGATGAAGTAATTGTTACCAAGAGAAAAGCAATAAACTTGGAGCATCACCCAAATGAGAAGAAGGAGGCACAAGAACTTTTGAAAGGGGAAAAGCAAAGAAAAACCCCTTGTGATATTATGAATGAGGCAATGCCTAAAAATGAAAGAGAGAGAGAGAGAGCAAGAAGCTCTTTACAATATTGTCATTAAGAAGAAATGAGAGAGGAGGCATCTCTTAAATAGAGATGAGGAGAGGAGTTACAAAGTAACTCCCAAATCTATGAATGCCACCATTCATAAAATGTGTGTGCCATGTGTCCACATCCTCTTATGGAGGAAATCTAATATTCCTTAATAAAGGAAAATAAAAGAAATGACTTGTCCTCACACATGTACTAGAGGACAAATTACATGTAGGAATTCCAAAGGAATATCCTAAATTAAATAAAAATAAACCTAAGCTAAGTAAAGATTAAATATTCTAACACCCCTCCTTAAGCTTTACTAGGGGAGCTTACATCAAACCCTTCAATGGGTTGTAATCCAAGATTTTTACAATGAAATTGGAATTTTTCTTTACAAAGTGGCTTGGTCAAAATATCTGCAACTTGGTCTTCCCCCTTGCAATAGAGGAGTGAAACTTGCTTGTCTTCAATTTGTTCTCTAATAAAGTGGTGTTGGAGAGCAATGTGTTTTGTCCTTGCATGGAAAACTAGATTTTTAGCCAAGGCAATGGCACTTTGGTTGTCACAATACAATGGAGTTGGTTCATGTTGAGATAGACCCAAATCTTCAAGTAGTCTTCTAAGCCACAAGACTTCTTTGGAAGCATTAGTGCATCCTTTGTACTCAGCTTCAGTGGATCCAAGAGAGGTAGATTGTTGCTTTTTACTATTCCAAGAAATTGCGCCTGAACCAACAAAAAAACAATAACCACAAGTAGATTTCCCATCATTGGGATCTCCACCTAGATCGGAATCAGTAAAACCTTTTAAAGTAAAATCAGAATTTGCATCATAAAACAAACCTACATTCATTGTTCCTTTAATATATCTTAAAATTCTTTTAGCAACTTTAAAGTGTGTTTGTTGAGGTTTAGACATAAATCTTGAAACCAAACCAACACTATAAGCAATATCAGGCCTAGTAAGAGTTAAATAATTTAAACTTCCAACTAATTGTCTATACAAAGTAGCATCAACAAGAGGAGTTTGCATATCAAGCATTAACTTAGTGCCTAATTCAATAGGAATTGAAACATGATGAGCATCATTCATTTTAAACTTATCTATGAGATCTTGAGCATATTTACTTTGAGATAAGAAAATTCCTTTAGAGGTTTGCCAAATTTGCATTCCTAAAAAATAATGTAAAAGACCTAAATCAGTCATTTGAAATTTTTGATTAAGTTGAAACTTAATATCAGAAATCAAAGTATTGGAACTTGAAGTGAGAATCAAATCATCTACATACAAGATAATAATTATAATATCATCTTCACTATGTTTAATATACAAGTTAGGATCATTTTTACTTCTAATAAAGCCTTGAGAAAGAAAGAATTCATTAATCTTTGAATACCACTCCCTAGGAGATTGCTTTAATCCATAAATTGATTTCTTTAATTTACAAACTAAGTGTGCATTACCTTCTTTAATAAAACCAGGAGGTTGAGACATATAAATTTCCTCATGTAAATCACCATTAAGAAAAGCACTTTTAACATCCATTTGGTGAATAGGCCAATTCATTCTAGAAGCTAAAGCAAGCACAAGTTTAATTGTAGGCATTTTAGCAACAGGAGCAAAAGTTTCATTATAATCTAAGCCTTCAATTTGAGAAAAACCTCTAGCAACTAATCTAGCTTTAAATTTACTAACTTGATTATTAGCATTCAATTTAGTTTTATAAAGCCACTTGCAAGAAACAAGATTTTTACCATGAGGCAAGGGAACTAAATCCCAAGTTTTGTTAGAAATTAGAGTATCATATTCTTCCTTCATTGCTTTTTGCCAATGTGGTTGATTTTTAGCTTGATCAAATGTTTTAGGATCATTAGAATTCATAATAGTAGTCATTAAAGCATAATTACAATAATTAACTCTCCTAGCTTGAAGTTTATCCATTCTAGCTAAGTATTCATCACTATCTTGAATTAAAGATTTAAACCATTTAGGTCTTCTTTTAGAAGTAATGGATTCATCACTAGAAGAGGAGTCATGAGGAGTAGAGTTATTATTATCATCATCACTATCACTAGAAGGAATAGAAAGAGATGCATTAGGAGTAGGGTGAAGAGAAGGAGGTTGGTCCTCCACAAGCACAACTTTGGTTTGACCAAGTTCATCATCCTTCACTTTAGAACAATCATGAATGCCCTTTTCTGCAATACAAACATCTCTTGCAACTTTTACCTTGTTAGTAATAGGATTGTAAACTCTATAACCTTTAGTATTTTCATCATAACCAACAAAAATAAAAGGAGAAGATTTAGCATCTAATTTTTGTCTTTTCTCCTTAGGTTTGTGAACATAAGCTATGGAACCAAAAATTCTTAAATTCTGCAAATTAGGCTTTCTACCAGACCAAGCTTCTTCAAGAGTTTTATCCTTTAAGGCTTTGGTAGGTGTTCTATTAATTAAATATGTTGCACAAGCCATAGCTTCAGCCCAAAACTTGTAATCCATATTTTTAGCATGCAATAAACATCTAGCCATTTCAACAATTGTCCTATGCTTCCGTTCTGCCACACCATTTTGTTGTGGTGTATAAGGAACGGTAAGCTCATGTTTAATTCCAAAAGATTTTATATAAGCATTAAATGCATTATTGACATATTCTCTTCCATTGTCAGTACGAAGAATCTTAATTTTAGAACCAGATTGCCTTTCTACAAACATATGAAATTCAGTAAAAACATCAAGCACTTGATCCTTACTATGAAGGAAATATATCCATGTTCTTCTGGAAAAATCATCAACAAAGGTAAGTGCATACCTTGAACCTTGGATGGAGGGATTCTCCATGGGACCCAAGAGATCACTATGAACGAGGTGCAATTTAGTGTATGCCCTCCAAGATTGACCATGAGGAAAGGGTTCCCTATGCATCTTACCACTCATGCAACCATTGCAAACAATTTGAGAAGGAACAATACTAGGCAATCCATCAACCATATTTTCTTTTTGCATTAATGAAATATAATCAGAATTGAGATGGCCAAGTCTTTCATGCCATATAGTAAAATCAACAGTAGTAAGCAAAGAATACTTTGGAGGAGCAAATTCATAGAACTTGAATAAGTTATCACTATCCATTTTAGCAGTAGCAATAACATGATTAGTGTTTGGATCAATGATATAACATATGCCCCTATAAAAGTTAATCTTATAATCTTGACAAAGTTTAGGAACTGAAATCAAATTTGATTTTAATTCAGGAACATAAAGAACATCATTTAATTTCCCATTAGGAACATTCACATCACCAATAGCTTCAACTTTACAACTATGATTATTAGCTAATTGAACAGGGATATTAGAAGTATCGGGATGCAAAGATTCAAAACATTCTTTATGAGAAGTAACATGTTGAGATGCACCAGAATCAATAATCCACTCAAGTGGTTGAGAAACATTATAAGTACATGTAAATGCATGACGAGATGAATTACCATTATTATTATTACCCTTCTTATAATGAGGTTTATGTTGATTATTTTGATTATTTTGATTCATGGGCTTTTTACCATTTTGTTTCTTAAAACAATTATTAGTAATATGTCCATCTTTCCCACAATATGTGCAATGGGGTCTTGTTTGAGAATTATTCCTTTGATTATTGTGATTATTATTATGATTATTATTATGAGAATTATTATGATAGGATTTAGAATGAGATTGATAATTAGAAGATTTGTGATTGTTATGATGATTATTATTATGATTATGATTATGTTTATTATTATTGGATCTAAAAGTATTATTATGATTTTGATTTTTAGACATAAAAGCATGTTCACTACTTTTAAGAGTACCAAACTGAATTAATTTAGCTTCCTCTTGACGCAATAAATTACGAAAAATATCATATGTTAATTGAGTAGCTAAGCTAGGAATAGCAAGTTGAGCATGAATATTCGTAATAAATTGTTGAAATTGACGAGGAAGACATTTTTTAAGAATAAGATGAATTAAACGTAAATCAGCAAGAGTAACTCCTAAACCAGTTAATTGACTATTAAGAGAATCAAACTTTAATAAGAATTCATCCATAGTTTTAAAATCCGTATACCTTAGATCTTCAAGTTGATCTTGAAGTTGAATTTTTCGGGATTCATTTGAGCTATCATAAGTTGTTTTTAAAATTTCCCAAGCTTCATGCGCTTTTGTACAATTTCCAATTAAAACATACAAATCAAGAACCATTGAAATACCAATTAAACCAAGTGCTTCCTCATTTTGAGCCTTCCATCTATCTATGTCGGCTTGAGGAGCAGATGTAGCGGGTTCAAAAGTTTTATCAGTCGCAACATCCAAAAGGTGTTTGAAACGAAAAATAAACGAGATATGTGTTTTCCAAGAGTGATAATTGGAACTATTTAATTTAATTTCTGGAATTAATGTAGACATGATAGCAAAATAATAGTTTGTAAAAAAAATTACCCCTTTGATTAAAAAATAAAATTAACCTCCTTGATTTAAAAATAAACCAGATTTGAGTAAAAATTATAACAAAATTTATGTAAAAAAAAGTTATATTCAAATCTTAAATAACAAATTTTTAAACAAAAAAAAATATTTAACAAAGAAAATTTAATAACAAATTGAAATTGATTTTTTTGTTTTTTTAAAATTTGATTTAAACAATTATAAGTCTTAATAACAAAATAAAACTATTGTATATTAAAAGCTTTATTAAAAAAACTTTATTCAAAAAAAACTTTAATTTATTTTAAATGTAAAAAAAAACTTGATAACTAATTTTGTTAACGTTATTAATGTTTATATATAGACTATTTAAACTTTTTAAAAGAAATAATAAAAGTTTAATAAAATTTAATATTAAACTAAACTTGATTTAAATAAAATAAGTTTTAAAAAACTTTTAAACTTGCCAGATGACTGCAGAGACGTTAAAAAAATTATGAAGCAAGCAGGTAATAATGATTTGCAGGGAATACACAGAAGTTGCAGACCACAGAAGTTTTGATTTGACGCAGTTATCAAAGGAGACGTTTAAACCCCTGGCAATGAAAACAGCCTCAGAATTAAGGACGCCTACTTTGGATTCAGCGGTGGGTGCCCTAAAAATTGGGTGGTAAAAATGACAGGGAGCTCGAGGTTGCAAGGAGAGAAGATTTTCAAGACCAAACTGAGCAAAATGATGCAGAGGATGAAGAAAACATCAGGCACCAAGAGCGTACTAGAGAGATAAATTATCAATATAAAGAGAAGTTAAGAGCAATGCGAGCTCAACAGGCTAAATATCGTGAAGAATTTTTACGCCGAGAAGCACAACTGAGACAACAGCAATATCAACAGGTAACCTTAAGTCAGCTACAGCATAATCCTGGTTTGAACCCTTACCCAGCAAGGCCAGATGTCCCACCTTCGGAGGAAGAGCAGTGCTATATGTCTGCGAAGGCAAAAGGTCACTGGCAGGTATGCAGCGTGGAGGTGTTACAGACCTGGGGTGTATGCAGCGTGGAGGTGTTACAGACTTCGTTGTTTAAATCCACAGAAGCTTTGAAAGAACAATTCGAACCTGCTAAATGACGTGAAGTGTTTGAATATGTTAAGGATTTTAGAGCATTCAATACTTTTTATGGTTCAAATGTGATCATAGTATACCTGAGAATCTGAAATCTGAAATCTGGCAACTGATGTCGATTTTAATCTCTGAATCTTTTGTGCCACGACTTATGTTTGAAGAAAGTGGCTTTTTAATGCCCAATTTCTTCATTCGGTCATTATTTAACCAAATATGTTTTCCTCAAATTGATTTGATTGATGGTAAAAAGTAGGTGAACTGTAAGATACTGTGAAAGTACTTTAACAACTGTTATCAACTCTTAAGAAAAAAATTCAGTAAGTTTGCAGCCTTATTTTGGATTTTGCAGCCTTATGTAGGATTCATGTCATCCGCATGTTTTTATGCTCGGCACTGGTAAAAGCAATAATAAACTTATTTTATTTAACAATAAACCATAAAATATCTAAAACAACTCAAAATGATAACCACGGTATGGTTGAAAGGGACAATAGAGTCACAGTCCAATGACTGAAAAACAAAACAGATACAATCATACAAGAAGAACAAATTTAAGTTTGAGTTTAATCCTCAACAAATTTAAGTTTAAATAAAGATTATCCTTTTTATTTATCAAGAACACCTGCAAATAAAGATGTTAGGACTGAATGGCAGATTCAAACAAATTGAATCAGAATAGTTGTAAGCAAGAAAAAGGTTAAAATCTGCAAGTGAATCAGAAAAACAACTTTATGAAGAAACTGTTTTGGCGGCAAGCCTTCCAAAACAAATGAATATGAAATCTAAAGTATGCAGGAAAAGAAGTTAGCACCGGAGTTTTGGCTGCAAGCCTTCCAAAACTTTAAAAAAATAATTAAATGTAAACTAGAAAGAAGGAACTTTGGCGGCAAGCCTTCCAAAGCCCTTTTTTTGTAATAAAAACTAACTAGAATAGGAGATTAAACCTGCAGGCAAACTTGTTAACAAGTTTGAAAAAAAATTAAAATCTGAAACCAAAACCTGCACAATAGAAAATATTAGAAAAGAACTTCTTCTCCTCTCAATAATGCCTCCAACAAGGTGAACTCCACTGAATGGTAACCTTCATCAATGTCAACTTAAAACAAGGATTAGAAACCTGCTCTAATACCATAAAAGGAAAAAAAAGAGCAAGGAAAGGAAAAATTAATCCAAGAAAGTTTATGATGAAGTAATTGTTACCAAGAGAAAAGCAATAAACTTGGAGCATCACCCAAATGAGAAGAAGGAGGCACAAGAACTTTTGAAAGGGGAAAAGCAAAGAAAAACCCCTTGTGATATTATGAATGAGGCAATGCCTAAAAATGAAAGAGAGAGAGAGAGAGAGCAAGAAGCTCTTTACAATATTGTCATTAAGAAGAAATGAGAGAGGAGGCATCTCTTAAATAGAGATGAGGAGAGGAGTTACAAAGTAACTCCCAAATCTATGAATGCCACCATTCATAAAATGTGTGTGCCATGTGTCCACATCCTCTTATGGAGAAAATCTAATATTCCTTAATAAAGGAAAATAAAAGAAATGACTTGTCCTCACACATGTACTAGAGGACAAATTACATGTAGGAATTCCAAAGGAATATCCTAAATTAAATAAAAATAAACCTAAGCTAAGTAAAGATTAAATATTCTAACACTTTGTCTAGTGAGTTTCCTTCCATGACAATATTGAATCCTCATTATTCTTGTCCCATGTGTGTGTGTGCATTTGGTTGCATACCCTTGTCAATTATAAGTCCTTCCTTGTGCATGTTCAAATATTTATTCTCCTTCATGCACTTCATGGTGACACACAATTTTAGTGGATCTATCATCTCTCTCCCTTGTTAAAATTATGGGGGGTTTCTAATATTAGTACTAATGCTTCTTTGGTTTTGCTTTAGAGTGAGCTACATATTTAGTATTTGTTCCTATGTGCTATCTAGTTTTGGGCGACCCATAAATCATCAAAAAAAACTTGGAGTCCTCTATTTAGATCAACTACTATTGTTTCCAAATTTTACCCTTGGGTTTTTTCATTCAGTCTTTTGTGTTTCACCTTATGGTTGATTACTTTCTCAATTTGGCTTCTGGAAACTTTTTGTTTGCATTGGATGGCCTCTCTTGGGATGTTATACATTTATTTGCAACACTTCACCCTATTTAGGAATTTTCAATATCCTTTTTCATGAACTTCTTTGTCTGTAGATCCACTAAAATAAAGTGCCACTTTTGTGTATGGTATTATAAAGTGTCATAAGGGGGTTGTGTAGTACATTTTTTTTTTTCATCACACCTTTGTCTAGTGAGTGTCCCTTATTTTGACAACATCAAATCCTTGTGATTCTTGTCCCATGCCTGTGTGCATTGGTTGCATATACTTTTTCAATTGCAGGTACTTTCTTGTGCACATTCAGATATTTATTCTCCTTCATGCACTTCATGGTGACATACAATTTCAATGGATATGTCATCTCTCTCCTTTGTCAGCATTATGGGGGGTTTCTACTATTGATGCTAATGCTTTCTTGGTTTTTATTTGGATTTAGAAACTCTTGCATTCCAATTTTATGGAGGCAACCTTCTATCTTCTCTTGATCAATGTTTTTTAGACTATTGGCACCTGTATTTTAGACTAGAAGTTTATTCTTGCATGGTTGAATTGTATCATTGGCATCACTTGTGCACATTTATGTGCCATATGTATCTTTGACTATCAGATATTTTGCCTTTTCTTTTCATCTTATTTTTTGAATAGTGTTATTGGGGGCACTCATGCAGATTGTTGTCTTCTTGATCCTGATCATTGTCTTGATTTCAAAGTAGGCTCTTGATTCAACACTATAGCAATTATCATTCGATATTTGTCTACAACTTCTTTATGCTTCAAGGATGTTCTTCATGTTCATATTCTTTTGAGACATTGATTTGAACACTCCTTACTCCTTAACTCCTTCCTTTAGCAATTCATGTTTTTTTCTATGCATTGCATCTCTCACTTTTGGACAGGGCTTTTTTTCCCACATGGTTTTCCCTTTTTTCTTTACTTAGAGAGACATGTTTTTTATACTTGGGTAGCTTTTTAGGCCTTCAGTTTTTAGGACACCTCATGTATTCATGCATTTAGAGATTTTCTACTTTACTCTAAGTTTTAATTAAGGTAGGGTGTTAGAGAATTTTAACTAGTTATGTTTTATTTTTTTTAAGTTCAATTAGTTGTGCTTTTATGCTTCTAGTTGCTTTAGTTGTGCATCTAGTTTAGCTTTTGTACATCTATTTCAGCTAGATTTGAGATTTATTTAGCTCCTCATGGTTGCACTTAAGTTCTCTTAAATTTAGCTTAAGGCATATTTGTGCTCTCTATATAAGCGCATCATTATGCATTGCAATCTAATTTGGTAATCTTTTCTTTTGAAGAATGTGAATTATTTTTCTTGCTAGTCTCATTTGTAGAAGGTGATCTAGTTTGTTGTTTGATCTTGCAGGCTTGTGTTACAAATTTTTGTATTGCATTATTTAACAAATCACTATGTTGTTTATTTATGTTTATTTTTATAACTACTATAAAGATCTAAAAAGTTTTCCATAACCCTCCTCTAAAGACTAGTGTAGGAAGTTGTTTCAATACTTTGGCTTCCTTACAATCAGAATCTATGTGATTGATGGTAAAGAATGTCCAACATTTAAAAGGATTCCCTGATAATCAAGTGGTTGAGTCCAAGCCTCATACCCCTCCATCAAAATAGTATCCTTGTTAAAAATATTGGTGATATCAATGTTAATCAAAATATGAGAATACATAGAGTGACTTATGTAGGAAGTAGTAGAGTCAACATTCAGTAAAGGACCCATAACATTGTCAATTTCCTCATAGTGGGAATCTTCCCAAAAATAGAGAGGAATATTTGCAGGTGAAACCTACAAAGGTTTAGAATTAAGATTTTCAAAAAGGGGGTTGAAGGAGGTAGATAAATGCTTGACCAAAATAGATCTCTCCACATCCATAACATGTCATTAAGCACAAAATACCTAAGATTTAAAGAGGTAAAATACATAATGGATAAGTCCCTAGAACAAGGGCAGATGAGTGAGCGACAAGAATCCAATACTCAATTATGTAAATTGGAAAGGCCAAAAATTTTTTAATCTATAAATGATGCAGGAGCATCCCCGGTTCATAGCAATCTTGCATCAACCAAAAACATTTTCCTTTATGTTTTTCTTTCTGTTTGCATTTTTAACTTTTCTTTCTGTGTGTCTTGGTTTTGGCTCACCGGATCCAATGGAGTTGGATTGTACTTAAAGACTTGATCATCTTTCTTAGTTCCAAACTACATCGCATTTAGATCATTTTTTGGCAAGATATCGCTATCGGCTTCCTTGACAGTTTCTTGTTACCAGTTGCCTAGAACTATTTTGGTGATCTACCGGAACCCCTTCGGAAGTTGCAGAGCCTTGGGCATTGATTTCGATGTTCCTTGGCATGTAGCTGACCTTTTCTCATGCTCTAGGTTTCATCCTTTAGATTTTTAGGAGGAATCTCTTGATAGAGGCCAACCTTATTTATTTTACACGTTAGGTCTTGTTCTTTGGGTTTTCATCCCTTTTTGGGCCGACTGGATCCTTTGGATCGTATTTGTAATTGCAATTGCACATTAGAATTTAACAAACAGAAGAATCAAGTAGCGAAAATGTGCGTAGAGGATAGATCTTAAGATTCAAGGTCTCGATTGTGACCTATTATGTATGTTCTACCAAGCCTATGAGCCAGTTATGTTGTCACTTGGTTGTTACCGGTTATGCTCAGTTGTTATTGGTTGGTTGTAATTATTTTTCATGAAATAAAACAATTTGTTCTACATTGCCTCCATCATATCTTTGTGTTTCTGTTGTGTTACTCTTGCTAACCAGTCCGGATTGATCTCTTTGAGGTCCCTCCTCACCGTTGACTACTTCAATAAACAAAGCCCCTAAACATACATGCAAATAGATTTATATTAAAATAAATATTTATTCAAATCTACAACCCCAAATACATATAATGAGAATATAATATAATATTAATTATATATATAAGATGAGGAGAGAGAAAAAAATCAATTTAAAAATATCAATAATAATAATAACAATAATGAAATATATTATTTATTTTTATGTATATGCTTTTAAAGAAAAATTAACATTTAAGATTTAATGTTTTTTATTATAAAAGCAACAAAATAAGGCTTTGAACCCTATACAAACTCAGGCCAAATAGGCCACTTACAATAGCTCACAAACAAACCATTGTCAACAAAAAAAGGCCCAAACATACCACTTACAAGACACTAGTAGCCTAGCAAGGAACGAGCCTTAACGGTCATAACAAATTTCACCTACAACTCGAGTAAGAGTTTAGGAGGAAGAAAAACCTTTCTTTGTACAACTAACAAAATTCCAAGAAATAATATTGTTTATAACATCATTACAAGTAGGAGAAAGAGAGGAAAACCCCTTAGAGGGTCTATCAGCACTAGGAGCAGACTGCTAACCAACAACTAGCAAAGGTTGGAGTAGAACAAGAGCAACAATAGTAAATTCCACAAGACCAGAGGAAGCCACACCAGTATCAAGAGGTGGAGTAGGATCCATGGAGCTTGAGGAGAACACACCAGTAGTAATAGGCTCAACAACATCCTAGGAGGAGTCATTATCAGCATATTAAGAGTCATTAGAAGAAGAATGGAAAGCTTCAACATCAATATATATAATACAAAAATAATAATAAAATAAAAACATTAAAGTGGGACAATGAACTCACTTAAATAAAATAATTATATATAAAAAGTAAATAAATATAATATTATTTAATTAATATTGGATTAAATAATTGAATAAATAAACATGACATATATATCAATGAGCTATCATTTCAAACCTACATCCAAATGATGTGGGATTCATTCAGGTTTATTTAGGACAGAAACCTCTTTGTTTACCAATAAATTTGCATCCCACAACTTGATATATGTTTAAGTGCAATCCCTAGTCAATTTCGAATCGAGAGCCATACTTCTTTTAAGTTACAATAATACCTACAATATCTACATCATGGAGATTTCTCCAATAAATAAGTGCATTGCATTACTGATACCAAATGGAGAAATTTTGAAGTCAAGTGAGTAAACTTAGGCCATGCTTAGTGCAATGCCCACCAATAAACATCCTAGCTAAACAACTTAGAGACAAAAAAATTAAAAGAGATACATCATCACATTATTCTTAAAGAAAATTTATATGTTTACACTAACATGACTTCATAAAATTAATGCACAAGTGGAAGTAAACTCACTTCATCTAACTTTCATCCCCTAGGGTATCCTAACGTCATTACTGAAACACAACAATTGAATAGATATGTGTAACGTTTATAATGATACATGATACATCCCCTACTTAAACTAACGCCTTTTCATTGAACATAACTTAAGAAAGTGCTCATTTTAAACCATGGTCATAATAATCATAAGATATAACATAACTAACACTTCTAGGATACTATTTTCATTTTAAGCACCAATATCAAATGTTCTTAACCTATCAAATCTTGAAAACATAATGGATATAATCACTCCTATAATATAGTCTGTACCAACATCACATAAATTGAACATACAATAACATTATTACATTACATTTTACGTCTTATGCATAATTTACATTATAATTTACACCAATCCTTACAATAAGAATGTCATGATACAATGATCACATGAATGATATACAAATACAAGTGCATAGACGAATCTTTACATATAATAGAAATTACATTCACAACATAAATCCATAGCACTGAAACTGAAGAGAAGAAGAACCATCTGTAGATAGGAATTTGGAAATCATCAAAGCAAGTAGCGAATTAGACTAGCTCAATCACAAAAACCATATTGCAATGATAAGAAATCCTAAAAACATTCAATAGAGATATGAAAACAAGACATTCAAATCAAATGCAAACCATTACAAATACAAATATCTCCTTCATGATTCTCCATTGTCCTTCTTTCTCCTTCAAATTGCTTTGTTTGTGGATCTCACCTACAAATGCAAAGGCATAGTATGAAAGCAAGATTGTTAAGATGAAATGGTAGTGTAAGGATACTAGAAGCATGATTGATTGATTGGATCCTTTGATTGAAGAAATTCATCCAATTTATAGACAAATTGGAGAGATGACAAGATTAGCATGAAGAGATTTGAAAGGAAATTTCAAATCAAGAATGACAAATATGACAAATTATGACAAATTATGACAAAATTGACACTTTCTATGCAAGATTGATTGATTGACAAATTATGACAAGATTGAAATGTCATTCCCATGAAATTAGGGGAAATATTAGAAAAATAGGAGAAATAGGAAATTAGGAAATTAGAAATTGATGAAAATTACGTAAATTAATTAATAATTTTTCATTCATTAATTAATTCACAAAAAGAGGGGGAATTAATTAGCCAATTAAATAAATATTTAATTGTGACAAGAAGACCTAGGATAAATAAATAAATTATTTAACCTAGAGGGAAAATGACAATCAAGATTAAATGAATAAATCATAAAATCCTAGAAATAAGAGGACAAGGAATTAGGTCAAGACAACAAGAAATTAATGTAGATTCGATCATGATTCTGACTGACAAAGGACCAATGTTGATAAATGATTGAGATTGGTTGACAAATTGACTAAGATTGACAAAGAGATCAAATTGATAGGTGCCAATTGACGAGGAACAATGACTAATTGATCCAAATTGACATGATTGAAAAAGGACAACGATCAATGATGAATCGGTCACAAAATGATAAGATTGACAAGGACAAGGATCGATGACGAATCGATCGCAAAATGACGAGATTGACAAGGACAAAGATCGACCAAAATCATGACTGAAGATTGCTATCGACAAGACCTAATTTGAAAGCGAGAAAAATGAGGAATGCAGAAGGACTCGATGCTCGCAAATGATAAAGACCAAGTGCGCAACATAGAAGAAATGTTAATGCAACGCAAGAACCCTAAAATAAGGCAATGCGCAAATGTTAAAGTATGACTCCGCAAGTGTTGACCATTTTTAGATGTCTACATTTTGCCCCTCTTTGAGACAATGCAATTCTAAGCATTGTTTCAAAGAACAATAATGAAAATGCCCTAGACAATAACAATGACATATGCATGCCCCCTCAAGGAATTGGTCGGAAAAATCTAGAAAAGAGGCCAATTGATCGATAAGAATGATAGAAGATGATAGGTTCGAACAGATCAAACGGACTGCCAAGACTGATGGAAGAAATGTTAGTAAGAAGAAATTAGATAGAGGACAGTTAGAGATGAAGGAAAAACTTGCTTTCACCAATGCACAAAAGTAGGTGAGAACCTTTATTTAATGTAGCAAAGCAGATGCAGAGCATCATGGCATTGAAGGCCAGAGCTGAAACGCAACCCTTTTTGTAAAAGATAGACACATCGCACACAAGGAATGAGTGAATCATCCTAGGGTGCATACATCAAGGGTTGAGGTATGTGCGGCGTTCACAAAGTGAATGTACTTATCACATACACCCAATGATATAGTTGCCCGATTTGTGACAAACATTCCACAAATAGCAAACATAACCAAAAAACAAAAGGGACCATAAACCATCCCGATCACTCCAAATCACTCAGTGACATCCTTGAGCAACATAGGAACATGATCAAAGCCAAAGATAAATCAATAAAAAGATAAGATGCACAAATTCAACCAAGTCAAACAAACATTGTGATCCTCATTGTCAAAAGTGGAAAATAAGAATGATCATGCTATCTGGTTTCAGGGAATGCGGTACCCCATCTAAGACAGGACATAGTTTGGTTTTGAGTATACCACACCCTGTATAAGACCCATGATAATAGAGACAAGGAGAAATGATATTGATGTTGATTGATTGATATGACAATTTTGATCAATTTGAATGTCTGGTTTGATTGAAAAGTTCATCTGTTAATGTGTGATTTCAGTTAAAGCACAATGTTGTAACATGTTATCTGTTTGTTGTCTACACAAATGTTTGATTGATTTGTCATTGGATGTATGCTCAGCGATCTGTCTATGTACAAAGGGTACCATTTATTGACAAAATGCAAAATGCCAAAGGAATTGTTTTTGGATTTTGATGTTTTGAAATTTTTTGTTCATTTTTCAGGACTTTATTTGACTTTTTAGAGATTTTTTCAGGACACTATTTGATTTTTAGGGATTTTTTAAAGACGTTTTTCAATTTTTTTATTTTTTTTTAAGGACATTTTTCAATTTTTATGATTTTGCCCCCAGTGTCTAGCAAGGCAAGGAATATGACAGGTGAATAAATAGGCTTTCTGAAATGTTGGTGGATAGAGAGAAGACAAAGGCCTTTTATCATGGAGACAATACGGATGCAATTTTCAAGGGCTATTGCATGATGGGACAAGAGACTGGATATGACAATGTAAAGCAGGAAGATGGCATGAGGGACATGTCAAGAGGTTTTTGAATCCATGTTTAAATTTTGCATCCTTATGTCAGATCAAGATCAAGGAATGAAAAAAAGGAGTGTATGGATAGTGATAAGATATGGAAAGGATAAGCAAGACCAAGAATGGATAAGGGACATGGACTAAAGGTCGGGATAGGATACGGGATAGCGGTAGAAAGTTGCAATAAGCTAGGGAATATGGATGAAAGGTTATAATAAGCAAATGGATAACGACCAAAAGCTATGATGGACTAAAAGCTGCAAACAAGATGCATGATGCTCATGATGATCCTTAGCCTTGTCAAGATCAAAGGTGGAAAGGGAAACTGGACATGAGGGACAATAGGATAATGGAGGAGTATGACATGGGTTCGATAGGATAATGGAGGGCAATAGGATATGAAGGAGGAAACCTGCCCCCAAGTGTGGTGTGCAAGAAGTTCATAGATTATGCATGATGCCTATTTGCCAGGTTTTCATCATGGTACTTGCCCAAGGCGCCTGTTTGCCAGGTTTTCACCAATGGACAAATTATTTTTGCTTTACTTTTTTTTCTTTTTTTCTTTTTTTCTCACTTTTTTTTTTTGTATTTTTTTTTTACTTTTTCAATAGAAGATGGACACATGATAGGGGATGGAAGATGGACTCTCTTTTTGTTTAGATAGTAGCCTTGAAAAAAATGGACCATGACCTTTAAAAGTATGCTCAAAGACGTTGGTAGGATAAGGACATGGAAAATAAGATGAAACTAAGGCAAGGATTTATGCAAAGGATGGGATCAAAGGGATCGAAGGATGGAAAATATGCATTGGATAATAGATAGGGTATTGGAAGAATTGGGCTTTAGTAGATGGAAATGAAGGCAAGATCAACATTGGCACACACCTTGAGGGGTGATGGACTAATGGAGGAAGAGTGGGTTTTGGATATGGAGATTTTGATGAAGGAATAGCTAGGGATTTGTGGACATAAGGGCCCAAAATGGATGAAGAAGGAGATGAAGGAACAAATTTGAGAGGTTTGGATGGAGGAATAGCAATTGTAGATGCCAATTGTGATGTTTCTTTAGGCTTTTGTGCTTCAAGGAGCTGCTTAGGGATCCACATGGTTTTTAATTTTTCATGCTTTTGTGGTTCCTTGGAGTGAATTGCTTGTATAAGGGATTTAGGAACCCATATATATTTTGACTTTCCTTTATTTTTCTCAGTGGGCTTTTGTGGCCTTTTGGATATTTATTTTTCTTTATAGATCAATTGTTCTTTGTTTTGACATGTCGAATATATTGGACATGTTGATCCTTGAATAGATGTGGATTGCTAGACTTATGACTTTTACACTTGGCATCCAAATTGCTTGGAGGGGGAAAGGAATGCATGGATGGATACGAATGAAATGGAGTTATTTTGGATGGATGGAATTTACTCAAGGATGTGTGCCTTTGCTGACCTTGCATAGAGGACGAAGGAATATAAGGACCTAAGATGGATGGAAAGTATGATGGGGAAGGGATATGTTTGGATTTTGAAGGAGGGATACCAACGTCTTGAGAGTGAGTTGTGTAGACATGACCCTTAAGATCTTCTTTAACATGAAGGGATTCTTTCTTATGGAGATCTACTCCTTTTCCTTTATGAATATCTTGACTTGTGGGATACTCTTTTCTTTGGGAAGAAGACACGAGTCCATTATGAGGTGGATATGATATGAGAGAAATAATGAGATCTTGAAGTGGATCGGATTGCACCAAAGTGGAAGAACCCATTATGCATGTCGAGGGTTCATGAACATCTTGCACTGACACGTTAGAATCATGAGGGGGATTAGGATCATGAGGGGGACTAGGATTGTGTAGTGGACATGGTTCAATGACAGGCTCTTCAAGAGATGGAATGGGAGAAATAATGGGATCATCCAAAGAAATGCGATCTTGGAGTGTATATGGAGCGTTGAGACAAGGAGATGGAGGAACAAAAGGATCTTGTGGAGGATTTAAAGGAATAATTTGATCTTGACAAGGAGGAAGATCATTGGAATCCTCTTTAAAGTTGCTTTGCTCTTGACTTTCAATGGGATCATCAGAAAGGATGGAAGGGATATCTTGATCTTTCTTAGGAAGTGGAATGTCAATGGGATTTGAAAAGACATTGTTTTCATGAAATGGAAGGGGATCATTTGGGATTGGATGGACTGGGATATCTTGATCTTGCTCGAGGAATGGAGTATCAATAGGACTTTGGATAGGATGGACAAGAATAGGGGAATCATCGTGAGTATCTGGGAACATGGGGTCCTAGTAAACAATTGGATGGGATGATAAGGTTTCAAGATCTTGATCTTCATCTGTTTTAAGACATGTTTCTTCATCCTCTAAATTATCCTCTTGACATGGAGTTGGACTTTGGATATGCATGGGGGATTTTGGCAAGGGATCAATGCTTTGGCATGAAGGGGATGAAATTTGAATGGGACTCTCTAAAAGAGAAGCATTTGATGGCATTAAATCTTGCATTTCCAAATAGTACAAGGGATTTGTATAAATGAATTGATTAGCATATATTTCTGTGGCAAACAATCCTTGGGAGGATGCATTATTTGATGCATCATTCGGAGGTGATGGTGTAAATTGCTCTTGTGAAACTTCAAAATATGATGGAATGGGAGGGGAAGTGGAGGCAAATTGAGGGTGTTGTTGATATTGCACGGACATCAATTGTGGTTGGGAAGTATGATAATTTGTTTGTCTTGGCACATATTGAGGCACATATTGTTGTTGATGCTGACGAATCAGAATTTGCTGACTTTGTGCCAATTGTTGTTGTCTTGATGTAAATCCCATCATTTGCAAAAAACTTTGTTTGGGAGGTTTTTGTTGTTTCTCCTTGAGATGGGGTATGGCACTCACATTTACTTGTGTTGTTTGTCCAATCCACTGTGGTGGTTGCAAGTTTGAATTAACTTGTAATGGAGCAGAAGACACTGCAACATGTTGTTGAATGCGATATTGTTGTTGTTGTACATTGCTTGTTTGCACATTTGAGTGTGCCCTTTGTGTATTGCTCAATTGTTGTAACACTTGTTGTTGGTGCAAACCACTATTTGTGGCTCTTTGTGTTGCCATTATCGAAGGATCTGTCACAATATTTTGCATAGTAGGTACTTGAGTATTTGGCAAATATTTTGAACTTAATGGGACATAGGAACTTTGCTGCATTGTGGAATTGTTTTGGACATTGGTAAGATCAGGCATTCTAGTCATAAAGCTTTCTTGCATCTTAGATTTTGATCCACTTGTAATATTTTGAGGAATCATTTCTTGTTGAGGGACAGCTATCAATATTTGTGTGGCCCTCATTTGATCTTGTGTTAAAGGTGTTGTATTAAATAACGGATTGTTTATTGTTTCAAATGATGACTTTTGAGGAATAGTCACTGTCAATGTTTTTGAAGCACGTTTACTCATCAAGGTGTGTTGAGTTTCTTGTTGCACATTTTCTTTGTTTGGATGTGGAGAGAAACTTAACAGCTCACTGCCTTGTTGTTTTTGCACATTAATTTGCTCACTTGAGGAGGTCACATTACTCATCATGTCAAGATATTTTTGTGGGAACATCTTAAAGACCTTGTTCAAGAATTTATCCATCTTTTTTGTCAACTTCGGATCTTTAAGGAACATATCAACATCATCGGAAGCATTGGAATCTAATGAAGAATCTGGTAAAACATTTGAATTTTTTTCTTGTTGAATGCCTTGATCTGAACCAAATCCTTGTGAAAGAGTTTGTTCCTCATGTAATGTTTAAAATTTCATGTTGCAGGTTCAGTTGATTCCAATCAAAAGGTGTATTTTCCCTTGGCGTTGGTGGAACACTCCCATATCCCAGTTTCATGGGTACAAACACTGGCTCATATAGTGGAGGTGGTCCAAGTTGAACCATTCCATATGGTGGTAATGATGTGTTTGACGAACCTTCAATTTGTAATGATTGACTAGGTTGCAACTGTGAGTTTGATATGTTGTCAATGGATTGATATGTTGGTTCGCCCATCTTCTTAGATTTTGACCTTGTTTCAACAGGCATGTCACTATGCAAATATAATATTTTTGGGGATTTTTTATTTTAAAAGGATGATGTATGATATGCAACTAAATGCAACCTAAATAGATGAAAATGAAATCTATGGCAAGAATGCAACCTATGTTTTTGTTGTTTTTCAAGATTTGGACAAACTTTTTGAAATGCAATCCTAAAGACTCAACCTTGGGAAGTTGGAGTGAAGCCAAGACCTTAAAGGACAAAGGACCAAATGACAATAGGACAAATTGACAATGTCTCACCTATATGCTTGGATACTAAGCTAGGTTTGACAAAATTGATATTAACGAAAGGACAAATTTTTGGACAAGGTCAAGACTTCTTAACAACAACTTAGGGTATCATCCAAAGTTTTGATTTTTCTAAGTTTGACAAACCCAATTTTTGAGACTAAATGCAAGAAGGCAATGATTATGACAATGACTTAGGATATGACATGAAAATGATCTAAGGATAGGATATGAGAAGATGAAGCCAGGACAAGATGACAATACAATGATAAGGATATGCGAAGACCAATGACTTGGAATATGCAAAATGCAACCTAGGCAAGACCTAATTTTAGCATGACAAGGATAATGCACGAATGTCACCTAGATGGAAATCTAGCTTGGATATGACAATGAAATGAAAACTTAGGGAAATGATCTTGGACCTAAGTGCAAAATGAGGATGCTTGCAATGAAAAGGACTAAAATGAAGGGAGATGACAATATGCCCTAGGACCTAAGTTGGACTATGCAAAACCTAGCCTAAAGTGACATGAATGTTGAGACAAAATTTTTCAATGTGTTTGAAAGCCATGTTTTGAAAATGTTTTGAACTTTGTTGGATGAATGTTCTCTTTTTAAAACCTTGTTTGGACAATGTTTGGACTTGTTTGACACATGATGTTTTGTGACAATTGTATAATTCAACTTTTGACAATCACAAAAGACAAGATGTTTGGACTTAGACCCAAGACAATCATGCTCATTTACAACAAATCTTATGGCTGGCAAGGGCACTATCTATTGAATCCTCCAACCATAAAATACAACACTTAGCCGGATAGCTAGACGCTTGGTAGCACTAGCTCCCCCTTACAGTGCACTCACTTCTCGGGCATACCAAGCTTCAAGTTCAAGGGGCATCACTTCCCAAGAACTTGCTATCTCTAACTAAGGAGTACATGAGAGGTGTCTTCGGCATGCGCATATCACAACGCCTGAGCCAACAGATAGAAGGATTTTGGCATCTAAACAAGAGATTCTAGTAAGGGCATCCGTTTGGGTGGGTATTGATCCGGCGAATAAATCATCACAATACCATTCCAGAACCCATTGTCTACAACTTTCGTTGCATCCATAGTTATTTAGAGTGGTTTGGAATATCTTGGCTTTAGCCCATCACCACTTAGGGTCGTTCCCTCTCACCAATGCCTATGTGAAGTGCCAGGCAAATCAGGAGGCAGGCCCAGTTCTAAGGGTTAAAACATGCAATCAAATTAAAAACAAACAAAGCATGCAAGGTGTTCATTAACCTTTAAGAAATGAAATGTGCAACTACTTTAAAAAAATGCAAGCACGATGTTTTAGTGATAGTCTTTGACCGCGTCCTACATAAGATTCGTTAGTAGTTGCATTTTTAGTCTTCGTCACACGTAATGCCAAGACGTTGCATAGAGAATTAGTACCAAAGAAAACCAGAATATAAGAACAGAATGCAAAACAAATTAATTTGCAAGTAAAAACACTGATTTTCACCTCTGTTTCTGGCCTTACACAGGCACAGAATGTCTCAACACAGGCGCAGAATGCCTTGACACAGGCATAGAATGCCTTGACACAGGTGCAGATCCCTTTGACACAAGCATAGAATGCCTTGACACAGGCATAGATCCCTCCTACACAGGCGTAGAAGTGCCTAGAAAGCCCTGAGTTGCCCTGTTTCTTGGGTTTTTACCTGCAAATCAGCTCAAAAGCACTCAAAAACATAGTTAAGGGGTTAGGTTCACATCGGGTTCACCAATTAATGTAGATAGAAATTTGGAAATCATCAAAGTAAGTAGCGAATTAGACTAGCTCAATCACAAAAACCAAATTGCAATGATAAGAAATCCTAAAAACATTCAATAGAGATATGAAAACAAGACATTCAAATCAAATGCAAACCATTACAAATACAAATATCTCCTTCATGATTCTCCATTGTCCTTCTTTCTCCTTCAAATTGCTTTGTTTGTGGATCTCACCTACAAATGCAAAGGCATAGTATGAAAGCAAGATTGTTAAGATGAAATGGCAGCGTAAGGATACTAGACGCGTGATTGATTGATCGGATCCTTTGATTGAAGAAATTCATCCAATTTATAGACAAATTGGAGAGATGACAAGATTAGCATGAAGAGATTTGAAAGAAAATTTCAAATCAAGAATGACAAATATGACAAATTATGACAAAATTGACACTTTCTATGCAAGATTGATTGATTGACAAATTATGACAAGATTGAAATGTCATTCCCATGAAATTAGGGGAAATATTAGAAAAATAGGAGAAATAGGAAATTAGGTTTAGAAATGATGAATTGGAAATTAGGAAATTAGAAATTGATGAAAATTAGGTAAATTAATTAATAATTTTTCATTCATTAATTAATTCACAAAAAGAGGGGGAATTAATTAGCCAATTAAATAAATATTTAATTGTGACAAGAAGACTTAGGATAAATAAATAAATTATTTAACCTAGAGGGAAAATGACAATCAAGATTAAATGAATAAATCATAAAATCCTAGAAATAAGAGGACAAGGAATTAGGTCAAGACAACAAGAAATTAATGTAGGTTTGATCATGATTCTGACTGACAAAGGACCAATATTGATAAATGATTGAGATTGGTTGACAAATTGACCAAGATTGACAAAGAGATCAAATTGATAGGTGCCAATCGACGAGGAACAATGACTAATTGATCCAAATTGACATGATTGAAAAAGGACAATGATCGATGACGAATCGATTGCAAAATGATAAGATTGACAAGGACAAGGATCGATGACGAATCGATCGCAAAATGATGAGATTGACAAGGACAAAGATCGACCAAAATCATGACTAAAGATTGCTATCGACAAGACCTAATTCGAAAGTGAGAAAAATGAGGAATGCAGAAGAAGGACTTGATGCTCACAAATGATAAAGACCAAGTATGCAACATAGAAGAAATGTTAATGCAATGCAAGAACCCTAAAATAAGGCAATGCACAAATGTTAAAGTATGACTCCGCAAGTGTTGACCATTTTTAGAAGTCTACACCATCCATCAAGCTCATGAACAAATCACTAGATATCTCGATGGAACAGGGAATCAACCACCCGACCATGTGGAACCAAAAAGGTCCACCCCCCATGCTCTGGAAAATGACATAAGGCCCCACACACATCACTTAACATAGGTCGACGCCTATGTTGGATATTGTTGAGAAGTTTGCTGAAATGATATGTTGTCATTGATGTCGACATATTCGTTTGTGTGTTCCAGTGTTGCAGTCAGATTAGATAAGTTGGTTTGGCAAGTGTGTTGCAGATGAGTTATTGAGGATTAAATTTTTTTGAGATAAGTATCTCTAGTTGATTCATGTAGAGTTTCAGAGGTTTGCATGGTGATTTGATCGAGTTATGAGATCCGGTATTGCAGTTGGTTATTCTGTTGTCTATGTTGATTAGTGTTCTGGATTTTGCTTTGTATTGCTCTGGAATTGCAATATCTTGGTTTGCATATTTGGAAGAATGTTTGGGACATTCATATGTGTCCTCAATACAGATAGTTCATGATTTGGAGGTCCGCAAGTGAGCCTTTCGGTTTGATAATCAATGTAGTTGATGTTCTTGAGGTTCAGTATAATGATGATGAAGATTATAGTAAGTGGTGATGTTGTGGTTGTTGTTGTGGTAGCTCATGATGATTGTGGATGTTTCTAGATTGTGTTCTACCCATGTTGATGGTCCACATTTATCATTGTGCATGTTATTGATGATTTCTCTGGTATGTTTGTGTTATATGGTGTTCTTAGCCGATCGGATGATTGTAGCATGGTGTGCATGTTCATGGCATAATTCTTGATGGAGTTTCATGTTCAAGGTGTTGATTTAGGTTCATACTATGTCTTAGATGATATTTTTTTGGTCCGCATGATTATGTTGTAGTGTGTGAGGTTATATTCTTATAGTTTGTGATGAGTGTCAAGATGACCTTGAAATATAGGTTGATGATTTATATTAATATATGTAATGATCATGTGAGAGACGTGTCTATGATGTATGTGTGTGTGCAAATAATGTTTTGATCTTTCAGTAGCAGAGAAGAGGTGTGGGAAGTGTGAAAGAGAAGATTTGTGTCATGTGCTTAACTAGAACTGTAACCAGGCATGAGGAGATGTTATTTTATTAGTTCATGATCTTCTGGATGTAATCCAAATATTTTTGTAAGACAGTGAGTCTTCCTAAGGGTTGTAGCCCTCCTTGTTATGTGTTTTGAGCAGTGAGCTCTAGGCAATGTGCCTAAATACATGTGCATTCCCCATTGTAATATTTCATTTACTCCTAACAGGGTATCATCTCATTGTGGGTAGGTTCCTACCATGGTTTTTCCCTTAATCGAGTTTTCCGTGTCAAAAATCTTGGTGTAATGTGTGTTATGTATGTGGTGTTTATTTGTGCTTTCATTGCTAATTATCATATCTGAATTTGAGTTTAAGTTAAGTTTGTGAGAAAACTAATTCACCCCCCCCCCTTCAATTTGTTGCATTGTTTCCAACAATTGGTATCAGAGCTAGATCCTTTGAAAGAAGCTTCACCGCTTGAGGTGATCTGGGATGGAAACCTATGCTTATAAGAAGGATAGTCTGAGGTTTGATGGAATGAACTACACTCTCTGGAAAAACTAGATAAAATATCACTTGAGATGCATCGTTGAAGATTATTGGAAGATTACTAAGAATGTGTATATTGCTACTCCGAATGGTCCTACAACTATGGATGAGATAAAGGAATTTGAATTCAATATTAGAGTTAAGGAAGCATTGTTGAGTGTCTTGATTGATTCTAATATGACTAATGTGATAGATTTGCAGACTGCTCATGAGATCTAGAAGAAGCTAGAGACTTTGTATGAAGGTGACAACCATGTGAAAGTTGCTAAGTTGTAGAGCTTGAAGAGAAAGTATGAGATGCTGAAGATGGGTCGAGATGATAACATTACCTCCTTTATGCAGAAAGTAAATGAGCTTGTGTTTAATATTAGATGTGTTAGTGGAGTATTGGAAGAATCAGATATTGTAGCTAAAGTATTGAGATCCTTGCCTTCTACTTACAAGCACAAGGTTGTTGTAATTGAGGAGATCCAAATGGTGACAAATGTGACTAGGGACATGTTGATTGGAAAGCTTGTTGCCTTTGAGCTGAGCAAATTTTTTGAATCTCTTGCTAAGTCAGAATTTGCATTCAAAGCCACTATTTCCAAGAAGAAGAAATATTATCCGAGAGAAAGTTCTACAAGGGTGTCCAGATATGAGAAGGAGATGAGAGATCTTGAAGAAGAAGAAAGAGAGCTTGAAGAGCTTGAAGCCCTAATTGCTAGAAGATTGCCTAAAGGAGTCAGTAAGTATGAAGGGAAATTGCCTCTTAAATGTTTTTCAAGTAATAAGATAAGACATATTACCTCAAGGTGTCTGGAAAGAGTTCCTAAAAAGCCATTAAAGTCATACAAGCCTAAATATCAGATGAAGTGTTACTATGATGTTGATGAAGGTGTGATGGATGATGAATCTGATAAGGAAAATTTAGGAGATGAATGAGTGTTTATTGCTATCAAGGAAGATGATCTGATGACTACTGATTCTACTAGCTACATTAATGAGAAGAAAGCTTTGGCTGCTAAAGTTGAAGAGAAAGATGAATGGGTTATTGACAGTGGATGCTCTCATCATATGACAGGTGATAAGAGTAATTTTTTGAGTATGGAAAAGTATGATGGTGGTGCAGTAATATTTGGTGATGACAAAGTTGGTATAATCCGTGGTAGAGGTTATATTTCTCTTGATGTTAAGCATAACACTAATGATGTCTTATATGGAGAAGGTCTAAAGCATAATATTTTGAGTGTTGGATAAATAGTTGATAAGGGATATGATTTGAAATTCAATAATGGCAAGTGTAAGATCTTGAGTGGTTCCAGAATTGAGATTGCTTCAGGTACAAAGACTAAAGGTAACATCTTTCACTTGAATGCTGGTGGTAAAAGTTGTTTGATTGCTGAGATTGATGAAAGATGGTTATGGCATAGAAGGATATGTCATGTAAATTTTTATTGCATGGTAAAGATAAGTTCTACTTAAGCAGTGAGAGATCTTCCTAATTTGATAAAGCATAGTAATTGGGTATGTAAGGAATGTCAATTAGGGAAGCATACAAGAGTTACTTTCAAAAGAAAATAGTATAGTTCTAATGGAAAATTGGATCTTGTGCATACTGATCTATGTGATCCTTCTAGAGTGAGAAGCTTGTAGGGTGACAGGTACATCATGTTGCTGATTGATGACTATTCAAGGATGATGTGGGTTACTTTCTTAAGGGAGAAGTCAGAAGCCTTGGAGAAGTTCAAGATTTTCAAAGCTATGGTTGAGACTAAGACTGGACTAAAGCTAAAGTGCCTAAGATCTGACATAAGTGGTGAGTTCACTTTCGGTGAGTTTAATTATTTTTGTGAAGAGCATGGGGTGAAGAGACAATTATCTGCTTCGCAGACCCCTCAGTAGAATGGTTTTTTGGAGAGGAAGAATAGGACAATTCAGGAAACTACTAGAACCATGATGATTGAAGGAAATGTTCTGCATATCTATTGGAGACAAGTTTTAAATACTGCTATATACAATTTGAACCGGGTTCATATCAAAGGTGATACTAATAAGACTCCTTATGAGTTATGGTTTGGTCATGTTCCTATAGTTATATATTTCAGAATTTTTGGAAGTAAAAGATATATTAGAAGAGATGAAGATCTAGTGAAGTTTGATGCTATAGATGTGATAAAGGAATTTTTATTGGTTATTCTACTAAGAGAAAGGCCTGCCAGTGTTATAATAAGAGGTTGATAAAGATAGTTGAAATTGCTAATGTGAAGGTTGATGAAGACAATGAGAGACAGATCAGATCTTGTGGATATGATTTAGATGATCAGGATGTTAGTTCAGATAAACAAAAGCTAGTGCAGACCCTGAATCAAATTCAGATTATTCTGGAAAAGCTTGAGAATGAAGGAGAGGGTACAAGTGATAATGTAGAAGAAAGAGCTCAAGAGTCTGTAAATCAAGAAAATCCTAAGATTCCCATGTATGTGAGATTGGATCATTGAGAAAATCAAATCATAGAAGATAAGAATAGAGGTGTGATGGCTAGGAGAAGAATTGTTGAAGAGTATTGCTTGATTTCTAAGATTGAACCTAAGGATGTTAATGAAGCATGCAAAGATGAAAATTAGGTTAAAGAAATGGAAGAAGAATTGAACCAAATTGAAAAGAATTATACATGGATTCTTGCTCCTAGACCTAATGATAAAAATGTAATTGTAACTAAATGGGTGTTTCGGAATAAGTTGGATGAAAAAGGTGAAATTGTTATGAATAAAGAAAGACTTGTTTCTAAGGGATATTCTCAGATGGAAGGAATTGATTTTTGGGAGACTTTTGCTAGGGTAGCTAGAATTGAAGTTGTTAGATTATTTCTTGCTTATGTTGCTTACAAAGATTTCAAATTGTATTAGATGGATGTCAAGTCAACCTTTCTTAATGGTGAGCTAGAAGAAGAAGTTTATATTGAGCAACCGGATGGATTTCAGTTGACAGATCATAAAGATATGGTTTACATATTGAAGAAAGCACTTAATGGATTGAAGAAAGCCCCAAGAGCTTGGTATGTCAGATTAGATAACTATTTGATGAAGCTTGAATTCAATAAAGGTATTGATAATAGTGATTTATACTTCAAAATTGATAATGAGAACATTTTGATTGTTGAGGTTATTGTTGATGATATTATTTTTGGTGGAGATGATGGTTTGTGCAAGAAGTTTGTTGATGATATGCAGAATGAGTTTGAGATGTCTATGATTGGTGAGATGAAGTTTTTTTTAGGATTGAAAATTACTCATTTGGATAAAGGTATTTTTATATCACAGTCTAAGTGTGTGAAGAAATTGTTGAATAAGTTTGGTTTAGATGATTCAAAGCCAGTTGGTCCGCCTATGATGACCAGATGTAAGTTGACAAAGGATGATGATTCTCTGAAAGAAAATCAGAGTAGATACAAATTTATGATTGGTGGATTGTTGTATTTGACTCAGAATAGACCGGATATTATGAATTTTGTGTGTCTTGTTGCTAGATTACAAGCAAATCCCAAGCAATCTCTTGTTGTATTTGCGAAAAAAAAATGGATATTTGAAAGGGACAGTTGATTTTGGTTTGTGGTATCCTAAAGATGGTTATTTTACTTTTAGTGATTTTACTAATGCTGATTGGGCAGGTGATGTGGATGACTGAAAGTGTACTAGTCGTAGTGCATTTTTCTTGGGAAAGAGATTGGTTTCATGGATGAGTAAGAAGTAGAATGCTATTTCTTTATCTACTATGGAAGTTGAATACATTGTTATTGCTAGCAATTGTACTCAAGTGATATGGATGAAGCAGATGTTGAAGGATACCAAAGTTATTTTTGATGAGCCTACTGCTATATACTATAATAATTCAAGTGATATCAATATTTCTAAGAATCTGGTGTTACATTCAAAGACCAACCATATATCAATCAAGTTTCATTTCTTGAGAGAAAAGGTAAATGAGAAGGAAGTTAGATTGGAGTATGTATCTACAAAGGAACAAATTGCAGATATCTTCATGAAGCCTTTGCCTAAGGATACTTTTGATTATCTTAGAGAGAAGCTAGGGGTGATTGCCCCTCCTAATAAAAACTAAGATGCATGGATTTGAATCAGTCCAATGAACTTCACAGATATATCTTGTGATCCGAATTGATGAGTGGTAGCTTCTTCTCAGGGGGAGTAGTCAGTGTTGTAGTTCAAATGTTCAGATTTGTGAGTTAGTTCTAAGGGGGAGAAATTTGTGCATATGTGCCTTTTGTATTGATGTCAAAGGGGGAGAAGAGTGTTAGTATTATGGATGTGTTGCATTGGTTTTGTCATTGATGTCAACACTTATCCTTCTGGATATCTTTGGTTATATTGAACTGGCACATTATGTTCATCGGCAAGTTCAATGACTTATGCATAGTCACTGGTATATTGTTCATGGGCAGGTTATATTGTTCACCGGCACTGAAGATGACTTGTTATCATATAGAGATCACTTGGTTATGTCAAAGAAATGGTTTGGACACTTGGTCTTGGTATTTTGGTTATTGGTCCAATCGGGTTGACATATTTGTTGTTACCGGCAAATTGGTCTAGGTTATGGTCCAACATGCATTATCTATTCCAGATCAGCACGGCACATTATGGAGATGATTTAATTAATTGGATATTGTTGTAAATGTATTGAGCTGACATGATGCATCGCATCTTGACTTATTTGTAATTGATTTAATTGTAATATTCTCGGTAAGTCGACCTACACATTTGGTCTTAGTCTTTGGTATATATGTAAGAACTCATTTGTGAGATGAAGTGTGGAAGTGTGGTATTGTATCATGGTATGTGTGAATATTGAAGATCATATGAGCAGACCATAAAGAAGGTTCAAGGAAGGTTTGAAGGTGATTATTAGAGCTTAACCGGTAGTGAATCTAGTATTGGAGATGCTACTTTGAGCAGTACATTATCATTGGATTTAATCATCCAATTATAGTCAGTGTAACTCCTATTTTGTGATTGAGTAGTGAGATCTAGGTGGTTGGCCTTTCTGCATGTGCAGACCCCATGTGTATACACATACTATCTGCAGTAGTATCATCTAATTGTGGGTAAGGTTTCCCACCATTTTTTTTCCCCTTACAAGGTTTCCACGTACAAATATTTGTGTTATGTGTTGTGGATGTTGTTTCTCTTTCTATTTTATGCACTAATTTTCACTAGTATTAATATTTACTGCTAATCTGTCTATCGGCATTAAGTATCTAGTATGATTAAGTTATATTTGGGTTGAAATTAATTGACAATTGATTCACCCCCCCCCCCCCCCTCTCAGTTGCCTCCGGGTCTTGACAATTGGTATCAGAGCTGAGTCCTCTTTTTTGCAAAAGTTTAACAGCTTGAGGAGATTCTATGGCAACAAACTTTTTCAAGAAGGACAATCTAAAACTTGATGGAACTAACTATGGTATATGGAAGATTAGAATGGAGACTCGTCTGAATAGCATTGGAAGAGACATATGGGATGTTACAAAGAATGGCTATGTTGGTCCTACACCGAATCAACCTAATCCACCAACATTGGGTAAGGATCAAGAGAATGATTGCAAAGCAAGGGAATTACTCATGAGCGCCTTGTCAAATCAACAAATCATGGGATTATCAGACTGATCTACTACTAAAGTTATTTGGGATAAATTGGAGACATTGAATGAAGGTGATATCACTGTCAAAATTGCAAAACTGGAATGCTTTCAGGTTAGGTATGAAAATCTGAAAATGGAAGAAAATGAAAGAATTTTTGCTTTTATGGAAAGGTTAAATGAAAATGTTTTGGGAATACAATGTTGTGGAGGATCCTTGAGTGAAGATGAAATTGTTTCTAAAGTTTTAAGAGCATTTCCACTGACATACAAAAATGAAAGTAACTGTTATTAATGAGTTGAGAACAATGCCTAATACATCAGTATCTAGAGATACCTTGGTTGGAAAACTTTTAGCATTTGAGCTTGAGGAATATGGTCATGTTGCTACAATTAAGAAAAATTTAGCCTTCAAAGAATCATCATCATCATCTGACAAATCCGATTAGAAAGCACTTTATGCAAGAGAACTTAAAGATATCAGAATGGGAAATGAAGAACTGAAGAACTTGAAGCACTATTTGCAAGGAAAATGCCTAAAGGTCCTATTGGAAGTAAGTATGAAGGTAAAGGACCATTTAAATGTTTTAATAGCAATAAAGTTGGTCATATGGCATCTAGATGTCCTGATAGACATTCAAGATTGAGAGAAGAAGCTAAAAGGACATATAAACCTAACCCTAAATATCAAAGATACAGATTTAAGAAGAATAGAGACAAATCATGTTACTATGCTGATGAAGGAGTTACTGATGATTCTGATGAAGAACCGGCAGAAAATGGATGCGCTTTTGTTGCAATAAAAGAAGATCAACCGACACCTACTGTTCCACCAGTAGAGCAAGCCCTGGAAGCTAAAATTGAAGAAAAGGATGAATGGATTATAGATTCTAGATGTTCACATCATATGGCTGGTGATAAAAGTAAATTCTTATATTTTCAGGAATACAATGGAGGTCTAGTAAGATTTGGGGATGATAAAGCTTGTTTGATCAAAGGAAAAGGCACTATATCTTTTCATGGTAAGCACAATACTGACAACGTTTACTATGTTAAAGGGTTGAAACATAATCTTTTGAGTGTTGGTCAATTATTTGAAAAGGGATTTCAGTTACAGTTCAATAATGATAAATTCAAAATCATGAATAGAACTGGTTTGGAGATTGCAACTGGTAATCAGACTAGAGGTAATATCTTTTATTTGAACAACAATGAAAAGACATGCTTGATTGCACATATTGATGAAAGTTGGTTATGGCATAAAAGAATTTGTCATGTGAATTTTGATTGCATTATAAAGATCAGTTCATCTAAGGCAGTAAGGGATTTACCTAAGATTGTAAAACCTCACAATCCAGTATGTAAGGAATGTCAAATGGGAAACAAAGTTAGAACAACTTTTAAGAGTATTTCTGAGAAATCCAATAATGTTCTTGATTTAATCCATACTAACTTGTGTGGTCCGGCAAGAATAAGAAGTATACAGGGAGATAGATACTTTATGCTAATCATTGATGACTATTCTAGAATGTGTTGGGTTACTTTTCTCAGGGAGAAATTAGAAGCTTTTGGGAAATTCAAATTATTCAAGGCAATGGTAGAGAATGAAACCGGTAAGAAAATCAAATGTTTAAGTTCAGATCAAGGATGTGAAATTGCAACTAAGGAATTTAATACATTTTGTGAAGTGAATGGAATTAGAAGATAACTATTAGCACCCCGAACACCTCAGCAAAATGGAGTTGTGGAAAGGAAGAATAGAAGTATTCTGGATGTAGCTAGAAGCATGATATTAGAAGAAAATCTACCTCATATGTACTGGAGAGAAGCAGTCAACACGGCAGTTTACACTTTTAACAGAGTTCACATCAAAGGTGAAACCGGTAAGACCCCTTATGAACTATGGTTTGGTAATACTCCTACTCTTAAATATTTTAAAATATTTGGAAGCAAATGCTATATTAGGAGAGATGAGTATATTGGTAAATTTGATTCAAGAAGTGATGAAGGAATATTTCTTGGTTATTCATCTAAGAGAAAGGCATATAGATGTTTTACTAAAAGATTGCAGAAACTCATTGAGAGTGCAAATGTGAAGATAGATGAACAATTTAGAGGAAATTCAAGGTCTATGAATTCTGAACTGGCAATTGAGATGATCATAAATGAACCTATACAGAGTGCACCGATACAAAATGTGGATCTAGTCACACCGGCATCATCAAAGAATTCCACAGTGACTGAAGAATAGTAGCAAATGAACACACCCAGGTATGTAAGACTGGATCACTCTGAAATTTAGATAATTGGGAATAAGAATCACGGTGTTATGACAAGAGGAAGACTCTCAAATGAAGAGGTATGCTTAATTTCTCAAATTGAACTAGCATCTGTTATTTAGGTATGTGAAGATGAACATTGGATTAAAGCTATGGAATATGAATTAGAACAAATTGAAAATAACAATACATGGACATTGGTTCCCCGGCCTAAAGACAAAAATGTAATTGGAACTAAATGGGTATTCAGAAATAAACTTAATGAAGATGGTAAGGTAATCAAGAATAAAGAAAGATTAGTGTGTAAAGGATATTCACAGAAAGAGGGAATTGATTACAATGAAACCTTTGTACTGGTAGCTAGAATTGAGGCAGTCGGATTATTTCTTGCATTTGCAGCTCACAAGAACTATAAAATATATCAAATGGATGTAAAATGTGCATTTCTGAATGGTGATCTTGAAGAGGATGTTTACATTGAACAACCTGATGGATTTTCATTGACAAATGATAAAGATATGGTTTACATATTGAGGAAATCTTTGTATGGATTGAAGAAAGCTCCTAGAGCTTGGTATGCTCGATTGGACAAATATCTTTTGAAGCTTGGTTACACTAAAGGTAATACTGACAGCAACTTATATTTCAAAGTGACTAATGATGACATCTTGGTTATTGAATTTTTTTTTTATGATATCATTTTTGGAGGAGAAGATGGATTGTGTAAAGACTTTGCTAATAAGATACAGGAAGAATTTGAAATGTCTATGATTGGGGAGATAAAATTGTTTTTAGGATTGCAGATTTCACAGACTGAGAAAGGTATATTCATATGTCAAACAATATACTTGAAAGAACTATTGAAGAAATTTGGTATGGAAAATTCCAAACTGGTAAGTACTCCTATGACTACAACTGATAAATTGACATTGAAGGATGATTCAACTCCTGTTAATCCAACAAGATACAAATCTATGATTGGAGGTTTACTGTATTTGACACAAACAAGACCCGATATAATGAATGAAGTATGTATTGTTTCAAGATTTCAGAGTAATCCTAGATAAAATCATGAATCAACAATGAAAAGGATTTTCTAGTATCTACAAGGCACAACAAATCTTGGTTTATGGTATCCTAAAGATGAAAAATTTTATTTATGTGCATACACCGATGCAAGTTGGGCAGGAGATGTAGATGACAGAAAGAGAACCTCTAGCAGAGCATTCTTTCTTTTTAGCAGATTGATTTCATGGTTGAGCAAGAAATAGAGTTCTACATCATTATCAACAGCAAAATCAGAATATGTTGCAGCAGCAACTAATTGTACTCAGGTATTATGGATTAAGCAAATGTTGAAGGACATAAAGGTAAAATGCAAAGAACCTATAATCATTTATTGTGATAATTTAGTAGCAATTGATATATTGAAGAACCCGGTATTTCACTCTAAGACTAAACATGTTTCTATCAAATATAATTTTTTGAAAGAGAATGTTGAAGCAAAATAAGTGACATTGGTTTATGTGAATACTAAAGAGCAAATTGCAGATATCTTTACTAAGCCTTTGCCTAAGGAAAGTTTTGAATATCTCAGAGAACATCTACCCTCACCGGTAGAGACTTAGATAGTTGATGATTGGCATCAAACCGCCATAATTAACATAAACCTTTTCCAACTTTGATGGAGGAGAGCTACCTCTCAGGGGGAATAGTTGGTTATAACAATTGGTTATTATAATTGGTTGTATGTTATGGTATTTGTATTGCTTTGGCATTTGATGTCAAAGGAGGAGAGATACCTATGAAAAAACCTTGTATTTAGGAAACATTATCCTATGGGGAGAGATTATTCATCGGGGGGGGAGATATATACTCTCTGCATTTGTATTTTGATTCCTGGAGATTGTTAGTTTTTGGCATTCTGTTTTGGCACTTAGATGTTTTTCCATCTTGTGTTGCCATCAATGCCAAAGGGGGAGATTGTTGGTATTATGAATGTGTTGCATTGGTTTTGTCATTGATGTCAACACTTGTCCTTTTGGAGATATTTGGTTATGTTGAACCGACACATTATGTTCACTGGCAAGTTTAGTGACTTATGCACAGCCACCGGTATATGTTCACCCGCAGGTTATATTGTTCACTGGCACTGAAGATGACTTGTTATCATCTCGAGATCACTTGGTTATGTCAAAAAAATGGTTTGGATACTTGGTCCTGGTATTTTGGTTATTGGTCTAATTGGGTTGACATATTTGTTGTTACCGGCAAATTGGTCTAGGTTATGGATCGGCATGCATTATCTATTCCAAATCAGCACGGCACATTATGGAGATGATTTAATTAATTGGATATTGTTGTAAATTTATTGAGCCGACATGATGCATCGCATCTTGACTTATTTGTAATTGATTTAATTATAATATTCTTGGTAAGATGACCTACACATTTGGTCTTAGGCTTTGGTATATATGTAAGAACTCATTTGTGAGATGAAGTGTGGTATTGTATCATGGTATGTGTGAATATTGAAGATCATATGAGCAGACCATAAAGAAGGTTTGAGGAAGGTTTGAAGGTGATTATTAGAGCTTAACCAGTACTGAATCCAGCTTTGGAGATGCTACTTTGAGCAGTACATTATCATTGAATTTAATCATCCAATTGTAGTCAGTGTGACTCATATTTTGTGATTGAGCAGTGAGCTCTAGGCAATTGGCCTTTCTGCATGTACAGACCCCATTTGTATAAACATACTATTTGCAGTATTATCAATTGATTGTGGGTAAGGTTTCCCACCATGGTTTTTCCCCTTACAGGGTTTCCACGTACAAATATTTGTGTTATGTGTTGTGGATGTTGTTTCTCTTTTTGTTCTATGCATTAAGTTTCACTGATATTAATATTTACTGCTAATCTATCTACTGGCATTAAGTTTGGTTTACTGGCATTAAGTATCAAGTTTGATTAAGTTATATATGGGTTGAAATTAATTTACAACTGATTCACCCCCCCCCCCCCCCTCTTAGTTGCCTTCGGGTCCTAACAAAGAGCATGTGAAAAACTGTTATATCTTATGCTAGATCTCAGGGGGAGATTGTTGAGAGTTATGGGGAGATTGTTGGTAGTTTAATTATTTCTTTGCATTGATTGTTTCTCACATTCATATGTTGCCATCAATTCCAAAGAGGGAGATTGTTGGATATTGCTAAGAAGTTTGTTGGAATGATTTGTTGTCATTGATATCAACATATTCTTTTGTGTGTTTCAGTGTTGCAGTCAGATTAGATGAGTTGGTTTGGCCAATGTGTTACAGATGAGTTGTTGCGGATTAAAGGGTTTTGAGATAAGTATCTCTAGTTGATTCAGCTAAATTTTTAGAGGTCTGCATGGTGATTTGATCAAGTTATGAGATCCAGTATTGTGGTTGGTTATTTAGTTATATGTGTTGATTAGTGTTCTAGATTCTGCTTCACATTGCTTCCGAATTGCAATATCTTGGTTTGTGGATTTGGCAGTGTTTGGGATGTTCATTATGTGTCCTCAATACAAATGGTTCATGATTTAGAGGTCCACAAGTGAATCTTTCAGTACAGTCAATATAGTTGATGCTCTTGAGGTTTGGTATAATGATGATGAAGATTCCAGTAAGTGGTGATGTTGTGGTTGTTGTTGTGGTAATCCATGATGCTTGTGATTTTTTCTAGATCGTGTTCTATCTCTGTAAATGGTCCACATTAATTGGTGTGTATTTTATTAATGATTTCTTCGTTATGTTCATGTTATGTGGTGTTCTTAGCGGATCGAATGATTGTAGCATGTTGCGGATGTTCGTGGCATAATTATTGATGGAGTTTTGTGTTTGAGGTGTTGATTTAGGTCCATACTATGTCTTAGCCAACATTGTTTTGGTCTACATAATTATGTTGTAGCGTGCGAGGTTATATTCTTGTAATTTATGATGAGGGTTGAGCCGACCTTGAAATATAGGTTAATGATTTGTATAAATATATGTAATGATCATGTGAGATGTATCTATGATGTATCTATGTGTGTGAATAGTGTTTTGAACTTTCAGTAGCAGAGAAGATGTGTGAGAAGTGTGAAGAAGTGTGAAAGTGAAGAGGTGTCGTGTGCTTAACCGGAACTATAACCAAGCATGAGGAGACACTATTTTATCAGTTCATGATCTTCTAGATACAATCTGAATATTTTTGTAAGACAGTGAATCAACCTAATGGTTCTAGCCCTCCTTGTTATGTGTTTTGAGTAGTGAGCTCTAGGCAGTGTGCCTGAATGAATGTGCATTCCCCATTGTAATATTTCATTTACTCCTAACAAGGTATCATCTTATTATGGGTAGGTTCCCACCATGGTTTTTCCCTTAATCGAGTTTTCCACGTCAAAATTATCGGTATTATGTGTGTTATTGATGTGGTGTTGATTTGTGCTTTCATTTCTAATTATCAGATCTAAATTTGAGTTTAAGTTAAGTTTGTGAGGAAACTGATTAACTCCCCCCTTAGTTTGTTGCATTTTTGCCAACAACTTATACATCCAAGAGAATACAAATACTCACAAAGACAAAACAAATTGAAATAAGACATAGGCTCAACATAAGACACAAACTCACCAAAGGCTTCTGCACAACAAAAGGATTAAGGTCCTAGGTAACACATAGGGAAGAGTGTCATCACATGCCATCAACATGGGTTATCCTTAGGTCTGACCCTCTCCAAATTTCAGACCTCGGTGCCCATTTCACTGCACATGTGGAACCGAACAATCCTTCCATGGAGGCAAGAAATTTTTATCTACCATACAAGCCTTCCCAATCTCATTTTGAGTCTAAACGAGCACTCTAGGCCATGAGATCTCATCTTATGTCTATAGGAGCACACGAGCCATGGCTAGGCCACCAAAAATTATCTTATTAATATTTGTTCAACCCAACCCAATTCATTTAATTTAATGTTATCACTTGATTAAGCAACTCTCAATGAGATATCCTAACAGCGACTTTAGGGCCATGGCACCCACTTGAGAGCCACTCCCCCTAATATGCTCCTAAAACCTAGGGTACAACAAGAGGACCACAAAAATATCATAACATCCATGGTTCACATGATGAATCAGCACAACCACATCTCATGAGAAAAGACCTCATAAATAGAAATAGGACTTCTACAAAACCTAATCAACAAAGGGATTAAGTCATGAAATGACAACATATACATAACCATTGATTCATTAACATCAAAGCATGGGATTGGACCTATAAATACCAATAAAACTCCAAAAATCTATACATGATAACATGAAACATCATATAATCATAAATCATTGGTTCCATAACACAATCTGAACTATAACATCACTTTTGATCCACAAATCTTTCCTTTAACCAAATACTCTCAAAACATCTTCATAAATGCAGAATCAATGAATGAACACATAAAAATAAAAGGAGACACATGAAATCATCATAAAAAATCATGAAACCTTTGGAAATGTGCAACAGAGAGTTACAGACCCAAAACCAAGCCTTTGGACCAAACTGGACTGACTCAAACTTCAAAAACTGATTTGGAGAGCAAAAATAGTGAATTGGCGCTTTTTCCCCATGAAGTGGTGCATAAGTAGTATTTTAACATATTAATCATCTTTTATCATATTTTTAACATCTTTTGGCGCATTTGCACTCTGGTTTATCACATTTGCAACAGAATTAGAACTGTGTACATGGGTTGACTTAGGGCTCAAATCCTAACACCTAGATGACCAAAAAAACAAAAACTAATGAAGACCCATTTGATAAGAGTTAGTTTCCTACTCATAAATATAATTTTTTCATACCACAAACCAAAAATAGATTCACAACACATCAAAAACTGAAAATATCCCCTTAAAACAATGAAACGAGAGCACCCGAAACAACCATTCAATAAAGCACAAAATGAAAACCTAGAGCTCTTCCAAAACATTAAATATAGCATACAAATATCAACAAACAATTATTTTCCTTTTTGAAAGAAAAAATACATAAATGAGAGAGAAAAACACAAAGAGCACCAACCTGGAATAATGAGAATTGGACAAAAAGGGTTGAGATAAAAGAAGATTTTGCACATTTTGCACAACCAATTTTTGAGATGCAAATCAACCACAAAAAATCCACCCTTCTTAAAATCACACAACAATAGAAACCAAGAAGCACTCCCAAACCACTCTAAAATATGCACAATAAATCTCCCTTAAACTCTAAGATCGAGATTCAACCTTCAAAATCAAAATGCAAACCCTCAACTCTTTTACCATTCTCTGATTTCCCAAAACATGAGAAAAACCACCTTCATGAAAATCCTTCACAAAAACAAAACCAAAATCACTTTCCACAAAAATGACCCAATACATTGAAATCCAAAACCATACATTCCTCTCGCACTGAGGACGCATTTAGCAACCACCTATTCGAACACCCAATCACTCCCAATCAACAATTGAAATTAAAAAAAGAAATTAAAACCATTAATAATCACAACTCCCAAATAAACATAAACTAATAAATAATAAATCACAAATCATTCCCACCAAATAAAAATACTAATATATTATAATTCATAAAATAATATTAATATAATAATATGAGACTCGCAATATATAGCATATAATTAATTACTCACACATAGGGCTATAATTATAATATATTTATTAATCACCACAACTAATAACATAAAATCAACAATTAAATTAAATTAACCATAACATACATTAAACCACCCAAACCCTAACAAGATGACTCTAGACCAAGAACATTGGAACTCACACAGCACACTAACAAGGGTTAAGATGTAGTAGGGCCTTAATGTCACCTCCGATCAACTACAATTGGGATTAAAGGCACGCTCAAACCTGTAAGATTAGGTGAATTTGATGCCTAGTACCTACATCCTACATAATACCAAACATCTAAACACAACATATATATAAACATAAGATACACAAGCAGGTGAAGGAGAATTGCAACATCACACCCCACTAGAATATGAGTGATGTGATATTGTCCCTTTCACATCCACAACAGTACGAAATCATAGCAAAGAAATAACATAATAAATAACATCAACATCATCTACATATAATATAAACCCTAAATTAAGGTTAGCACAAAATAAATTATGATAAGCAATAAACATAAACCACATCTCCTAAATAGTGAATAATTACGAAGCTAATCATGACCTAACATCAAAAATTAATTTGGAGTATAGAATCAACATCATCATAGTAATCATAATGAATCCACTAATATCAAGGAGAATATTAATATAAAGATTCAAACAAGAAGCAAGGGGTATTAGGAACACAAACAAGTCCATAAGTATCTAGCATAACCTATCATAAAGGATGAATTGGGGAAGGGCACTACACTTAGAAACATTTTTTCTCTACAATGTCACAAAGTAGAGAGGGCCATTAGAGTTGTGGTTGGGATAAATTTACTTGATGTATATCCATGTCTCTTATACCCTACCCAAGTTTCTAGTGTCCTTGTGTCAAACATTATGGATCTTCCCCAATCTTTTCCTATTGTGACCGAACTAGATGCTAAATACTTGAGGGATTGCCCCTAAAACACATTGGCTTCTACTATTAAAGGGTATGATTTAGACTTGAGAAAAGAATTTGTGGGTGGGTTTTTTTGTAGAAAAGACTTGGCCCAAAATTTTGGCTTTCTTTGTGTGTATTCAGCCCTTAAGAGGTCCCTAAATTGTAGGGATAATAGGGTTCTTATGGATGTTATTTCAACCCCTAAAATTTAATTGGGAGAATGCATGTGCAATAGAGTCTTTGATAAATATGAATCTGTGTTTATCCTTATTACTCATAATAACCACCCCTTGGCCCGACCTTATAATCTCCTACATATGGAGGCAGAAAATAGTCTGCAAAATTAACAAAACCTGCAAGCAACGTAGGACAATCACATGCACAATGGAGAAGTTGAAGTTGAGGAAGTGCTTGCAAAAAATTATAATCCTTGTGGCCTTTACGATGTCCTTGAAACCATTGGTGTGGAGACAATGCATAATTATGAATATGCCCATGCATTCACAGAAGATGTTGCCATGGAAGTAGGTGGAGAAAACAGTTATCCTCTTGGTCTCAAAATCGTCTATGGAGCTATTAAAGATGACGAAGTACAAAACTCCAACACAATCATGGACATGGACATAGTGGATTGATAATTCCCACTATCCCAAGCTATATGAAGAAAGGAGGTCTTATCTTGTAATCTTCCTAGGTTGTTCAAGAACTCTAGAAAACAATTAGCATGAACACACACATGCTTCCAGGCTCCCAACCAATAATGCCAAATCTCCTTAGTGACAGAGAATTGAAAGAAAATGTGAGAAGTACTCTTCGCATTACTATTACATAGAACACAAATAGAAGGCCCTTGATCCTCTTTTTTGAACATTCTCCCAAGTGAGCTACCTATTCAAATAAACCAACCATAAAAAAAATTACACTTGAGCCAGGAAAACCTATTCCAAACCCGCTTCCACTAAGGAACATTATTCTTCCCAAATGTCAATCTATCAAACTCCATGTATATTGAAGGCACTAACAATTTTCCTTTTGAATTCTGACCCCAAGCAAGAACATCCTCTTCTTTTAGAGAGTTACACATTCTTCCAACAGAAATCTTGATAGGTTCCTCTCAATCATCCACAGATGCTCTAGGAGGCCATATATGCAATTATTTCCATCTAGTCACTTCCCCTTGACTCAAATGCAAGGTAGTTTTGAATTCCTCAACTTTACACCAACCTACTTCCAAAAAACTAGATCACAAAAGGATTGTAGATGCAAAAATTGCAAGATGATGGGTGGGAGACCACCCACGAGTTATGCCAGAACAAATCATTTTCACCTTTATTGCATATTCCAAAGAGGAATTTCTTAACTAATCAAGTACCTCTCCTTGAAGTGTTCTAGATCATAGAACCTTTATGAGTAAAGAAACATCCCCACCATCCACTCCCCCTAAATTCTTTAAGAATTTTGGCCCTACCCTAATATTGATTAGTACACCAATGCCAAAAAAAAATTGTAGATAAGACCTGACCATCAATGCCTACACGTCACAAACTAAGACCTCCATCCTCCATTGGTCTACAAACAAAACTCAGCTTGACCAAACTACACTTTGTAGATTGCAAATTATGTGACAATAAAAATTGTCAAGAAAGAGCATCAAATTCCTTAATAAAGGTTGTAGTAGCAATCTGTGTAAAACATCTATATATAGGGAGATCTTGTACCACAGACTTCAAGACAGTCACTCTCCCAATAGTTGAAAGCCATCTGTAGGTCCAATGACTTACCTTCCTACAAAGCTTATCCAAAATGTCCTACCAAAATCCTCTAGCCAAAGGACGAGTTGAAAGAGGGAATCCAAGAGAGATAAGAGGAAAGGCACCAATTTTAAATCTCAAGATTCTAGCAATCCTGGCCTGAATGAGCCGAGGTGTGTTAAAGAAAAATGTGAAGGATTTGTCTTCATTAATATTTTGCCCTAAAGATACAAAGTAAATATCTAGAGGTTTTCTAAAGTTAGCTACCTTAACAATTATAGCAACACCCATCAGAGTCATATCATCCACAAATTTGTAATGAGAATAAGGAGGTAAGCCATTACCCCAATTCCACCCCTTAATAAACCCTTGTCCCACACAAGACTTGATAAGCATTCCTAACCCTCTTCCATTAAAATAATCAAGGACAAAGGGGGGAACCTTTTCGAAAGCTTATAGAAGCTCTAAACAACTTTGTAGGCTCACTATCGATAAGAACTACAAAAGAAGAGGAAGTGATGCAACTCATAACCCAATTGATCCACTGATTGTTAAAACCAAAGGCGACAAGCACTTTGCACAGGAACGACCAATTGACTCTATCACATGCTTTGGCAATGTCCAACTTTATGAACATAACCTTATCCATAGAAATTGTCATGGAATGAATGGTTTCAGTAGCAATGACAATCCCATCAAGGATTTGTCTCCCAGCAAAAAACCTCCTTGCTCTTTAGATATTAATTTTTTGAACCATGACTTAAGCCTTTCTACAATCAACTTCATGATTATTTTGTAAATCACATTACAAAGAGCTATCGATCGAAAGAAATCCAAAGAATTAGATCCTTCCTTTTTAGGAATGAGGGCAAGGAAAGTAGCATTCAATGCCCTTAATATTTGTTTACTTCTATGAGACTCATGCACCACCTCTAAAAGATCCATCTTAATTAGCTCTCATGATTCCTAAAAAAAACTATAGGAAAGCCATCTAGACCAAGAGCTTTACCGATTTTCATTTTGAACACAACAACCTCTACTTCCAACAAAAAGATGGGTCTCTGAAGGTTATCATTCATCTCATTGGAGACAATAGAGAGGATATACTCTAGAACTAACATTTCTTCCATATCAGTAGAAGAAGAATCCTCAGTAAATAGCTGCAAATAATATAGAGGCTTTCTATGATATCTCCAAAAAACAAGAAAGTTGAGTTCCATCTGAGGCCACAATGGAAGGAATAGAGTTCCCAAACCTTCTATCGTTTGAAAGTTATAAAAGAACTTCATGGTTTTGTCACCTTCTTGGATCCAATCCACTTGCAATTTCTACTTTGAATAAATCTCCTCACATAACTCTCATTCCTCCAACTCTTTCACTATTGCAGATTTCGTACTATACAAATCTTTTAACAAGCCTTGATCTCTAACTTGATAGGTAATAGCATCCAAATGGGATTGTGCATCAACCTTGGCGAAGAAGATATTGTCAAAGCACTACCTATTCCACCTTTTAATCTTATACTTGAAAAATTGTAATTTCTTGACAAATGCATACATTACAGTATCATAAGTCAATTTCCCATCACACCACCAAATAAACATGAGATCATGAAGTGAAGGGTCTCAAAGCCACATAAACTAGAACTTAAAGGAAGGATTGTTCAAGACTTGTAAATGAGCAACCACAAGCTTGGTAGGCTAATAATCAAATCCTTTCTAATCTAGAATCTTAGAGCTAGTCACCCAGTGTCATGCCCAAAATTTAGGGCAAGAACGGGATAAAAAAATTAAAAATTAAAAATCACAACTTAAAACATTAAATTAGCAAATATGAAATGCTCTAACATGTTTTGTTTTAACTATGTTTAGAGTTAACTTTATCTACTAACTCAAGTAATCAAAAATAATTAAAATTAAAAGCGGAATTCTAATTGAATAGTTTTATTGTCTCATCGATTTTAATCAATAAACTAAATTAATTAATTAATTAACGTAGGTAACAATGAATCTTCAATGTCCATTATTTGATCTTAGGATCTAATTAAATTAGACCTAGCACATAGATTTGTAAGTGTCTATATTTTATTTAACAAAGATTAAAATGTAGTTTAAACGAAATCGACTTAAAGAGTCGATTAAATTCATAAGGAAAATTTTCCTATTAAAGTTTAATCTCATCACAATGCCTTACCCTATTTGTCATAAAATTTATAATAGAATAATTTTTGTAAATATTTTGAATTTAAACACTTTTTTTTTTAAAATAATGCCCATATGTTTATTAAAACCATATAAAATTTATGACCACTTAATAAAATACTTAACCTAAAATTATCCATTCATTTAATTAAACTCTATGTATAAAATACACACACACACACACACACACACACACACACACACACACATATATATAACTTAAATATGCTTTCTTATTATGAAAACCCTAATTTTATTAATATAAAAAGAATCCCTTTATATTATTTTTTTCATTCTTAATTCTCTTACTACCCTAGCCCTAACCGGCTAGGGTTTTATTTTTATTTCTAACTCGTATTTGTGCAAGGGCGATTTTTTCTTTTGTGTTGGGCGATGGCCATGTAAATCACGGCAAAGGGGAGGAGAGGTGGTGGTATTGGGCGGCGCCACTGTGTGTCCACACAGTGGAACCGGCCGCACCATTGTGTGCCCACATAGTGGAAGCTGCAGCGGCTGACACTGTGTGTCCACACAATGGAAGTCGCGGGCCGACCACTGTGTGTCCACACAATGGCTTCGGCCCTTCAGCGTCCCCCCCCCCCCTCCAAGTGAATAACATTTTTTTTTATATAGTTTTTTTTTTGTTTTTTTTTATTTAATATATATATATATATATATATTACATGCATAATATTTCCCTTTTTTTTAATTTAATAATTATATATATATATATATATATATATATATAATTATTTATATTTATATATACATTTCATGCATAATATTACATGCAAAATATTACATGAACTTTTTTAATAGATCCATTAAAAAGGAACTTCTAGAACTAAAACAATGTATTTTTTTTATTTTTTTTAATATATTATTTAGCTAGGATTGAGATAAACTAATTAGTATAGGTTTAACCTCTGCAATAATTCACTGCGAGAATTAAATAAATTATTCCAGCAAACTATACAAAACAGGATGAAAATTAAAGGTAGACATTTAACTTTAGATATTATTTTTTGCACGAAGTAAATGACTGAATTAAATTAATTTTATACATCAACAAAGAAATATATCTTTATATAGACTAGATAAATTATTTATCTTAGATTTTAATTTCTATGATAGATGAAAAGACAATTTCCATAACTTTATTATACTATATTGCATTTACAGAAACAGGACTAAATGTTTTATTTCCAGCCTACAATATGCATGCAAATCTAATTTACTCATTTCCTCTTTTATTTTATTTTCAATGCATAAGAATAAAATAAATTTCTTGCTTTTCAATTTATCATAATCACATCAGATATAAAGTTTTTGAACTTTGGAAAACAAATTTAGGAATACTCATTTCTTTTCTGCAATAAATAGCATACTAAAATAATACAACTTTTAAAAACGTATTTCAAAGACACTATTGTCTCTTTACAATGGGTCTCACATTTCTAATAAATGAGGACTTTTTTAATTATTAATTACATTTACAAATGATTTCCTGCAACAAATAACTCCTGCAACCTTCCACTTGTCCTATTCTTTTCTTTCGACAACCTGCATTTTAAATCAAAGCTATGACCATGGAGTGCTCACCTCCCAGCTGGTGCAGGAGCACCCTTCCAAACTCTTTCTCTTTCTTTTTTTTGTTGGTGTTATGCTTCTTTAGAAGCCAATGTACATGAATAAGAGCCATGAGCTCATGTGTGCTAGACTAGGTCCTAGTTTTAGGTCCTTAGTGTTTTGTTATGATTTCTTGTGCAGGAGAGGTTGAGTGTACTTGGAATGCGTGTTAGGCCTTATTGGAATGTTGATGTCCTTAGGATATCCCAAAATAGGCTTAGGAGTCATGAAAAGCAACAATGGCAAAGTTGCTCAAAAGATGCAAAAGTTGCATGACAACTTTTAAAAGTTGTCAAGCAACTTTTCCACCCAAAATGGTCATAGACCCTTGTTGTGCATGGAGAGCCCTAATTTTGGCACACTAACCAAGGTCTAGGTAGTATAAGTACTTGCAAACCCTAAATGCATGGGTTGGATGTCATACTTTGTACGGACCAAGGAAGAAAAGCTTGACTGTGACTATTTTTGAGTTACCAGTCAATTTGAATGAAGTTACTGAGCAAACTAATGGATTGATTTGTGAGAAAAATTGTGTGAAATGTCTTCTTTGGTGTATATATCTTCATTTTGAGTGATTATATTAGCTTTTTGTTTACTGGTTGAGTGTATTTGTAAATAGTTTGTAAATTGTAGTCTTACTATCTTGTTTTGGACCGGTTTGAGTAAATGAAGTCTTAACTCCATTCCTCATTGTGGAACCACCATGAAACCATGGGGAATGGATGTGAAGACCCTATACTATAGTCCCAAGCAAGCAGGGCCCTTGTAAACACAAGGAGGCCAAGCAAAGACCCATTCCTAGGCGAGACTGGACAGCGCCCGGTTAGGAATGGTTGTTGGTGCAGAGGTCTTGGAGAGCAAGGTTGATTAGTGGAGAGTGCATCCTTTGGAGGAAGTGCAGAGGAGTGAGTGAAGCATCATTGGTATGAAGGGGGATCCTCCACCAATCCAAACAAGGTGGCTAAAACTCAAAACACTCACTATGACCTAGGCAGACCCTAAAAAACCCTCACAAAAACCCTTGAAAACCTTAAAATCCACCAAGGACAGTGTACAAACACTTGGAGGCCTAAAACCTAAAAAATCCTTGAGTCCTTGCCAAATGAATGGCATTCCTTTTTGGTAGATTGGGTTGTTTGTGCACCATTTGTAAGAGGGAGGCCTAGAAGACCGGTTAGGAGGCCTAATTGGTCCTAATCCTTGTAGCCCTTTTTGAAGGCAAAAACCCAAATTTGTGAAATTGGTAAGGGGTTAGAATCTTGAAACCTCTTGGGGGCTCATGAATGGGTGGATAGACCATGAAATAGACCTAAAACAACCTTGCTAAGACCTTGGAAGGTGTGGAACAAGATTAGCCCTTATTAGCCATAGTAAGGGGTTTGAAGTCTCATGAGAAGGTGAGACCTTAGGAGCAGCAAAGCAACTCATTGGTGGGTGGATTGGGCAAGTTCAGGGGATTCCTCAAGCAAAGGAAGTCCTAGAGACCCTAGGGTGTGAGGAGAACACCAAGTGATCCAAGGAAAGGATCCAAGAGCATAGACTAGGCTAGTCTATCCCAAACCCCATCCCATCACCAGCCTAGGCTAACTACTAGCCACCCCCGAGCTTGGAGAACCAAGCCCTAGATAGGTAACACACATGAAACTCAAACAATCATAGGAAAAACAATCACATACACATTCCCAACCCAGGCTACACTACACCACACATTGTGATGTCTTTTCAAGGGTGGTAGTGGACCAAGTACCCTGAGGAGACTACAAGCATGGTAAAACATATAGCCACCTCATGGAAACCCAAATACCTCATAAGTATAACAACCCCTCATCCTTATGCCCCCCAAGGTATTCATGCCTTATTTCCCTCCTTATGACCCACAAATGCATAAACAAGCCATGCAGCAAGGGTCACATAAAATCCCTTGTGATCACTCTCCTAACGAGAGCCTCTCACTCGAGGGTTGTCACTTCTACCAACCACAAGACCATCCTCTCTCCCAAGATTAGGAGGCCTTGATTACTCCCAAAGCACATAAAATACATACAAAAATTAAAACATAGAACACAATAATTTTCCAAGGAAAACATGCAAGAAACTAGCCTTTTTACACAAGCAAATCCTTTCAACACAACATGCAATATTAAACAATACAAGGAGAAAATATGACCAACCTTCAACTGCCCAAAGATATGCTAGATTGGTTGAAGATAAGCAGCCCAATTCCACAAACCCTTGCCTCTCTACACTTAGCCAAATTTTCTAAAACCAAATCTCTCCTTCTTTCAAATTCTTGTCTCCAAAAATGGAGAGTGGGTGATCGCCTGCAAAATCTCTCATTCTTGCCTAAAAAGGCCTCAGTGAGAGTTCTCACAGGTTTCTAAAATTGAAAAAGGAAAGGTCAGAAAAAGATCCAAAAGGATCTCTCATCAAAAAGGAAAGTTAACAACTTAGGTGATGCCTTCTAATTTTCAATTTTCGCTCAACTTAGGAAACCCACTTGTAGGGTGTCTAAATGGTCACATGGGAGTTGAAACATGCCTAAAATCACTCCTAACCCTTAGGTATACCTTATGGGCTTTAGGAAACACTCTTAAACTACCCCTAGGTGTCCATTTAACCCCTTTTAAACCCCTTTGAAGTTAATTTTCGGGTCAAACTTAAGTTGACCACCCCAAAGATTCTCTTCCCAAGGCAATTATGGAATCACATTAAATTAATTGAAAAAGCTATGGTTAAACAACTCCCTCCAAGAGACAATTTTAAAAAAACCAAAACATAAATCAACACGTGTCAAGTGACACAATAAAAATACTTTTACCAAATTATACATGAAATCTTGTCTCTTGTTGGATTTACACAAATAAATAAATTCAATCTAACACACATGCAACATCCACTTTTACAAATAAAATACTATACAAACGGGGTGTTGTCTCTCCAAATAGACAAACCCTGGTTTTACGAATGTGCATAGGTCTAGGTTTGGTTATCCATAATATTTCCATGGTCACATGGGTAATTTTCCTGCGCATCTCAATTACACATTAGTACTTCCAAATAACCTCATATTGCATTTAAACACATGAATAAGAATACACGTCAAACACTCTGCATACAATAAACATTTAAACAAATCAATACATCTTACATCCAAATAAATCCACATAAGCAGTTACCATAATCCTCATAATTTTAATCCAAACATAAAACATACATCCTATTTCTATCGTCATAGTGAAGTCCTGCAAATCCAATAATGACATATATCATCTCAAATTTATCTTATTCTAGAACCATATAGAGTTCTATATCATAACACATATAAATGAAGCATCAACATACATTAATGTTATCCAAATCATGGAATCTTATAAGTTCTAAATCCATAATGCATAAAAATGTACACCTCAAGGTGAAATGATTTCGTAACCTGGTTCAATTACTTTTCTCACCAATCTATCTGTCTAACATAGCCCATCCTATTGAATTATAGCATTTATTAGTAGGGTCAAACATGGTCAACTAAGATAATAAAACCTTGGTTGGGGAAGTCCTTACACCCAGCTATCACCCATCCAATAGTAGGAGACCAAAAATATATCTAATCTCTCAGCTATAGCCTCCTCACCACATCTCCTATTATTCCAATTAAATAAATCATTACAAGGCTTCTTGTCAACTACCTTCAAGAACTCAATATTACCACTGAGAAGCCCAGTAAATCCCAGTAGAAGTACCAAGCCTAATATTATCTCCTCTTTTCTCACCAAGATTAGAAACCGTGTTAAAATATCCAACCAGAATCCAAGGGTGAAAAGGGGCAAGAGAGTGAACATATCTGGTATGAGACCAAAGTAGAGATTTTCCTAGAAGGTCAGTTGGAGCATAAACCATAGAAGTAGAAGACCTACTAGAAACCCACCAAAGAAGCATCGGCTTATGTGGGTCCCAAATACAAGTCATACCCCTTGAACTTTCTTGAGCCCTAATGCACTAACAATGTCTATGAGCCCAAATTTTAGAGGCCTTATTAAGCATACCATCAACTAATAATTTAGTTTCTTGAATAAAAAAACATATCAAGAGAGTGAAACCCAATCAGCTTACCAATAGCCTTTTGCCTTGGGATGTTATTGAGCCCCCTTACATTCCCTCAAAGCATAATCAGTTTTTAGGAGAGAAGTGAGAATCAATTTAGTCCTCACAAACCAAACTCAACCAACATCTCACCAATTAACTTCACATTTTTTCTAATCTTTCTTTTTGCCCACCATCAAAGGTTTCTGAAGAGCACCATTTTTTAGATTCATCTGTTGTAATCCCAAAAATAGCTTGGCTTCCCTTGCTTTTATTAAAGTCTTCACAGTCTTTCTCTAACGTTATCAATGAGCTGGTTAAAACAAAATAATCTCTTCCTTCTTTACACCCACTTATCTCCAACTTCTCAAAATTCAAAAAAGGAGTATTTATATCCATCTAGGCATCTAAGCCTCCATTCAGTGAACCAACATGAAGTGAATTGTCTTGGTCAATAACTATTTCCTTGATTCTCATAGATACCTACTCAATGGGCATACCTACAAGGACTTCATCAAATTGATCTAAATCCTCTAACACATCAAATTTTTTAAACACTTCAGCATTTTGTCTATCTTTCAAAGTTCTCTTATGTCCTCTCCCCTTGTTCTTGGCTTTGGCTGGAATAAATCCCTCTTTATCTTCCACCATAGATGCTTTCCCTTTATCTTTTTTAGGTGGTGGAAAATTTGTTCCATTACTAGAAACACTTGCAAACTTAAATTTAGGAAACATTCGCTGCAGGTTACCATATTCAAGGGAAATTTGACAACGGAATCAAAGTGTTTCATAATCAAGTTGTTAGATCCAAGAATTAGATCCCAAATGAATTTTTGAGGAGTTTGGAAAAGGCTTGCTCAAATCAATTTCAGTACAGACATATGCATAAGTAATTACATTTTTTTGTAGTTTGTCATGAAGGGCCCATGGGCTTGTGAAGTAGTAGAGCAACATGATGAAAGATACCATTTCTCCAAAATTCTAGTGGAAACCACACTAGTTGCACCCAAACTAGAACCGTCAACGAAAGCTCCTCTATAGGATTAAACCCAACATGCCAAGGCTTAATGAAGATTCCAACTTGATTATAAAAATGACCCCCCCCCCTCAAAAGCCTTATTTTGTCTAATATGCACCAAAAAATAGCTATTAGTAGCTAGCAACACCTCTATTCCCACTTCCAAATTCCACATGTGTCGTGCCCAAGATTCCAAGAAAGGTAATGAAACTTGAATCCTCATGAATTTACAAATCAATGCATGATTGAAAAAATAAGTTGCATCTTCCTCAATAGAATCGGGATGAATCATGAGAATAGACATGTCCTCACTCCTTGCCAAACAATTGTCCATCTTCGTAGGCCAAAAATCCTCATTTTGAGAAGAAATTTCATCAATATCAAAGCTATTCAATCCAAATACATGATTTTGATGCATTTATGAGGATGTAGTACCTCCATCATAGCATCTCTAAATGGCATATTTTGCATTATCAAGGACCCTCCAAGCAATGTCATACCAAGCCCCCAACATAGAAAATAAAAACACAAACCCTACACCAAACTGCTACTCAAAAAAATTCTTGCAGTTTCATGTACAAGGAACGCAAGAAAGAGTAATACCCTAAAAATGGTCATCTAAACCATGGGCCCATAATCTCGACAACATCACCAAGGTCCTAACCAAAGGCAATAAAATCAATCTTGAGCACATTAATTAATTCTTTAAATCATCAAATATTACATGGCAAATCAATTACTCAATATTAATTAAATATTTATTTAATTAATTGAATCATTCCAAGAAATCATTTTGATCAATTGTCCTCTTTAATTCATTAAATATCCTAGCATATTTAATTAATTAATTAATTTGTCATTTAATCATGCAAAAGAGGAATTAATCTAAAAATAGAATAAAAGAATTGAGAGAGAAATCAAACTTGAGATATTTTTTTTTTTTCTAAATTAAGAACTTGAAATCAGAAAAGCAATTAAATTAAATTATTCTCTAAAATCAGAACTCAAAGCTTTTGAGAAAAAAAAAGTTCAGTTGCATTAAAAAGACTCTTTTCTTGAATAAATCAAAGAATTGTCTATTTTTATCACGAATGCATGGAATTAATTAATTCTTATTTCTAATGCAACTTGAACTTCTTATCTAAATGCATTTCAATTAAACTATAAATAGAATCTATCTCAAAGTTAACTGAACTTGATTTCTCAATTATTTCAATTAATTCTAAATTGTGCTTTTTCTTGATCTCTCTTGCAATTCTCTATAAATTCAGCCTTTGGCTCTCATTCAAATCACCCCAGAGATATTTGAGAAACACCTTGGAGATTATTATTATGCTGATTTTTCTCTAGAGTGTCATTGAAGATATTGTGCTTTCTTTTTGAGATTATTGCATCTTAATTTAGCTTTTTCCATATTTAGTTTATTCATTATTTGCTTGAATCCATATTGCTTGAATTCGCTATTGCTTGAATTATTTATCCATCTTGCATCCATATAGTTTAATATCATGCTCATATAGATTAAATCCTTCATCTTGGTGTAGTCTAGTCACTGGTATTGCTTATAAAAATCTGAGAGCAATCTTATACTCACATCTTTTAGAAGGCAATTAGTCGCTTTATTATGGTTTATTATTTATTGATTATTGATTTACTAACCATACATGTAATGACTTAATTGAAGTGTTGCGCCTGCAGCTATCAGACTTATTTCACTTTTTCACACACACATTTCTGGCGCCCACCGTGGGGCAGAAGACTATAGTTTTCGGCCTCCAAGACTGACTGCTTTTTTTTTTTTTTCAAATTTTTTGACTTTTCAGATTTTCGTTTGTACAGGTTCCGCGATTTGTCATACGACATTTCCCATACACCCAAATGACAAACTGCATGTGTTGTACGATCTGGTAATAATTGTCGTACGATTCTGTATTTTTCTGGTTAAAAAGCAGATTTCATTCTTCAATTTTCTCATTCAATTTTGATTATAATGACAATTGACCCTGGCTGTTTATCTGTCTATCTGAGAATTTTTCACAGCCTAATCAACTTTTGCAGAACGCTTGTCAAAGAATATGCTTGTCGCACAAAGACAATATGACTACTAATTTGTTGTCTTTGCAGGTTGCCTGAGGAGATTCAAGCAAACATCGTGTATTCTTTAAATTCATTTTTAGGCACCTAACTTGATATCTGGTTAAAGAAAAAATCTGTATTTCATATTTTATGTAAATTTTGAGAGGTAGGGGAGTATCCTCTTGTCTGTATAGACAATTAGAAATCCAGACCCTTGAGGTATTTTCTTTAAGTTTGAGATTTGTACATTTTTAGCGGGCCTGCCCTCCCGAGAGCTAATAACTCTTAAAGCCTTTATGACCGATGTGAGGGGAACAACCCAAGTGGGAATGGCTAAACACCAAGTACTCCAACCCACTATAAAATAAACGTGATTTGATGAAAATCAAGTCAACGGCAGTGCTCGAGATTAGCTCTCCTTTGTACCTTCGGGTATATTAAACCTTGGTTTTCAAGGCTGGGAGACCTCTTAATTGAGTTTACACCTCGACGCCCCGAACGGACCCCTTACTAGTTCCAATTCAAAATGGAAGCTACCCGGTTCACCTCTAAAAGGGGGGGATAATCTTTGTGCGAGAGAGATAGTAACTCTCCCAAGATACTTGTCATTTCGTGCCCCCATTAGCATTTGGAGTCAGTTAATACGACATTGAGAATCCATTGTGTGAGACTCAGCAGTTGTATTTTGATTATGTATTGGGTGTGTACCTGAGTCTACAAGCAAAGGTTTTCTTCTCTCACCAAATTCCGTAGGGTTTGCATGTTGTGATTGGATTTATTATTCATACTACGTGTTTTCTATGTTTTTCATCCCTGAAACTGAAACTGAAATACCAAACTAGAGAAAACAAGAAACAACTCAATGATCAAAAACTCTACCCATGTCACAAACTAGTATACCTTAGCTGTTAGAAATCAGTCTAGCCCTAAACTTCTCATCGTCAGTCAGCGATCAAAACCCAGTCCATCTCAAATCTAGTCATACTCAGTCATTGAAAACTCAGAAATTTACCTTTGTCCAGCAAACAGTTGTATGATTCCTCTGATTTATCATCTAGTTTCACATTATGTATCGTACAAAATTCCATCAGTCCTAACAGTCTATCGTTTGAGCCTACATCCTGTATCATACGAGTCCTGGTTGTCTGTCGTCTGGTTCTAAGAATTGTCGTTTCATCCTGAATTTTGTATCATACGATAAAGCATTGCATTGATCAGTCTGTCATTCTAGACATACCCATCTCTCGTACGGTATAAGGCAGCAACTCGTACGAAACACTGTTGGTTGTCATCCTGAAGCTTTTGAATTGTCGTCTAGTCCTGAGAAACCTATAGTACGAATCTCTGATTTTGTCAGTCTAGAACAGTCAAACTTGCCTAAAACAGTCTACAGTGAGCATAAAACTGGTTATCATCATCTTGAGCATAAACAGATCAAAACAGTGTACCTCTATCATTTCTGTTGCACGATTTGTCGATTGTCTTTCAGCTAGTTCAATCAACTACATATCAAATCTAAGTCACTTAGATAAAATATCTTATACAGGATAGATCTTTCTTGAAACCAAACTGAGTCTTACTCACTTCTCTCGGATCAACTTAGATAAACGTCTTATACAGGATAGATCGTTCCTGAAACCAGACTAAATCTTAGTTGCTTCTCTCAAACAATACATTAACTAAACAACTAGCTCTGAATTTGATCTTGACTCCTGCATCACAAACAGTTTTAGGTCACACCAATCAATAAAAATGCCTATTCAAACCAGGAGTTCTCATAAGAAAGATGCCAAAGGAAAAGAGAAACCCTTATCATATAAAGATAATCCATTTTACGAAGAGGATCCATTGACTGATAAACCTTCATCATCAAAGATACTAGTTTACAATCAACCTTTATCTCCCACTATATCTACAACAGAACAAAATGACGAAGACAACCTCAGTATTCATGAAACCGATAATGATTCCTCATCAAGTGAAGCTAAAGATTCTGAACCTCCAGAAAAAGATATCCATAAATGTCAAGAGGATAAAGATTTCTGAAAAATGATGAAGGCTATCATGGCTAGAGAAAAAGAAGATTATTTTCTAGAACTAGAAAAACAAGGCGCCAAACTTCCCACTGGATATGACGTTTAGACTCTTGTCACTAAAAAGGAAGAATCACCTATAATGATGGTCCACAGACAATTACTAGCTTTACGGACTGAGCTCGCAGAACTCAAAAAGAAGGATAAGTCCCCAAAACAATATTCTCTGGAGACAATATGCCCATTTCCATTTGACAAAAACCTACACATGCCTCCATTCCCTTCACAAGTGGAGATTCCAAAATTTGACAAATATGATGGTACCTCAGATCCTCAAGATCATGTTAGAGAATTTTGTGTTGCCTGCATGGAGTTCATGCACGATCAAATGTACCTCATGCGCCTTTTTCTGAGGAGTTTGGGAGGACAAGCTATGGAATGGTTCTCAAGTCTACCTAAAGGGATAAAAACTTTTGAAGAACTAATCCAACTATTTTTACAACAATACGCCTACAACATTTGACATCGTGTTACTATGATCGAACTTTGCAACACCAAACAGAAAACAGGGGAGCATTTTCTCACTTTCCTCCAACGTTGGAGAAAGATGTTCTCTAGGTATTCATGGCCTATCCCAGATGCTGAGAAAATGGATACATTTGTCAATAATCTAGTCCTTGAATTGAAATATAGTATCCAAATTCAAGTACACCCATCATTTAACAAAATGGTAGATAATGCTATCCGAATGAAGATGTGCTTATAAAGAAAGGAGATATCACGCCTTGGAAAGAAACACAACCAGGATCTAGCTCTAAAGAGAAGAACAAATATTGGAAGTATGGCAAAGACAACAATAAGAACGTTGTTAATTACGGAGTAGTAGACACTATTAAAACCAACTCAAATCCCACGATATTCAACTTGGCTAGTGGCACACAAGAACTCAAAGCAATTGAAACCGCAGCAGAAAATCCTCTAAAGAAAGCAAAAGAGTGGTTCAAAGAGAAACCTTGGCTTTCGAAACCTAGACGCGAATTCACTCCTCTTGAAGAATCATACGAATCTGCTTTCAAAACTCTATTGGCAAACAACTTGATAATGTTACCAGATAATTCTAGGCCATATGATCTGGAAGTCAAACCAAAATGGTGGAGAGAAAATGAATATTGCGACTTCCATCGGAATAAAGGTCATAACACAAACAACTGCATGAAGCTCAAGCATGAGATCCAAGATCTCATAGACGCTGGTAAAATTGTTTTCGGGAATCAACCGACAAATGTTGATCATAAATATTTTAAGGAACCCTTACATGTTTACGAACAAGGCGATTCCTCAAAGACCAAAGGAGGTGCCAAAGTAAATTATACTTATACCAGCAATGACAACGTCATCAACATGATTGAGCCTTCCCAATCTGAATATTGCAATGTGATCATAATCCAAGAGAAACAAAATGAATCACGATATGCAAAGGCTATGACCCATTCTCAAAAGAAAGTAACTCTCCAAGGAGCTAGTTCTTCAACTTTTGCTCAAACAACGTCAAATCTACCAGCCTTGTCAAACAAACAAAAAGAATCAACATTTGATAAATTTAAAAGGCTAACTTCATCATCATCCTCTGGATGTAGAATTGTTGAATAGTTGAAAAAGACAAACACTCAAATTTCCACCTTTGAATTACTAAAAATCTCTCCTACTCACAAAGCAATCTTGGACAACGCCTTGCTCACCACTAATGTTCCAAAATATTTAGACATTGATCAGTTTCAATCCATGGTGGGTCATCTGACTTCACCTCACTATCTAACCTTCTCTGAAGAAGATGACAACTCGCTAAATCATCCACATAACAAGCCATTGCACATTGAAGCCATGATCCATAAACACAGAGTCAAACATGTTTTAATAGATGGAGGCGCGGGGTTGAATATTTGTACTTACAGTCTGCTTACACAACTAGGATTTTCTGAAAATGTCATTGATCTGGGCAAGAAAATAACAATTAAAGCCTATGATGAAGAGGAACGGACCTCTAAAGGTCTGGTTTCATTACCAATCAGAGTGGGACTTGTAGAAAGAGATGTCATTTTCCAAGTACTTGATCTTCCTCTATCATACAATATCTTACTGGGCAGGCCATGGATTCATGAAATGAAGGCAGTTCCATCTATATACCATCAATGCTTAAAATTTCCTTATAACGTAATTGAGGTCAGTATTCCTGTTGATACAAATGTCCCCTGTAATGTATTGACAAAAGGTGTTGATACCTTTGTTCCTCATAATAGAGCAGCCTCTAAAAATGAAAGTTCAGAAGCCCTGATGAAAGACTTGGAAAAGAAATTGAAAATTACCAATATTAGCATGGATGGATACAAGATAGAACCAATACTTTCATTAGTCTCTCTTCCTCCATCACTGAAACAATTGGGAAAACCATCAGAGGCTATGAAAACATAGACTTCAACACCAAATATCATATAAGATGGTCTTTTGTACAATCTTCTACTTCCTAGGCAGATGAAATAGAAGAGGATGTTGCTCTAAAATGGCTTTTTAAGGAAGATAGTGAAAACAAAGAAGTACGGCATTCTGAGATTTCCTCAACACATGGGATATTTAGGTACAGGTCCCCTGCGCAAACATCAAGAGGGTATTATTCAACCGATTCAGCTGCAAACAAAATCAACAAATGATAAGGCTGGACTGTGGTACAATCCAAGAAAGACATCAGACCAAAAACATGCTTCTAAGTCTAAGTGGCAGAAAAGGATATTGCCTTCAACATTACAGAAAACAAACACTCAACAAACTCAAGTAGAGTGTGTAAAAGAAAAAGAGGAACCAGCAATCAAGAAAGAAGAAAAAATCACCACTCAAGCTCTGACGGTGTTGGCTACAACAATACAAGGAGTTGAAGTCCCAGAAGATATGAGAGATGAAGTAGAAAGAATCGGAGAATTGTTTGCACCACTAAAAGTTCCAATCACATACACTGGTAGGCAGCAAGTAGACGATAGAGAGATTGACTCAAACGAGTATGAATGGGGTTGAGACCACCTCTCAAATACATCCAGTACAGAAACTCCAAAAGAGTCTAACGATATCATAGGTGATACTCAAGAGATTATGCGCTTAAAGCTAGAAAAGGAGATACAGGAAATCAGACTAAGAAGACAAGCAAACTATGAACAAGCGTTGGAGGAAGGAAGAATACCAGAAAGTTTTTCATCTATTATATACCCCTCTAATGAAACAAAATAAATTAGGTATGGGTTTACACATAAATTAGGTATGGGTTTACACAAGAAGAATTGGAAGCTACAAAAGCAGAACTGTTCATCAATCCAAATGAAGTTGAATGGAGTAGATAACAAGAAGTCACAGAACCATCAAGATCATGTCAACAGGTGTTTCAGATACAAATGCTAAATGAGACAAATCTTGAAGGAACTTATAGCATTAAAGATGTTTGTGTTGATACCATACATACATTCACTCAAGCACTTGATGAAGACTCGAAAACTTCATCCAACGACTCTCAGGACTCTGACAATAGTCATGTTTATGACAATATCTACTCAGCATCAAGCTCTGAATCCTCTGATATAAATGGCAAGAATCTATCTACTGATCTTGTTACTGTCGAACCTTGATATGAAGTTCAACCTGGCGTAGAGAACGATGCTACAAGTAGGTCTATTGGATTAGGTCAACTAAATATTAACGTGCACTTTAATAATCATGTTCTGACTTTTCCTAGTCTCGAGACATTTACGTAAGGTATCCTTCTGGAACTCAACTTTTCAATCCGCGGTTGTGTTGACAATATCGTGAACTCCCTCGAACTTGTCCACACTTTATCCTTGGTACATCTTAAATTAATTGACTACAGTCTATAAGACCAACCCATGAATGTACCTACTTTTTCCAAAGACTACACACTAGCCTATTACCTAAACGCAATTGAACCCATGTACTCTTCCGCGAGCAAACAGAGTGAAAACATGACTGAAACAGATATCAAGTATCTTAGTCACAAAAATCGAAAAAATAAAAATAAAAGATCTGATGGCGAAAACCACATTGTGGCATTGTCAGAATCTAAAAAAGAGAAAATAAAGGACGTACCTAAAAGTGAAAACCTCTCTGAGGCACCTGAAGGTGAGATACTTGATATACTGCCAAGTCACTTCCAGGAGAGATCTTCTATATTGATCGAGCCAACTCAGCCAGTGAACATTGGGAGTCAAGAGAAACCACACATCATTCATGTAGCTCAATCACTATCAACAGAAGAATTGAAAGATTTCACTTATCTCTTTTCAGAAAAGAAGATCAATTTTGCATGGACATAATCTGATATGCCAGGCCTGGATCCTGATCTTATCATGCATCATCTTTCTATCACACTAGGAGTTAAACCAGTCAAGCAAAAACTCTGTAAGATGCATCCTCATGCGGCACTACTAGTCAAAGATGAGTTAGAAAAACTTCTAAAAGATGGATTTATCAGAGCTATAGACTATGTGGAATGGATTTCAAACATAGTACCTATGTCAAAGGCAAACAAATATATTAGGGTTTGCACAGACTTCAGAGATCTCAACAAAGCTTGTCCGAAGGATGACTTTCTATTGCCAAACATTGATATGATAGTCGATATGACTGTTGGGTATGAGATGTACTCACTAATGGATGGATTCTCCAGATATAATCAGATCAAAATAGCTCCTGGAGATCAACAAAAGACAGCTTTCACCTGTGCAAGGGGAACCTTTTGCTGGAATGTCATGCCATTCGGGCTGAAGAACGCAGGAGCAACTTACCAAAGAGCAGTAACTACTATCTTTCATGACATGATGCACAAGAATATAGAAGATTATGTTGATGACACTTTAGAGTAGACTATGAAGAGATCCACGCATATTCAAGAGCTAGGCCCTATACTAGATAGAATGGAAAAATTCAAACTCCGGCTAAATCCAAAAAAGTGTGCATTCAGAGTGACATCTGGTAAACTACTTGGCTACATCATTTCAAAGAAGGGGATCAAGGTTGATCCTGAGAAGGTCCAAGCTATAATGGAAATGCCACCTCCGAAGAACATCAGTCAAATGAGAAGTCTACAGGGATGTCTCCAATCAATCAGACGCTTCATTTCTCAATTGGCAGGCAAAGCTCAACCTTTCACAAAAGTATTGAGGAAAGGAGTAATATACAACTACGATCGAGAATGTGAATAGCACCTTCAGCAAATCAAAGAGTACATGTCCAATCCACCAATATCGATGCCACCAATTCAGGGAAAACCATTGATCTTATACATATCAGCCACTAATTCATCATTGGGGGCAATTCTTGCACAACACGATGAAAAAAAAAAAGAGCTATATATTACATCAGCAGAACATTGGTGTCTTATGAAATGAACTACACTATAATAGAAAAAAAATGCTTGGCATTAGTCTTTGCATCACAAAAATTGAGACACTACATGTTGGCACATTCCATCAAGCTAGTAGCTAAAATTGATCCGCTCAAGTATCTTCTCAACAAAGCAACACTCACTGAAAGATTGGCAAAATGGGTCATGGTACTTACAGAGTTTGATATTGAATATGTGGAACGCAAAGCCATCAAAGGATAGGTAATTGCAGATCAACTCGTTGAATCTCCACTTGAAGATACTCAACCACTGCATATAGAGTTTCGAGATGAATCAATAATGCACCTTACTCAACAATTATGGAAGATGTTCTTTGATGGATCTTTCACCCAAAATGGTTCTGACGCTAGAATACTATTTATCACTCTTTAGAAATACTCAATCCCAAAGGCTTACAAGATTCTTTTCCCTTGCACAAACAATATTGCAGAGTATGAAGCTTTGGTAAATAGGATCAAGCTAGCTATTGAATGGAAGGTTCTGAAGCTACATATCTATGGAGATTCTCAACTAATTATCAATCAAATCAATGATACATATCAGACTCGAGATGAAAAACTGATGCCTTATAAGAGAATGGTTGATGATCTCAAGAAGTATTTTACTTTTGTATCATTCCAGCAGATTCCCAGATCAGCAAACAGAGCAGCAAATGCTATGGCCACCTTGGCATTTATACCTGAGCTACAAGAATCTAATTTTTGCTTTGAATTCCTGGTAAAAGAGTTACATTACCCTGCCTATGATTCTCTTGAGTCCCAGATAGTCTGTTATATTATTGGACATGACTCATCTCGATATAACCACATTTACTCTTATCTGCGTGACCAAATTATCCTAAAAAATCTTACCCGTAATGAGAAAAGGAACCTAACTTGAAACGCTTTACGGTATGTCATCATTGCTAACAATTTGTTTAGACAAAGTTTGGACAGTACATTGCTTAGGTGTCTAGAAACTAAAGAGTCTAAACATGCATTATCAGAAGTCCATGAAGGTATTTGTGGATCTCATTCAAATGGTCTTACTTTAGCTCGGAAACTACTAAGAGTTGGCTACTACTAGCCAGACATGGAGAAGGACGCTATAAAGTTTTCTAAAACTTGTGAGAAATCTCAGCTACATGGAAATCTCATACATGCTCCAGCAAGGGATCTCATACCCTTCATCACACATTGGCCTTTTCAGCAATGGGCATTTGATCTCATTGGTTAGATCTATCATGCATCATCTAACTGACACAAGTTTATTATAACTGCCACTGAATACTTCACTAAGTGGGTAGAAGCGGTTCCGCTCATCAAAGCAGCCAGTAAACAAGTAGCTCTATTCATTCTAAACCATATCATTTGCAGGTATGGGATACCTTCATCCATCGTGACTGACAATGGAGGACAATTCAAGAATAAAGATATGGACGAGCTCTATGAGAAATTAAAAATTAAACAACACTGGTCATCAGTATATTACCCTCAAGGTAATGGACAAGTTGAGGCATCTAACAAAAACCTGTTGACTATCTCACACAGAATAGTAAACAAATCTGGGAAGGATTGGCATCTGCAGCTCAATCCTGCATTATGGGCTTACAAAACAAGTATCAGAGCACCTACTGGGGCTACACCTTTCTCTTTGGTGTAGGGGTCCGAAGTAGTATTACCTATTGAAGTAGAAATATCATCTCTAAGACTTTCTTTGCAATGTCTTGTTACTGATGAAGACTATAGAATATCTAGATTGCAAGAACTCGAATTTTCGGATGAACGTCGGCAAGTGGTGTTTGATCATCTTAGAGTGTATCAAAAGAGAATGTCCAGAGGATATAACAAGAAGGTTTGACAAAGAGAATTTCAAGTTGGTGACCTAGTTCTGAGAGATCCTAAAAATCAACAGTTTCGAGACAACAAAGGGAAGTTTGAACCCAACTAGTTGGGTCCCTACATCGTTACTACAGTATTTGGCTCTGGTGCGTATCAGCTCTCAACATCGGAAGGAGAACAGCTCCATGAACCAATTAACACCATCCATTTGAAGAAATTTTTCACTTAGAATTCTCTGCTCCAAGCAACCTGTACAGCTGAAAAAGTCCAGAAAAAAAATGCTTTGGTGAAAACCTAGTAAACAGGCACCTTGGTAAAAAAAAAATGAATCTCTACCAAGTAGGTGAAAACCTGGTAAAGAGGCGCCTCTTGTACTCAATGCTCCATCTATCAACACAACGTTGGCATTCCCACTTTCATGTATCTTTATTATCGCCTGTACATATTTTAGTCACATTTGTGACATCCTGGTTTGTTGGAACCCTCATGGCTCGAAACTGATCAATGTCCTGGTCTTAGGTTAATCGATAGAGCACATTACATGTCCTAAGCAGTATCAACCAAGTCATCTTTCCGTCAGTGAAACCTGGTCGTCCACTCTGAGTCAATCACTTGTCTCCTAACTACTGAAGAGTTTTATCATTGAGTACACAAGCAAAACAAAATAACAGAAAACAATCACTAAACAGTTTGAGCTATGAATGAAAATTTTCTTTGTATGTTGTCTTTTATAATGATTTTTTATTATTATGCCTCTGAGTAATTTGAGGAAGTCTATTTGACTAAGAGAAGCAAGGATTGGGGGCATAATATTTTCTTTGTTTTCTGCTTGTAGGAATGATTCTGATGATCTGGAAACATTTAATAAGTTGGGTGTCTATGATAAGAGCCTTCACATCAAGGTGAAATCGTCACACATACCTCGACTCCGCTTATTTGTATGCTACAGGGAGGTTCCCAACATTTCTTTGTCTGTTTTGAGCGAATTTCTTTTTCATGCAATCTGGGTCCCTGCGTAATATGTCCAAGGATATGAACGAAAAAAAGGGTCATTGCGGACAAGATAATTAATATTGCATATGAAAAGAAAGGAACTCTAATCTGCCTGTTATGTTTTTTATGCTCAGTGATGAAAATTAAGTATTTTAAATCTAGTGACTAAGTTTAGGTTGCATCTCATTTTTCATTTCATTCTGTATTTTGTGAATTTAGAGTGATTTCGATATGGTAATAACCTCTTTATATTTTGAATGAGAGTTGTAAGCATCATCATTTCTTAGCTAAGTGGTCTCTTTTTCATCATTTCACCGATCGAGTACTTGTGTATTGAGATGTTAGCTGCATACATAAGCATCTTATATTGATTCATACATTTCATTATCACTCATTCACATTCATCTTATTACATAGAAAAAAAGAAAATTTGAAGTACTCATTACTCATTTTCATCATTTATTTGCATATGAAAAGAAACAAAAACAAACATTCATATTCATTTGCATTTGCATACATCCATACTGAAAAAAAAATGCATACATATAGAATAAAGCATATAGAAGACATCTCATAATCAATCAACACAAGTACTATGAAGTCCAATCAGATCTCGTATATATAGAATCATCAATGTCTCAGAGTACAAATAATGTCAACTAACATGTACAAACTCCCATCGGAGCAAGAATCGTAAGTGCTACAAAAAATGGGTGTGTCTACAAAATATCTCAGAGCTACAAAAAATATATATCTATCTCTCGGCCTCTCCCTCATCGCGTGGTGGAGAAGGTGGAGCCTGCTAACTCGGATCCTGACGAGGTGCTCGCGCTCCCTCAGACCGTGCCATGTACTGCGAGTAGGGTGCAACCTACTGCGCTACTAGAACAACTACGTCGTAAACCGCAACATAATAAGCTACTCAACTCGTCTGATGGAGAACCTCCTACTAAAGAGTGTCTCGTTCTACCCTCATCGTTGCAACCTGATGATCACTCTCTGCTCTAAGATCCGCTAGCTGATGATCTCTCACCACTCTAAGATTCGCTAGCTGTCGGTCTCGCTCTGCCAACTGAGTTTGTGTCACTATCAGTTGTGACTGCAAACCTGCTATGCGTACTCTCATCGATCGTGTAGTGTCAACCCCCTGCTCCTCTCTCCTCTACCGAACCTATCTCGGTGTTGCTCTCTCCTCCTCTCCTCCACCCTTCAGCACTCTCACTCCACTAAGTCTCACTCCAACTGTACCTAGGGATCTGCCCTCTCCTCTCTATTGTCTACCACCATTGGGTACCCCGCTGCTGCTAGCACCAGGATCACCACCTACCCGCCTTAGAGCCTCGGCTCTCTATCCCTGTCTCTCTCCCTGTCCCTGTCCCTATGTGGGGGCATCATCCTCTATCTCCTCTATACGAGGTACCTGCTCTATTGGATCCGTAAATCTTGGGAATGGATGTTGCTGGAGCCAATCCCTGTACTGGGGCAAGACCCCTCCATCTCTAATATCATCCATATAGTCAAATCTGAGACGATGTAATCCAGTCAACTCCTGCATACTCAAGGCATAAGATAATCTTGGTGCCCATCCCTGCTTCTCCTCATCTGCATAATGCGCAAATGCAGTGTACTCCTGCGAGATCCCCTGAGGTCTACCATATTGCCTCATCACTCGAGAAACAACAAATCGCTCAACTACAGTCTGTGATCTGTCAATGAGTGGGCGAGTCATGAACAAATCCCTATGTACAACCCTCCAATCATACCATGGCTCTAGACCCCTGTATGGTCTCCATGTCACGACTATCAAATCATCCAGCTGTCATCTCCAAAAATTTGTCTTGCCCAGATGGGGATGAGTAACATATTGTGAATATCTATATACAATGGGCTGACCAGGATCTCTATCGTCATTTACAATCAGCCTGCAAACTGGGAGATGCTCCTAGGCCCATACCTGTAAAATCAAAATTCCTGCATCCATACTCTTCCCCTCCCTATATACAATCTTGTGCATATCGCAAAACATGTGTGCTAATAAACAAGAGCCCCAGCCTAATCTCCGAGGGGTCTCAATAAGCCTCTCTAGCATCCTGCCCCATCCAAACAAAAAATCCCTGTTGCCCCCTGTTTGGCATCAGAAAACAGCATAAAACCTGTCAAGATGCAAGCAAGTGGGAAGTCCTCACTGTACATAGTCATCATCACATCCCAACTGATAGAACGTGTCAAAATGTCAGGATCTTTGAAAACATGTCTAACAGCAAGGAACCCAAGGAGTTGTGCTGCATCATAATCCACCTTATCCCCAGCAAAAGGGCAAATGGAATGTGTTATGCTCAGAATGGAATCTCTCTACAAGTGCAGTCAGCATTCTATGGTTCACATGGATATCAGGTAAATCAAGAAGGTGGGTCAATCCACACAAATCAATATGTGCCCGGTCAACCTCTTACAACTGATGCACTAATGTCACTGTCGGTGGATAGACACATCTGAAAATAACGTGAGGCAATCGAACCTGCAAAAATCAAACAACAAAGCATCAAGAAACATTTCAAATAAGCATATAAGAGAAGCAAAACATCACGCAAATCCAACTAAATCAACTGCAAAACCAAAATTTCAAGTTTGCACATTCAAAAATGCTCACTATTTTCCAAATGACAAAATACAGTAGGGGCAGAAATTCATACGAGTTAAGAATAGGTCTAGTACGACAAAAGACTCCCATATGACAAAAGACTAGCCTTAGGACGACAAAAAGGGCTCTTTTGAATGTTTTCGTACAACACAAGGGTAGGCCTAGAACGACAAAACTGGTGGGCTAAAATGAAAAAACAGACTTCATCAGTTTGTCGTACGAGACAGAATCCTACCTCGCACGACAAAATGAGAAAACCCGACTTCAACGTGCCAAAAATTGAAAAATTCAACAAAAAAATTCAAAATTGAAACAGTAACCAGGCTTAAGATTGATCACTTACCGATGGTTCATAGTTCTGAGGTCGATTATGTCGTCTCTAGCGCTCAAATCGATGCATATAAGTGGGAACCACCATTTTTCTTCGCAGAAGCTTTTTGAATTTTCAAACGTGGAGGGTTTAAATGAATTGAAAATGACACTTTTACCCCATATATAGCCAAAACCCTAATTTTTCAACTTGCTCCGATGGACATGAAAATTGTACCCTTAGCTAATTTGCCCATTCTTATTCCATTTTTGGGATCGAAATTGAAATACAAGATCATTTTCCTAGTCAATTTCACAATTTGAACCACTTAGCGCTTTTCCATCTAATGCTCTTTCTCGCTTCAGCTTTGCGCTCAATTTCTCATGAATCAATGTTGAATCTCAATTTCAATTCTACATATCACTTTGCACTCAATTTCTCATCAATCAACGTTGAATCTACAAAAATTCCTTTGAATCAATTTGTGCTCAAATAATTATCATCGCCAACAATTGCCTAAAATCTTGTACCCTCGCTATCTTTCGATTTTGCTCCCGAGGGGGCATACTCATGACCTCGCATCTTCAAAGTCGAGAAAATTTTCAAATCTTCATCAAAGTCGAGCAAAAAAAAAATCAAATTCTTATTGCTAAGGGGCATCTCAGCTTCATCGCGTCACATCAAGTTGAGATCTTTCGATCATTTGAATCGAATCAATCGCTAAGGGCATATCAATTTCATCGCTTCAAATCAAGCTGATATTTGTCTTCATCTGAATCAATCTCTTAACGTTAATCAGTTTCATCGCTTTTCATCAAACTGATTATTTGTTTAAACTCAATCAAGGGTTTAAAGAGTATCTTCGATCACACGCTCAATCTAAGAAGGTGTTCAGTTTCATCGCATCAAATCAAGCTGGACAATTTATCTTCGCTCATCGTGTCTTGATCCATCAAGTTCAAGATCGATTTTATCTTCGTTCGTTGTGTCTAGTTCAATCAAGTTCTAGATCAGTAAGATCCACTTCTTAATCAATCAAGTTCAAGTTCTATATCTTTGTTGTCTATTGTTCCTAGTTCAATCAAGTTCGGGATCAGTATCACTTTAATCAAACTTTGTTCAGCTTCATCGCTTCAAATCAAGCTAAACACCTCACTTTTCATCTAGTTCATGATCAATCAAGATCAGAACTGGCATCTCCTAGACATCAAATATTCTTTGAACCAACGCGCTACTCGCACATTAATTCAAAGAGGGGCAAATGTAATACCCTAAAAATGGTCATCTAAACCATGGGCCCCTAATGTCGACAACATCACCAAGGTCCTAACCCAAGGCAATTAAATCAATCTTGAGCACATTAATTAATTCTTTAAATCATCAAATATTACGTGGCAAATCAATTACTCAACATTAATTAAATATTTATTTAATTAATTGAATCATTCCAAGAATATCATTTTGATCAATTATTCTGTTTAATTTATTAAATATCCTAGCATATTTAATTAATTAATAAATTTGTCATTTAATCATGCAAAAGAGGAATTAATCTGAAAATAGAATAAAAGAATTGAGAGAGAAATCAAACTTGAGATATTATTTCTTTTTCTAAATTAAGAACTTGAAATTAAAAAAGCAATTAAATTGAGTTATTCTCTAAAATTAGACCTCAAAGCTTTTGAGAAAAAAAAAAAGTTCAGTTGCATTAAAAAGACTCTTTTCTTGAATAAATCAAAGAATTATCTATTTTTATCACGAATGCATGGAATTAATTAATTTTATTTCTAATGCAACTTGAACTTCTTATCTGAATGCATTTCAACTAAACTATAATTGGAATCTATCTCAAAGTTAACTGAACTTGATTTCTCAATTATTTCAATTAATTCTAAATTGTGTTTTTTCTTGATCTCTCTTATAATTCTCTATAAATTCAGCCTTCAGCTCTCACTCAAATCACCCCCAGAGATATTTGAGAAACACCTTGGAAATTATTATTATGTTGATTTTGCTCTGGAGTCATTAAATATATTGTGCTTTCTTTATGAGATTATTGCATCTTAGTTTAGCTTTTTCCATATTTAGTTTATTCATTTTTTGCTTGAATTTGCTATTGCTTGAATTATCCATTCATCTTGCATCCATATAGTTTAATATCATGTTCATATAGATTAAATCATTCATCTTGGTGTAGTCTAGTAACTGGTATTGCTTATAAAAATCTGAGAGCAATCTTATACTCGCATCTTTTAGAAGGCAATTAGTTGCTTTGTTATGGTTTATTATTTATTGATTATTGATTTACTAATCATACATGTAATTACGTAATTGAAGTGTTGTGCCTACAGCTATCAGACTTATTTCACTTTTTCACACACAAAAAGAATGATAGAAAACCCCACACAAACCCCCCACTCAAGTGTTTAAGAGCTTCCACCCAAACCCCAGGCTCGAACCCAAACACCAAGCATTGCACCAAACTACAAAAATGTTCACAAAAAATCAAAATAAGAGACCATGCTCCAACACATAGCAATCACCCCACCCCAACGCCAATCTAGAAGCAAAAGCAAGAAAAGAATATTTAACGTGTGAAAAGAATATACACTTATTAATATATATGTTAATGCAAAATTTATATTAAATTACATTAATTGAAATTTTTAGATATAGATTTTTAAAAAATAATAATAATAATAATATAATGATTATAATTATGTAATAATAATATTATAAATATACTATATGTGTGTAATTTATGATTACTATATAACATACAATATTTAGTCATATAAATTAATAATATATATTATATAAATTACATATATAACACATATAAAACCTATTTTGAGAATCTAGACTAATTAACCTAATGGGGTAAAGGGGTAACAAATAACGAGTAAATTGAGCATTAGTGAGCATGATGATTATCATAAAAGTATTCTTATTAAGATATCACTAGATAATTCTATATTTCTTAAAGTTGTGTTATTTGTTAGGAATTTTTTTAATTCAACACTTTATTATTATTGGATTACTCTTTAGCATTAAAAGATCTTATCTCATCTTATGAGTAGTTGACCATCTTATATTGATTGTACATAATTTAAGGAAAATAGATTAAGATATTTTTTCTTCATAATTTTTAATGAAAATTTATGTTAAGTTATGAGTTTGAATAAAGGATTAATATAATTGGAACCTCAACTATAATGTTTTGCAAGCAATGAATACTATTAGCTAAATCTTGTAGATAACAATAGATGAAATTAGTTTGCAAGTGGTTCAACCAGAGAAAATAGCACCTACAATGGTTCTCACACTCAGTGCAAATTCAAACCCTCACCCTATTGCAAACCTGTAGTGCATTGGTTGGGAGGTTCCTACCCCTCCTCCTATAGTGCCTTTGGGGATTTCTTCTACAGATGCTCTCACCTTGTAGGTTGTCATTGAGTCTAATATTGGCACTAGTATTGGGGTTGTTGGTGGTGGTCTAAAACATGTTGTTGTGGATGTTCGTCTTGCTCCTCTTGCCCCTTGCTCTGTTGTAGCTCTCTTTACATCTGGCCCTGTCATTTCCCCTGTGACCATGGTGCCTAAGACTCTTGCAGATTTGGTGGTGGCTCCTTCTCTCCTCAGTGTTACTACTTCTCATGAGGAGGATTTGCCTCCTGATGTGGGTGTCGTGGTCCCCCTCCAAGGCCTTTTTCTTCTATTGGTGGGAAAAGCTTTGCTTGTGTTGCCAGGTCAATTGTTGCTCGTCCTCTCAAAGGGAAATCTCATCCTCTTGTTTGTGCCAAGACCACCCTTGTTGTGGTTTGTGGTCAAGATGTGGAAAATATGGATTGCTACTAGCATTGTGTGTCGGTGTGTATATTTTTTGGTCTTTACCCTTCTCTCTCAGATCTTCATTGACTAGTGATGGATTCTTGGAAGCCCTTAGTTGCAAGTAACATTGAGCTTTTCCCTTGTGCTAAGGGATTTTTTTGTTGCTACTTTTATTTGTTCTTATGACCATGATTTCATGTTGAGCAAGCTATGCACTTGGGGTGTTCACTCCCTCTCGCTCAAACCTTGGACAACCTCCTTTAACCCTCTTATTGAACAACTCAATGTCCATCTAATGTGGGTTCATCTTTTTAATCTCCCCCTTCACTTTTGGGAGAATTCTTGTTTTGAGGCCATTGGTAACTCTATAAGTCGCTTCTTGAAGATTGATGATACCACCTCCTCCATGGGTCTTTCTACCTTTGCACGCATTCTGTTTGATGTTGACATCTACATACCTCTTCTTGGGGATGTGGTTCTCATGGTTAGGGATGGACCATGGACTCAATCGCTATATTATGAGACTTCTCTATTGGTCATTGGGTCATAGATTGCTCTCTCTCACATCGCAAAGGCACGACCACTTGGTGGAAGGACATTAATGGTAATCACCTAACTGTCTTGGCTTCTAATTTTTCCTCTAATGAATCTTCAAAGGCTATTGATGATTATTCCCAAGATGATGTTTTGCCTTCCTCTACTTGTGTGGCCTCTTCAAGTCGTATGTATACAACTCTGCCTCTTGTTGCTAGTGTGGCCCCCTCACACCCTATGGACCCTACTCCACCTATAGCTCTTGATTTGCTCCAACCTTTGGTGCTTGATGTGTTGCCTAGTCAACATTCTACTCCTTATGCTAACAGTCTCACTAATAGGACTTCCCCTCTTGTCCCCTTTCTGATGGTGTTCCAAATGATAGTATTGCCTAGATTGCGGTTCATTGATGGAAGAAAGATCGTTCTTCCTCCTCTTCCCAAACTCTTGCCTTGAGTTGTGAGTGAAATTTCTACCCACCCTTGATGTGGGTTGCTATTTGTTTTGCTAGTGTGTTGTAAATGGTCGTATGGTCTATGTTGTCAGTGGTTTATTTTTAACTTATTGTAAGTTGTCTTTTTGGCCTATCTTTTTATAAGGTCAATGCCCTTGTTTTACTTATTTTTTAACAAAAAACGATAGATGCCATCGAGGCTATAAGGAAACAATAGAAAGAAGTATTATGGATCTTAAGATAAAATTATAAAATCCACAAGGAAATTTAGGAACACGGGAATATATTGGGAAATTTCTTCCATTTTCTTTGTTTTCTAATAATAAAGTTTTTACTTAGTACATGCTAAAGAATTCATTATATCTATTTCATTGATATGTAATTATGATGTTAAGTTCTTGAATTGCTTATTTTCTAGTATAATTAGAAAACCTAAACAAGATACAAAACTTAGAGAACTAGAAGTGTTTGGTATCAACAATGCCTCTATCTCACATATGAGTGATGTTGTTGCACTTGATATAGCCTAATACAACTACAACGACGACGTGTGCGGCATTGTCCCTATAAACTATCAGGAAGGAAACATCTAAATGATAAATTGAAGGGGTAGAAAATTGTTGGAACTATTTGTCGTTGCGCCAAAAGCTGGAACTATCAACGCTCAATACAAATGCCAGATTTAGCCTGACCCATGGGAGGTGGTCAAGCCATGTCACGAGTCCCCAAGGAGGTGTTGACCACCAAGTCATCAATCTCCCCCTCAACACCAACTAGGCCTTCAACACCCACTAAAGGGAGACTTGAACCCGTGACCCGAGGCTTTGATACCAATTGTTGGAATCGTTTGTCGTCGCACCAAAAGCTCAAACTGTCAACACCCGATACAAAAAACAAATTTAACCCGACCCATGGAAGGTGATTAAGCCATGTCACGAGTCCCCAAGGAGGTGTTGACCACCAAGTCAACAAAAATACCCCATGGATCAATAATTAATAAGATAATTTTTAATGAACTTACCTACGTTAGTGAAAACATAGAAACCCCAATAGGATTCTTAGATATGTATAATAGTTCGATTCATTTCTATTTATATGAAATGTTTCTTTAATCTAATAGATGGGTCAAGGGTAGGACTTAGATTAAAATAAGAAAACAACCAAAGATTCATGAAGGCTGATTTTCTTTATTATTGAACACACCTTAAGACGAATCAATTCAGATCTTAAAATATTTAACCTTAACTTTGTCTTTCCAAAACACAATCAACTTATCTTTCACTTTATCAGTGGTAATGAAGAATAGAGCAAAGAAACACAATGCACAAAAGAAAACCAAATTTATGTGGAAAACCCAAACCGAGAAAAACTAATGAGTCAACTCATAATATATGAAATGATTGCAAATTTATTTTAGACTCGCTGCCAAGGAAGCACACTGCCACAAATAGGGTGTGCAAGCTGAAATGCACTATCTCAAGGCAAGATACACAAAGACTTACAAACTAAAGCTCACTGTTCCAAGGAGAGATACAAAATGACTTGTTGACTGAAGTTCACTACTCCAGAGCAAGATACAAAAAGACTTGCAAACTAAAGTTCACTACTCCAGGGCAAGATACAAAGACCTACAGATTGAAGATCACTTCTCTAGGGCAAGATACAATACCCGAACACTTGAATTAATAAGATAAAGTCTTCTTCAAGTAAGAAGTTGCACTTAAACCATTGTCACAAGTAGCCAACTCCAACAACAATCACCACCACACTATCACTATCATCACACAAATCTACAAGTGATATGATCATGAAAGAACATCCGCACACACTCTAATTTATTCTCTTACATCATAACACCTACACCTTACAACACCAAATTGATCTATATATACCATCTTCTTCATTACAAAAATCAATTAGGTTAGCCAACACATATGACAGGCATAGGTCCTATTCAATTGGCCACCGACACATAATTTTGGTGAATGCGGTCCAATTCAAGAAATAGAGGACCAAAAACATCACCTTACACTTCTCTAAGTAGCTCCAAAAGATATACACGCTGGTGCACATCATCCAAGGATGACAACTAGGTTACGTGTAGATGAACAAGGTAGCACATAACCAATCAACCCATCAACATAGTATCCAAATGAATAAACTCAATGTGGATCCCCACATGCCAAAGGTAGGACCAAAATATAACAACGCATTCTCTAAGGTCAACAGATATCATTTAAATCATAGCACAAGCTGAAGAACAAAAGTTTGTCAACCAAATCACATCAATTACCTAGAAAGTAACATCAATCACAATGTAGCAACAACCAAAACATTCAACATGATGCAAAGCACATTAGAACATTCCTCGAACATCCAACATCATTTCCAAATACTACATTCTCATTGTCACATCTATACATGATGGCGCAACATAAATAGACACAAAACACTTCATTCTCAGAATGCCAAGAACGCGACCCTGAATAAAACATCCATAAAACTTCTTGTGAAACATTTCAACACCTAAAACTGGAACTGAGGCAAAGCACAAACATTACAAGCAAGTCCTCCAAGTCGCAACACCTAAATCATCAATGTAGAGATATGCGGAGCATTTTTCTGATCAATCAAACCCACTTTTGACAAATAGCCAAACTATCAGCAAACAACAATCACTAGCCACATAAATTGCAACAACAGGAACTTGAAAAGATAGTCGTTCAATTTTGACAGAGCATAAACTTTATGTCCAAATCTGCAAAACCAAATCCTCAAATGCGAAGGATTGTGAAACATTCTTCCAACCAAACTTTAAATACTCTTTCTTGCATATCACATCTCATCATACTAAAAACATTCCAAAAACAACATTAACCTAAGCAGAAGTGCTAGGGCCAAGGAAAGCACATCGACCCCATCATCATACTTGTGCTACAAATCCACCACATATCATTATTAACACATCAACACTTAACATAGAATGCAGACGTCCACATAGCAAAGCAACTACAACCATCAACCATATATATTGTATAACATCTACCTCAAACATAACATCACCTTCATCAAACCATACAACACAATCTCCACGACATCAATGACCATATGAGTAACAACATCAACAATCATCAAGGACAACATATACTGGCATACATAAGGTTGATGTCAATGACAACACAATCTAAACATTTATGTGATTCCCTTTGTGGATAGAAATCACAGAGAATATATCTAAGACAAGGACCCTATAAAAGATTATGCGCCCATTATATAGTTTACATCAAACATAGAGAGAAAACATTAATATATAGGCCTTTATCCTAGTTGGAAGCGATGTGTGTAAACAATCTAGAGATAAAGTATGTCCCTAGTATGCAAGCAATCAAGGATTGGGTTTTAAGGTCATAAGATAATTAATATTAAAAAATCATTTCAACGAAGGAGTTTGCAAAAAAATAATTGAACATATGATAAAATATATTCTTTGAATACTTAAAATGATCCCCTAGGATCAATGTTTCCTCGCAGATCATACGCCAAAAGTCTAAGGTGGGATTCAAGTTGGTTACATTCTCATCTCCTAAATATGGACATGCATGCACTTTCATGTTGGCAACAACAATGAGGGAAAATTGAGAGGGGGGTGGGGGTGAATCAGTTTTCATCGGATCGACAATCTTAACCACAAAAACAAATCTGATAAATTGCAGCAATAACGAAGATAAGCAAGATGATAACACAACACCAAGATTTTGACGTAGAAAACTCGGTTAAAAGAAAAACCACGATGGAAACCTACCCACTAATAAGATGATACTCTGCAATACTATGTGAAAATATTACAATGGGGAATGCACATACATTCAAGCACACCACCTAGAGCTCTCTGCTCAAAAGATAATGACCCAAAAGGCTACAACTCTCAAGGAAGTCTCACTAACTTACAACAAGATTTGGACACAACTTTTTGATAATGCAAACACAACTTCTACTACAAGATTACATGACAATACCATCTATATATACAAATCATCAACCTTGATAACAAGGTCACTTAAACCTTCAACTCATAATTACAAAATTACATCACACGATACAAAGATCGACCACCGAACCAATATAATGATTTACATGACATAACATGGAACCTAATTCAAATTCCCAAACTCTTAACTCCACCAAAAATCAAGTCAAGATCAACTGCAACACACTACACCACCAGAAATACCGCATAATACGAAGAACATCACCGGTTCATAGAAACCACCAAAAAAATCGCACAACAATCAATGCGGATAATTAAAATAAATAGGACACAACTAGGAAACACCATCAAACATGTTAGAATCATCAGTAACAACTATACCAACACCACTTATCAAATCTTCATCGATCAACATCTGAAACTCAAGAACACTCAAACAGCAGCAACTATCAAAAAAAAAGATAGCTTGCAAAGCACCAAATCATAAACCATCTGAAATGAAGATATCACAAGACCATCCCAAACAATATCCCAAAATCTCATATCAAGAGCTAATCACACCAGAATATACCAGAGGAAATATTCAACTCTGCAAAGCACTAATCAGATAAACAAACTGCAAAACCGGATCATATGATATAATCAATTAAGTTTCCCGAATCACCAAAACTAAAGATACACCAAAACATAATCACAATGAACCAATCTGCAATCACTAGAGTAGGAATATGTTGACATCAATGACAACCACATATCCTAGCAGCAGCAATGTCCAACAATCTCCCCAATGTCCAACACTTCCATAGTGTAGTCTTCAGAAAAATGATTTAGGGCAAAGAACTATCACTAAGTTTAAGCCTCTAGCCAAAGAATTATGTTCATAGCAAAGAAATGGAGTGGGAAATTTCTTATCCTTGTTTATTGTCAAATTAACAAATAAATAAATTACTTGATCTATTCTTTATTTATAGATAATAATTGAAAGTTCTAATTTAATGATTAAATCAATTAAAGAATAGATATATTTCCTATAAAAGATATTCCTTCAAATCAAATTTTAATCTACCTTATGGAATTTTATTGAAATGGAAAAAAGTGGAAGAAAAGGAAACAGAGAAAAAGAATGTTGGAGAAGCGTACTATATATGTCAACCAATCTAAAATATTAATTACTAACATGAACTAATTCTCTTTAACCATATTCTAACATAATCAGTCTCACACAATCTAGATTATAATCGATGCATCTTTCAAGAAAAGTAAAAATATGTCTCTAATTATTTATCAATCCACAAGAATGAACATGAATAAAACTCATTGTAAAATAGTTAATTACAAAAATACAAAATTGAAGAATGATGTTAGAAGTGTGCAATCTTGTTCCTATATATCCTTTTTAAAATTATTTGGAAATCCTTCCAACCCTAATTACATTAAAAATATGTTATTTATAGCATTTTCCACAAAATTCCTATTACCAAAATTAGTTACAAGAAGCAATATGGATTTCCCTCAATAGAAAATTACTCACACAAGAATCGATTATAAACTATTCCGAGTCATTGTTTTAAAGTCATCTACATGGAAATTATAATGCCATATTTATAACATAGTTAACTCTCCGCTTCGGTGAGTAGACCTTAGACGTGTGGAAAACCATGCAGATTGCATTCAAATTAACCCATCTCAATCCTTTTGCAAAGGTGTTTTGGTCATTTATATTTTAAATCTATCTGCAAAGGTATTTTTATGGAGTGTTTGAATTTTCTAGAGAGCGTTTAAGGTATTTTGGTCATTTATGAAGGGTGTGTGAACATCAAATTATTTGTAGCACACTCAAAGGCAGATTTACTTACCTTAGCAAAGACGCTATGGCTTATGTCACCAAAAGGAGGAGAGCGGACAGAGCCTCCAAAGGACTAAAGTCATATTAACCAACCGGAGGGAGCATAAATTTCATCTCTATCATCTTTCGGGTTTTTTAATAACTCAAAATTGAGTGTCATTTCTTTATAGAATAGATTTTTTAAATGGCTGGTCTTTTGGACATGATTACACACTAAAATTACGAAGTGTCATTTTCTGTTCCCATTGAAACTTGTCTACAAATTAAAATTATAAATTTTCTACTAAATCTAAGGGGTTGTTATTGTGTTGTTTGTCCTTTTTTTCAAATTTTGAACTTAAATCATGGATACAAATCCACTTGTTACCCCTTTAACTAAGGAAAAAGAACCTTCTAATAAGAGTGTTATAATTAAGTGGTTCAACAAGTGTGACCTCAAGTTTTTGAATTATTGTGTCTAATTGTATCTCCGCAACTTCTCTTCTATGATGAAGCTTTAAATAGACCTAATGAAGTTTACATGGCTTTAGAAAAACTCTTTAGGAAGTAAGAAGAAATGAGAAGCCTTAATTTGGAGAACGAGCTCATCAATTTAAGACTAAGTTCTTTTGACATGTTTTTTATTAGAAAAGCAACGTTAACTAGGGCGTTGACCCTTAACAAAGAAAGAGACTATCGAAAAAAGAAAAGCCCGCTGGCAGGAAAAACAGCACATTGGAGCAAGCCCGGGACCAACAAGGTCGGACAAAGGGAACTTGTCCAACCTTCAACAACTCAAACCCGACTCGGGGAGGGGAGTTGACACCCAATCCAAGGGAAGGCAGGGAGGACTTCCCCTTCCACCTGCGATAAACAACAGTCCAGGTGATACTACTCTCGGGGCCATCAAGGGAAAGACCAAGCGGAAAGGATCCCGCTTGTAAATCATCAAGAAAGCCACTATCATTAGGAATCAAAGAACAATCAGGCGAGGAAGACCCCACAGAGACACTGCCAGACTGTTGTAGAACAACAGCAGAATGATGTTGTAGAACAACAGCAAGAGCAGAACCGCCAAGAGAAGAGGAAGCAGAGGCGCGGGAGCAACAAATGTAGGAGACAAGGGGGCAGGAGAGTCCACGGTAGCGGTAATATCAACAAAGGCTTCATCAGCAATAAGGGGCACCTCATCACGAGAGGATTCAACCGAAGAGTCTCAAGCATTAATAGTCAAGTGATCTTCAGTAGCACCTTTCCACCAAGAAGCAACACCTTTGCATCAAGAGAGAGAACAGTCTGAAGCTAAGTGACCCGTTGAGAAGCACCTTCGACAGCGAAAGGGGAGGCCCTCATAATCCAGCGGCTAAGTCCAAGGCCTCTCCCCAACCATAAGAACTACATCCCTAGGGAGGGCCAGAGATGTGTCGATATCAATTAACAGACGAGCAAAGGTAGAATGACCCATGGAGAACATGGCATCATCAACCTTCAAGAAGCCGCCAATGGAATTACCGATGGCCTCGAAACAAGAAGGCTCCCAAAAAAGGAGAGGGAGATTGGGGAGGCGAACCCAAACCGGCCAAACAGAGAGAGATTCAGTAAGGGGGTTGAAGGAAGAAGTCCAAGGCTTAATAAAGAGGGAGAGATCCCCCCAAGTCCACAACTTTCCCAAAACCAAATCACGATCAAGAATAGAGGTAAAAGAAGCAACGAAAAAGCCTTTAGCACAAGGGAAAATCTCAATGCCATGAGCAACTAAAGGCTTCCAAGAATCACTCACCCAACGATGAAGGTTCGGAAGAGAAGGCCAAAACCTAGCAAATCTGCAGACCAAAGCACTTCATTGATAGAAATCAACATTCTCCACAACCTACCTCCCGGCCACAGACCACAATAGGGGAAGTCTTGGCACAAGGAAGAGGTCGAACCCCCTTGGAAGGATGGGCAGCAAAACTGGCCACACGAGCAAAGCTATAAATCCAAGCAAAAGGAGGTTTGGGCAGAGCAGGAGGGTCGTCAGGAGCAACACCAATCCTGGGAGACTCCCTAATAGCATCATCAGCAGCAGCTAGGGCATCCAAATCCAAAACCAAAACCAAAACACCAGTCGTGGGGGAACCAGAACCCTCAACCCGGGGAGCAACGCGCACAGACCCAGCAGCACAAAGGGGAGGGAAGGCCATGGGAAAGGGCATCGAGAAGCAGCTCCCACCACAACCCACAAAAGCAGCGACGCCAACACCAACAACATTGCCAACACCAGCACCACCAATCGCAACAGAAGGGGCCAGTGCAGGGGAGCCGTTGCGAGCAGGAGAGGAGGAATTTGAAAATACCTAGGCGGGAGCAAGAGACATTGAGTCATCGCTACTAGTTTTTTTTGGTGATCTAATTGTTAGCTCTTTTGACATGTTAGAAGACTTCTTCACCATAATTAAATCACTAAGGTTGTAGCTTAAAGAATGTCGAATAGAGAAAAAGGATGATTAGTTAGTTCTTTTTATACCCTTCAAGCTAGGGCCTAATTACACAATTTTTCTTTTCACCTTCTCCTCCACCAAGAGTGTTATGGGTGCCACTTGGAAAATGCTCTCTTTACGTGACTTTTTTACCAACTTTACTAGTGAGCACGATAATTAAAATGGGGACATTGAAGTCTACAAAACCTCAAGCCCTTATTTCTAGGAATGGGAAACAATAGGCTTCAAACTAGGGAAGAAATAATCACAATAGAAGGATAAGGAGAGTGTAGGAGTTGATTGTGAACTCCCCACACCCCAGGATCACTTGCAAAACAAAAATATCTTTCCACAAACGAGAATGGCAAGAGAACCTTAATTGATTATGAATGCAGAATTGACTTCATTTTATATGAAATGTACATAAGATGCAAGTTGCTAATAAAGGCAAGGTTGAGAGATATGATTAAACAAGATTATGACATGTCATAATCAAAAACAATGAGACAACTAACATCATAATTATTAAATAACCTAAGACTCAAGAATTAAATGTCAAAAGATAATATAAGATCTCGTGAAAGCTAAGAACTTCTAGAAAGATTCCTACAACCTAAGTTTACTTATGCATGTGAAGAGGACCTTCTTGTGAACTAGATAGGTAATATATCTTATTCATGCCAACACCCCTTCCTCTCCTCCACCCGTCCCCAACCCTCGCACTTAAGTGCAACTTAGGGAGTAGTAGACATTTGCAAATGATGCAAAACATGAATATTATTATGGGATCCAACTCTTAGGTCATGTTAACTACACATTAGCAATGTCATCTATCAAAAGCAGAGAAAAGAAGAAAACTCATTGGGACAAAATCTCTCCAAAAGAGAAAAGATTCAAACAAATACAAGAGATGAAAAAGTGACAAATGGATGGCTCAATAATACCCATCAAGGACTACAACCATCACAAATATACAATCAATTATCCCTCCATGCGAAGGAAAATGAGAATCTATATAACTTCCCCACAATGCATAATATCTTTCAATGCTTGATGATAAAAACATGATCAATGCCTACAAACAACACTACTCCCTTTGCGAAGAAGATTGACCAAGTACAAATGCAGGAATGCTTCCCGTTTTCTATAAGAATTGGTACGAAGAAGAATCCAAATGTATGTTTCACCATTGAAATGAAATGATTTGACCAAAATAGCACCTTCCCAAGTCCAAGTAATCATCTACGATACCCCTAAGGAAACAACTAAAATAAAATGCACCTGAGACTAAATATGCAAAAAGTGCATAGTTGGCTTGAAAGGTCTTCTTAGTACCTTTCCAACACTACAAGAATCACAAAAATCAAAGATTACGGAAAATATAATGAGCTTGGGATCCATAGTAGTGGTTTGACTTCAAACAACAAAAAATGGCACTAAAGAGCATAACCTAAAAAAATAATCAACAATATTGCAATGTAAACTGAGATAGCTTTTCAATGACATCTTATTTATGAAAAAAAGACATCATGGTAATAAATTATAGCAATTTGGAAAAGAAAAAATTTGCCTACTTAAGGCATTATAGGGCAAATTTGGGACACTAGGTCATAAGCCCCTCATCAACCATACAACCACACCCTACATTGGCTAATTACAAAGAAAGCTCCCACACACCACTAGCGATGTAGCGATGGAATTTTGGCCAACATGAAAAATACACACCACTCGAGCTTTAGCCCATTATTATAGTAGCACCTAGCATTAGGCACTAAAAGAGCAAGGGCTAAAAACCAACCAAATACTTTCGAAAAAAAAATTAAAAGAACCTCAATCATACCCTTATCATGTTGATGCAATGTCATTATTGTAGACTTGTACTATTTGTGCAAAGATGTTGTAGACACAAGCATAAATAATGGAATATTCACCTAACAAATAATATGTTTTTTAACAATTTTATTGATTCCTACAAAGTACATCAATGGTGCCAACAAAATACAACTATATGATTTGTACAAATATATAGAAAGATTATGTAGGATATGCTCCAACCCTCCAAAAATTGCCAAAAGTTTCAATTGAAAACATATTAAGTGTTCTATGTGAGAATCAAGGTTTTTGTGCCTTTTGGACTCAACTATGAAGTCCATTTTACTCATGCCCAAATCATCCTTAGATGTAAGGAGTTTGCAAATTTGGAGCTCTGATAGCATGTTGAAGTTAATTGTGAACTCCCTAGACCCCAAGATCACCTACAAAACAAAAATATCCTTCCACAAGAGAGAATGACAAGAGAAGCTTGCTTGCTTGATTATTGATGCAAAATTGAATTGATTGAATATGAAATTTACATAAGATGCCTTGCTTATGAAGGCAATATTGAGAGATAGGATTAGAAGAGATTATGGCATGTCCCTTGATCCTATACAATGAGACAACTAGCATGATAATTATTAAATGGCCTACGTCTCAAGAATTAAATTCAAAACAATAAGATTGCATGACAACTCCCTAAAAAGATTTCTTAGGACCTAAGTAAACTTAAGAATGTGAATGGGACCTACTAATGAACTAGATAAGAAAAATACCTATTTCACACCAATAGAGGCTATAAAAGAACAAAAATTTGAATGCTCCCACCCTAAATGACAATCTCTTCAAATCAAGAGAAGCCTAAGAAATTAAATCAAGAGAAGCCTAAGAAAGAAAGAGTTAAGTATGCCCATTGTAAAAAATTGGACATGATGAGCACAATTGTATGAAGAAACAAATTGACCACCTTTTTCATCTACTTAAGAAGATTAATTTAGGGGTCCCTAAGTCCATCAAACCATTATCATCAAACCACAAAATAACAAAGAAAAAAGATAAAGAGAAATCTAAGGGCATGGCTCTAGTTACTACAATGTTGACATCGTCACCATCTTGGACTATTATTTTTGGTGTTTCACACATGTTTGTCGCAAATTGAGTTCTCTTCTCTAGAGCATTCTAGCATGTCTACCATAACCTTGGATCATGATACTCTTAACTTCAATTTATCTAGAGTTTTGTTTTTCTAGCTTAAGTTCACTTAGTGATACTTTAGTTTAGATATAGTTGAATATTTAGCTCCTCTTTGATTTTCTTTAGTTATTCTAATTTTTGGATTAAGGCATCTCTTGCTTTCTATAAAGAAAACATTTATGCATTGAATTCATAATTTTGTGTTCAATAATACAAAATTTTCAACTTGTCATGAAACATTTTATGTTTGTTTGATCTCTTTTGTGTGGCAAGTGGTTTGCTTGCATATCATTCTTGTCTCTTATGATTGTATCATCAACTTCTACAATAATTGCAATGAGAGTCATGAAAAATAAAATTGGACAATAAATACATGATATTGTGGCTTGTTTTATCTAAAAAAATTAAAAGAAGGTAACAAGTTAACAATCCATTCTTGAAACAAGCCAAACAAAGTAAAAAAAAATAATAATTGAATGTTATCTCAATTTTATACTTGTTAAAATAGTCCCCACATACATACATACATACATACATATACTTTGTTAAAATAGTCCCATATAGATACATACATACATATACTTTGTTAAAATAGTCCCATATACATAGATACATACACATACTTTGTTAAAATAGTCCCATATACATACATACATAAATATACTTCATTTGCTCTTTATATTATTTTATTTTATTTTAATTTTTTTTGAGACAAAAGGCCATAAGCCTGAACTTAAATTAATATAGGTTTGTGAAATTACATAGCTTTCCATATAGTATAATTTCGTACATAAAGAGTATCATTTGAAATTTTACAAGATTTATCATGGCAGCCCATATCTCAGACCATATGATCACCCCTCCTAAACAAAACCTAAATTCCCTGATGTCTGTGCCCGACCAGATGGTGGCAGTTCATCCTTTGCATTCTGAGAACAGAACAGGGATCAAAACCAGAATGTGCTGAGCAGGGATCAAAACCAGAATATACTTCATTTGCTCTTTATATTATTTTATTTTATTTTAATTTTTTTTGAGATAAAAGGCCATAAGCCTGAACTTAAATTAATATAGGTTTGTGAAATTACATAGCTTTCCATATAGTATAATTTCGTACATAAAGAGTATCATTTGAAATTTTACAAGATTTATCATGGCAGCCCATATCTCAGACCATATGATCACCCCTCCTAAACAAAACCTAAATTCCCTGATGTCTGTGCCCGACCAGATGGTGGCAGTTCATCCTTTGCATTCTGAGAACAGAACAGGGATCAAAACCAGAATGTGCTGAGGAGTGATCTGCAAGTACCTCAAACTAATTACAGATTATATGGATAGCCGGATCAGGCTATCTATCCAAGCACCAAATTATATTTGCTTGTACATTATGTTCGGAGGGTACGGAGGTATCCCTTATGCAGATACAAACAGAGAATACATAATTAAAGAACATAATATTTAACAATGTTGACATGACTGCAACAGCATTTCCCGACCAAGCAAAATATACGTTTTCCAAAAATATAACACATGTAAATAATCTACCTTGTTTTAATATAACACATGTTAATAATTTACAATGTGATCTCAATTTTTTAATTTGTTAAAAGAGCTCTTCTTTTAACCCTTAACATTTTTCAATTTTCTATTCTAACTTATTCATAATATACCTTGTTTTCAATAAAAAGATATATCAAGAATAAAACATCAAGCCAAACCCCATCAAATTTATGCATGCAAAATTTGATAGACAAGAACCCAAATGAGAAAAATTTCCAAAATTCATGCCAGCATTAATTATACAATATCAGGTATCAATTATTCTACAAACTATCCTTGCCTCCATGGCCCGAGGCAAAATTAGATAGATTGGTCAACTGCAAAATATGTCATGCATAGAAAAGGAATAATTAAGTCAGCCCTTATTATTCACAAAAACAATATCAAACAAAATCTTTTAAAGAAGTGGATATTGAACATTCATCTCATACAGAATTGCTGCTTAAATTCAATCTTCTTGTCAATAATCCAAAAATTTCTGTACTTACCATAAGGATCAGAATGCAAATCCAAATATCCATGTTAGTTGAAACATCAATCAGATTGTGAATAAGCAAAATCTTTTCTACACATATTAGTTCAATCCAAGGTAAAATAGGTTTTCTTTTACCTCATTAGTTGCGATAGTTTTGTATATGTGACCAACACATTGGATGGAAATAGTGCAGGGTAAAAGCATGCCCTTTTTTAGGAGAAAAAGCAGACATCCTACCAGCAGCATCTTAACAGGTTCCAATGGGAGTTTCTCTGCATTTATACTAACTACCATATAAGATTACATAGGTTATTGCAAATAGAATCATGCTCATACGTCTTTAGCAAGTACACTGCAGAATCACCTGCAAAGACTTTATTTCTTACTCAAGTATTCCACATTCAATTGCTATATACTCAAACTTCATTTCTTACGTGTACATACAAAGTATATCATTCTTTTATTTTAAAAGTATTGGATCCTAAGTTCAGTTATTTGGCTGAAAACACAAGTGATATTCAACCTAAAACTTAGGTGTCAGTAGTTGCTCCTCAGCAAAGAACATTTGTTACCTCCTGCACTATAATATCTCATTATTCCCTTTCACAGATAAAATCAATTCAATTCCTTAAACTGGCGGTTGTTAGATATTGGCATTGTCATCTTTTGTAAAATTTCATTCCTATTGAATTCGATGTCTTGAAACCATCATAACAAACATAAGTGAGATTAAAGGAAACAAAGATCATTTAAAGAACAAAAATAGCCTTATCATTTAATATTTCATAACAAATTACACTGATTTCAACCTTCACTAGCTCCTCAAGCTTGAAAATCTAAGAAAATGCGTTTAAAAAAATAAATAATGAAACAGACCTCCATTAGATGCTGTACATACCTGGAATTAATGATAATTAGCCCCATCATCAACTGGAAACAGGTTCACACAAATTTTGGTAGTTAGGATTAAAGGATAGAATATGTAGTAAAAAATATAAGCAGCATAAAAGTGTAACCTTATGAAACAAGGATAACCTGGAGGGCTCCAATAATTTCTGCTTCAGAAAATCCCACCCATGATCTGCAATTAGTCGAGACAATGGATTCTAAATTGACATTCCATTGACATGATACCCACTTCAAATGGTTTCCATAACAAGAAGGTTTATCCAAATCATTAACCAGCAGCTATCCCTTCAGATGTACTGGAAGAGGGATGAGGTAATCTCTCTTGAGAAAACCTTGTTATCTTTATGATATCAGACGTGTGTAATAATCTCGTATTAATAGCTTTCAGGGAACCTGCAAGAAATATAACACCTCTTGCACATTAGGGGAAGGAGATTACAGTTACAATCTACTGCATAGATTAATTAAGAGAATCAAAGCCACAACATGCATTTGAGGCTGTATAAAGTGTATAATTTGAAGCTAAAAATGAAATATTAAGTGTATAGATTAATTAAATAAAAAAATCAAAGCCACAACATGCATTTGAGGCTGTATAACGTGTATAATTTGAAGCTAAAAATCAAATATAAAGTGTATAGATTAATTAATTAAAAGAATCAAAGCCACAACATGCATTTGAGGCTGTATAAAGTGTATAATTTGAAGCTAAAAATCAAATATAATGCAAATTATGTTGTTTGCTGAAAGTATATATGATCCATAAGGATCATGAAAAAGGTAAATAGTAAATAGATTTGTGAACAATGAATTCAATTCGTAATGACCCAAGTTGAACCTGCACTTGCAAAAATGACCCAGGTTGAACCTACAGCTGCAATCAACCCCCAAATGTGCAAAACAGAATTTGAAATGGAAAAAGCGATTTTTCTACTTCCAGCTTCTAGGGGATTCTTCAAGAACCCAATAGGGATGCTCCAGCACAAACAGCAATAACAAAGAGGTCAGGAAGTATGTTTCACGCACGGTAGGGCAATAAAATGTTATATTGATCAAAATAAAAGAGAATTCAGCTGATTCATTGGAGTAATAAAGGCTGGCCGTAGAAGAACTAATCTGGAAAAAAATCGCAATTAATTGTGAAATGCAGCAATTCCTCAATTTTTTTAAGCAAAAACCATCTTTTTTTAGAATTCGGGGTCAACAATGTTTGAACGTGAATAAATCATGTTTGAATTGTCTGAATTATATTAGAATTGTAGTGTAAACATTTTTGACCAATTTTCAAAAAAAACAATTGCCGATTTTAACATGACTCGAGATTTTTTGGGGGGTTAGGGTTTTACAGACATCCTGATTGTTTGTTTGATGGGACTCTATTTCATTTGCTTCACGTTTGGAATCAGCCCTAGCATTTTAACTAAATACTATAACTATTTCTTTACGTTGTAACTTCAATTGTGGTGGTACATTTGCAATTTTTTTACAATTAACAGTCAAGAATTGCAAGAGCCCTTTTAAATGGAAATCTGTCAGCCAAGTTTGATTCAAGTTTGCATCACAAAGCGTGGCTGCATTGTCTTGGTTTTTTTCTTCATTTACAACTTTTCTTTTTTGTTCAATCCTATGAACAAGGACACACCACTATACTTAAAATCAATAAAATTATGAAAAATGGCATATGCCTTAATAGTTTGTGTTGTATCCCAAACCCTGCTAGGGGCACTACTCCTCAATTCAGACCCCCAACATGGGGCAATACTCCTCGACCTCATTGGGTGAAATGCCCCCAGACCTCATATTAGACCATTTAAAATAAAAATAACAACACTAGGAACTTGCAAAGGTTGAGACACCCTAATTTCCAACAAAGAATGGTAACACTCAATGAGGAGCATTGAGAAATTTCAAGATAGAGAGGTCAACATTAAGATTGGCATCACTAGGAACGTTAAAGGGCAATGAAGGTGGACGGAACAAATAACTACAACAAAAAATTACAGTCTCAATCTCATGTACCTAAAATAAACACCATAAGTTATAAATGACACCTTACACCAAAGATGGACAAGAATGAGGCAAGCCACACCTCAACCTGCAAACACCACCCACTTGAATCTTTTAAGCTAGAGCATGTCTAGCCTCCATGCTTTTCTAATTCATTATCGTAAATTTCAACTTTGATGAAACAACATCCAGTTAAATTTTTCAAAATATCCTCTTTGAAGAATATTTACTACGACACATCCCTCAACAATTGCATGTGCCACATCTTTTCTTTGCTTGAATTCATGCCATAAGAATGTCTTCTAAGGCAAAATATGGATTTCAACTTCTAAATGGCAAAGTTTTACAATCATAAACTGCCACATCCAGTCTTGTAACACAACTTATCTCCTCAAATCTAATTGGTACCAAATATGAGATAGGTACCACCATCATCTGCAGGTCCACATTGAATCCTTGATCCTATGTGAAGAATCATATTCAATGCTCCATAAAGATTGCAACCATGTTTGTCTTGCATTACGTAATCAAGGTTTTTTATATCCTCCATAGTGGCTCTTCACATGTTTCTTTGTTTTTAGTCTTCTTTTGGAATAATTCATATTGAGAGTAACCTTCTGACACCTTTATAGTACTTCCCCTTTTCCACCTTCAATTCTTTTGAATGTGAACCCCCCCTTAAGATGAACTTAGAGAGTCTTCTTTTGGAATAATTCATATTGAGAGTAACCTTCTAACACCTTTATAGTCCTTCCCCTTTTCCACCTTCAATTCTTTTGAATGTGAACATCATGTATTTTCTCAAACACATCCGCTGAACACTTTTAGATTTTTCATATATCAAGGCAACAATCCTTCTATAAGTCACCCATAATTCTATTATTCTATAGATTGAACTTCCAATCTCATTATCAGTCTTATGTTACCTAAAATTGATTAGTACTTTGCTTCTTGCAAATTATATATAGCATTCAGACTTTCATAGACTACACATTTTCTATGTTCTTAGATAGCCTAGCTAATTTTTCTAATCAATCATAAGTGAAGAGGTTGAGAAATACAACTTCAGAGATCCCAAGAACACCTGCAAGCAAAATACCTGTCACAAGAGAATAATGGAGACAAAAAGGCAATAATGGCTTTGAAGAAAAAGATTATCATTCAAAGAGGGACTGAATAAAGAAATACAATACAATCCTTCTAAAAGGAGATTATGCAACCCTAAAGCAACCCTAAAGGGATAATGTGTATTTAATTATTAAATACCTACAATATTATTAAATGCCTAAGTTTAGCTTAAGTGTAGAGGATAATAAACTAATAATTAAATAAATAATTATTAGCTAATACATGATAACTCTAACACCCCCCCCTTAAGATGAACTTAGGGAGTAGCTAAAAACTAAACGCATCAAGCAAATGCAACTACATGAAGAAGGCAAATTTGGGTCCCAGCAACAAAGCCCGATGAGGTACCCAATCACAACCAAATCTCTATAAATCGAAGAAATAGAGAAAACCACGTGGGAAAAAACTCTACTCCAAAAAGAGATGGAAAAAGCATGCTAAAAAAGCATGAAGGAAGGAAGACCTCAATGAGACCCCCCAAGGGCAACTTCCTTCACCCCAAGCATAGAGCGCAACTAAAGGTAGCGCGGAGATGCGAAAGGTTTAGTGAAGATGTCTGCAACCTGCTCCTTTGTAGGAATGTACTCCAAGACGAGAAAACCATCCTGAATCAACTGTCTGATGAAGTGCATGTGAAGCTCAATGTGTTTAGTCCTCTAGTGCTCCACTGGGTTGCGCGAAATGTGAATGGCACTCTGATTGTCACACCATAGAATAGTGGGACTATCAGGAGGAAACCCAAACTCAGTCATCAACTGTCGAAGCCATAAAACCTCATGACTAGCTAACACTGCTGCTCGATACTCAGCCTCTGTAGATGATAATGCAATAGCAGACTGCTTCTTGCAAGACCATGTGATAAGGCCAGAACCAAGGCAAAAAACAAAGTCAGAAGTAGACTTCCGATCATGAGCATCACCAGCCCAATCTGAGTCAATGAAGCCAACAATGTGAGGGGATCCTGAAGTATAGTGAATGCCAAACTGTGTAGTGCCCCGAATGTACCTCAAAATACATTTGGCAGCTTGCCAATGGCTCTCATGGGGATCATGGGAGAACCTAGAGACAAGACCAACCGCAAAGGAAAGATTCGGGCGTGTATGTGTCAGGTACAACAAACTGCCAACCAACTGCCGGTATAAGGTAGGATCCACAGAAGGTGTAGAACAAGTGGCAGACAAAACAACACCTGACTAAAATGGTGTGGGTGCAGGCTTGCAAGAAAGCATGTCAACTCTGTGAAGCATATCAAGAGCATACTTCTGCTGAAGTACGGAAATCCCAACATAACACTTAATAACCTGTAGGCCCAAAAAATAGTGCAGAAGTCCAAGATTTGTCATATCAAACTGCTCCATCAAAGCTTTCTGAATATCCTGAATCAAGGAGGGCGAGCTACCTGTAATGATGAGATCATCAACATATAGCACAAGGATAACTATTTCATCCCCATGACGCTAAATATAAACGATGGTATCAAAATGACGTGTAAAGAGTGTGGAGAGCAACAAAGAGTCCATCTTCTCATTTGAGACCATATAATGAACGCCGAAGTCTACAAACCAAAGAAGAATCCTGCACAAATCCCTGAGGCTGCTCCATATAGATCTCCTCATGAAGGTCTCCATGCAAGAAGGCACTCTTCACATCCATCTGAAAAATTGTCCATCCCTGTGAAGCTGCAAGCGAAAGTACAAAGCGAATAGAATTCATCTCAGCGACAGGAGCAAAGGTCTTAGAGTAATCAATAACCTCCAACTGAGAAAACCCCTTGGCAACAAGACAAGCCTTATACTTATTAATAGAACCATTTGCAGCATACTTGGTACGGTACACCCACTTGCACCGAAACAACTTTCTTCCTTTCAGAAGAGTACAAAGATCCCAAGTATGATTCTTCATCAAAGAAGAATACTCCTCATCCATGGCCCTATCCCACTCTGGGTGACCAGTCGCCTGTGAAAATTTTTGAGGATCATCCGAAATGGCATGACTCAGAAGACTAGAACTAGATGTTTGTGCACAAGTATGACAAGAATCTGAAGGATCACCTGCCATAGAAGCAACGGCATCAATTGTAAACCGGGCCCACTTGGGCAAAGGCTAAGTTGCGGGTGGTGGTGGTGGTGGAGATGGTGGACCATCATCTGCATCATCCTCAAGGAATAAAGAATCCTCAAAAAATGAAGAGAGAGGAGGCAGTGAAGGAGAAGCTGGTGATGGAGAATCCATCTAAGGAAGGCGCTCATCAAACTAGATATCCTGCCTAAATAAGACCTCTCGGGAATCAGGATCAAACAGCCTGTACGCCTTAACATCCTCACAGTAGCCAACAAATATGAGTGATCGAATCTTCTTCTCCATGGCTTTCCTCTGAGCATCTGGAATAAATGCCCAAGCCTCACCACCAAAAACTCGGAATGATGAAACACCAGGCTTGACATGGGACCAAGCCTCCTTAGGAGTCATCTAGCACAATGCCTTATGAGGCATCCAATTCCGAATATAAGTGGCACAATTAACTGCCTCAACCCGAAAAGCAAGCTGCATAGAACGTGACTGAAGCATACAATTGGCCGTCTCTCGTAATGTTTTGTTCTTTCTCTCAGCAACACCATTCTGCTGAGGGGTGTGAGGAACTGATAGCTGATGCTGCAAACCATGCTCTGTGCAGAAATCTGTAAAAGCCTGATTCACATACTTTCTCCCATTATCTGTGTGTATCTTCCGGATAGAAAGACCGGACTGCTTCTCTACAAATGCCTTAAAAACTCAAAATGAATCAAAGACATCAAACTTGTACTTAAGAAAGTACACCCATGTACGTCTGGAGAAGTCATCAATGAATGTGAGCACATACTTGGCCCCTGAAAAAGATGGAGTCGGAAATGGCATAAGATCACTGTGTACCAAATCCAAGGGTGCCTTAGCACGTGTGGCTCTACCTGTAGGAAAAGGATCCCAGTGATGTTTGCCAAGAGCACAACCTCGACATACACCATCAGTACAGGATATATGAGGGAGGTCAATCACAAGTGCCTATGTGCTCATCTGCTGCAAGTATTTGTGATTGACATGGCCAAAACACTCATGCCAAAGTCTGCTCACTAAATTTGCATGTGCTACAAGAGAAACACCTAAACCATCTGGACTCTCAAAGCCATCAAACCTGTATAACGAGAATCAGGATCAACACTGCCAATAGCCACAGCGAAATTAGGATCATGGAGCTCTCTAATAACCACATCATGTCGTGAGAACTCAATTGTTTTACTAGAGCCAGAATGGCAAATCTGACAAACAGAGAGGACGAAATGTCAAGAACCAGAAGAACATCCTGAATACAACCACTTGTCAATGGAACAGTACCTGAACCTGAAACTGAAAGTTGTGCTAAGTCACCAACTGCAATCTGTAAAGTATCACTATGAGCAAGTGAGGTAACAAGCTACTAAGAGTGTGTCATTAGGTGAGAAACCCCTAAATCAATAATCCAAGTGGATGCAAAAGTAATAGCTCGTGCACAAAGAGCATGTCCTTTCCCTGTAGAAGAGGAAGGAGGTTAAAGAGAAGAAATATGATGTTGCTGCATGGCTTCTTCCAAAGCCTCTAATCGTTTCCAACACTGGGAAACTGGATGTCCTTCTTTGCCACAGAAAATGCAAAGTTCTTCTAATTTCTTCTTAGTCTTGGAGGACGACTCACCAGACATAGAAGATTTCTCCCATTTGGGATAGGACTTCGGTTTAGAATTAGACTTAGGTGATGGCTTGGAGGGACTCTCACTACCAGCCGAATCCTTCTTAGGCTTCGGTTTCTACTTCTTGTTTCCCTGTAGAAGAGGAAGGAGGTTAAAGAGAAGAAATATGATGTTGCTGCATCGCTTCTTCCAAAGCCTCTAATCGTTTCCAACACTGGGAAACTGGATGTCCTTCTTTGCCACAGAAAATGCAAAGTTCTTCTAATTTCTTCTTAGTCTTGGAGGACGACTCACCAGACATAGAAGATTTCTCCCATTTGGGATAGGACTTCGGTTTAGAATTAGACTTAGGTGATGGCTTGGAGGGACTCTCACTACCAGCCGAATCCTTCTTAGGCTTCGGTTTCTACTTCTTGTTCTCCTTAGATGTCTATGCAACCAACGCTTTGTTCTTTGATCCTATGAGAGAGTCCAACTAAGATAGGTGAGCCTGCTCACGAGTCAAGCGATCACAGAACACATCAAATGTAGGCATGGTGAAACGTGCACCCAAGGCATCCATAGTAGAATAAAATGTAGAAGCAAATATCTGATAGGGACCTCGAAGCTTAGAGAGAATCAGGTAGATACACTCTGTGTCTGTCTTATTTTTACCACAACTGTGTAGGATAGATCTGGTGGTTTTAAACTTGTTCAAAAAGTCCTCATTGTGAGGAAAAGACTCGGGTAACAAAGAAGAGAGTTCCGCCTCAATCTGTAATGCTCTGAACTCATTGATGGTACCAAAAAGATCAGCAAACTTCGACCACATAGCCCGAGGAGTGAGTAAACCATCAAGGTGAAAAAGCAAGCTATCTGGAACATGTAAGGAGATGACACCCTGTTGTGACCATTTCACACATCGCCCCATCGCAAATGGGGACCCCCTCTTTTCGCTTGTTTTCGTTCGTTTTTGCTTTCGTTTTTAGGATTTTGTTAGTCTGTCGGTTGTCTGGATTTAGGGTCAAGCCTTAGGGTTTTTATTTTTGTCTTTTCAAGCCAAAATCCAGTCGTTTTTGAGATCTTTTGAGCTTCCTTTTCTAGGATGCAAATTTTGAATGCAATGAATTCGCCAGAATGGTCTAATTTTCAATTGGAATGTTGATGCAGAGCTTAAATTTGTCTAAGTGTTGAGAGCCAAATGTGAATTTTTGTCCGATTGAATATTTTGACCAAATTTTGACCTTTTTGATTTTTGATCCTGGGCATTGGAAATGATTTGTTTTTGCCTTGTGAAGTGTTAAAATGTGTAAAATCATGTTATTTTGGCCTGTAGGAGCAAAATCGCTCCTGTCCCTCAGTGAAGGACGGGAGCTCGTTTTCAAATATCTCATTATTCCTGCAGGGTCCAGACAAGTTTCGAGTTGGAAGTGATGGAGAACAACGAGATCTTTCCATTGAATATAAATTGAAGATTTTCATGAGCACAGAAATGCCTCCAGGAGGAAAATCGCTCCTGTCCCTCAGTGAAGGACCGGAGCTACAAATCAAATTTTGCCTTGTCCTTGCGAGATTTCGACGACTCGATGATTTGAAGACGTCCAAAGGGAGATGCTTTACCAAATGAATATAATTTGAGATGCAAAAATGGAGGAGAATGGTCCAGAATGCAAAGTTCGCTCCTGTCCCTCTCCCAGGGACCAGAGCGATGTCCTTCATTAGGCAAAATCCAGGCAAAAACCAAGGCAAGTTTACGTTCAAAAGCAAGAGAAAGCATGAGATGAACTCATTGAATACAAATTGAAGATTTTAAAACGTCCACAGGGGTCCCAAAAGGCCTAGTTCGCTCTTGTCCCTCAGGAAGGGACCAGAGCGATTTTTGGTATAAATGATTTTCTGGCTAAGTTACAAGCAATGTTAAGGCATGGACGAATGGAGTGGAGTATGACGAGTCCGTTGAATATAAATTTAGAACCTGACAAAGTGAAATAAGAGCCACAAAAGGAGGATCGCTCCTGTCCCTCTCCAAGGGACAAGGGCGATATAGTGAATATATTGCTTTTCACTCAAGTTTGAAGCCGATCCAAGTCAAGACAAGGTGGCAAAGGACATTTCAAGGCGTCTTCATCAAGCACAGGCACTCGAAGGTCGTTATAATGGAGAGATTTGCACTCTAAGACCTAGATCGCTCCTGTCCCTCAGGAAGGGACTATAGCGATGTTGGATATATTGGCCACTTCATGCAAGTTTTACGTAAGGACAAGATTTTGCAGGGTCTTAGAAGGTCCATGGTGCCTTTTGAAGATGGTATATGGAGATTTTGAACGTAAAATGATCATCATTTTGAACATGGAGACCATATCGCTCTTGTCCCTCTCCAAGGGACCAGGGCGATTTGCTTTGGACTCTTTATTTTGCTTCAAGTTCAAACTAAGTTAAGACTCACATCGCTCCTGTCCTTTGGACAAGGACCAGGGCGATCCCATCAAAACACTCATGTTCCTTCAAAACGAGGCAAGGCGAGGATAAGCAAGGCAAAGGACGGCGTTTGGAAGACATCACAACGAAGATCGAAGTTAGAAGTTGCCAAGGTCAAGAAGAAAACATGGATCGCTCCTGTCCCTCTCCAAGGGACAAGGGCGATGATCCCTTTAAACGTCCAAACACGTCATGAAAACAAATGGAACAAGCTTAGAAGAAACAAGCAAGGATGTTATTCACTCTACAATGAAAGATCAAAGGTCGAAGATGCATAGTGAGCGTGAAAATATGGAGATCGCTCCTGTCCCTCTCCAAGGGACCAAGGCGATAAACATCCAAAAGGCACCCATGAACGCATGCAAGATGATCTAATTCGGAGGACCCATTAAAATGATCGATATTGAACGTGGAGATGAAGGAGTTGAACGTAAAAAAATGCAAAAATCACGACCAAATCTTGGATCGCTCTTGTCCCTCTCCAAGGGACCAGAGCGATGAGGTACGTCCTCTTCATTTTCAAATTTTTGGCGCCAAATAAACCTTTTTAAATTTATTTTAAATGCTAAGATCGATGAGTTTTGAAAATCCTATTTAATTAGCATTTAATATGGCGTTAGTCATTTATTAATTATTTTGCCTTTATTAAAATCGAAGTTTACAAATTAAAAAACGAAAGGCATTTAATTAATAATGAATTCAATTATTAAAATCGATTGCAAGCGCTATAACTGGAAGTCGGCCTTGTTATTTTATTTAAAATCATTTAAAAATTGTTTTATATCCTCAAGTCGGCCTAAGGGATGAATGCAATGCAAGCGCTATATATGGAGGGTGAGAACTATTATTGTCATATCATTATTTTTATCCTTCATGCGAATTAAGGAGAAGCGAAGATAGTGCGAAGTATTTCATGTGTGGTGCGAATTTAAACCAAAGGTGGCGCTAGTCTATCAAAGGGTGGTGCGATATTTGAAGACTTCATTGGAGCGAATTTGCCAAGGATCGAAGACCACGTCAAAGGAGCGAAACTTGGAAGATTTGATTGGGCGAACTTGAAGGTCCATTTGAGCGAATTGTCAGAGGTGCAATTGAGGATCGCGTTTAATCCAAGGGTGGCGAAGTGGATTTTCTTGAGGAGATAACATTGAAGACTATTTATACCTCAATTTTGCCTAGGCGATCTTTTCCTTTTTGCATTCTAGAGTTAGCTCTCTATTGAGGTATGGCGATTTGATTTTTATTGCTTTATTTATTCATCGTCATATTTTAAATTTTGAAGTTTTGAATTTTGAATTTCATTGCTCAATCGTTGTTTTTTAGGAAATGATAACTCTAAAGACTTATCATGAGGTTTCCTAAAAACTTTATCTCTCTAATCAACGTTATTCGTTGCAAAATCTAGTCCTTATATTGAAATGTTGTGTAGGTATGGCGACCCCAAAGACGGGAGCATCCACCAGTCGCTCAGCTCTCATGAAAGAAGATCAGAAGACCGAAGAAGTGGAGACCAAGATCGTGTCGAAGTGGAGCAACATTGGAGATAAAAACTAGGGGAACTTTTAGTACGAAGAAGTTTCGAGAGGTCCCCTACATTGGCAAGCCATCACCTGTCGCCCGGAGAATAATAGAGAGTGGCATCATTAAGGCGGCTGGTTTTCCTCCAGCTATTCAGTGCCACGAATTGATGATCGAGTGTGCCCGTCACTACAATCCACAGTCCAGGACAATTGTGTCCAATGAGGGAAACACTTTGGCGTACCTTTCAGAGGAAGCTATAAGTGAAGCTTTCCATCTTCCAGAGCACAGGGACATGATATATAAGAGCATTGAAGGAGCCAGATCAATGTACGAAGATGATCCAGATGCTTGTCTAAGCATTATTAATAAGAACTAGCTACTCAAAAGCCGTCCCCGTCTGAGCAAGGTCCCGAACACACCGCACAGGATTGATTTCCAGGAGGAGTACAGAGATTTGATTACCATGCTCAACCGAGTTACAGGAGCACCTCATGCCTTCTATTTTGAGAAGTGGATGTTTTACTTCATCCAGGTGATTGTTCAAGGTAAGGGTACGATACATTGGGCTAGGATAATTAACCGTTGCTTAGACGTACAGTTGAGGAGACTCAGGGCTACTAAGTCCTTCCACATGAGTTCATACATCATCTATGCTTTGATCAAGAGTGTTGAGTACGCAGGACTACCTCACAGAGGAATGATTGGAAGAGGACCCGGCGAGGTCAGAGCTTGTGATTCCTATGCCTACTTGCATCATCCGCCAGGGAAAAACTACAAGTTAGTTAATGATACTTTCACGATGAACATCACAAGGACGTTGCAAGGAGGGATTCACAACAGATTATCTCAGGATGCCCAGGAATTCATCAAGAGGTACGGTGCTTGGTTCATTCAGTTTCCCAAGTTCACTTACATTAGAGTGCATGTATGTCCTTTACCTCCATACATGTTGCCGAGGTATCCGACAGACAGAATTGTGTTACTTGAAGTAACAAGGCAGTTGGCAGCATATGTGAAGGCATTCAGACACAGACATCAGAATGGAGTTCAGGTACCTATTATTTTGGGTAATTCAGTTGAGGTATGTCCTAATGTCTTAGCCATGGATGACGCAGAGAAGGAGTTAGCCTTGTATTCTTTTTCATCTTTTGCTTGGAGAAATAGTTTTGATCCACATGGACATTTAGAGGAGACGGTCGGTAGAAGATTTAGACATGAGCACCAAATTGAAGATTTTATGATGAACCTCCTAGATGATCTTGAAGTGAAGCGAAAGATACATTCTAGATTGCCTTTGGATTTCATCAGGAAATGCAGGATTTACAGAGTGGCCGACCAAGCTCAGGACAATGGCAGGCACATCCAGTCTTCCTATGATAGAGAAAGCAAAACAATAAGGTTGGATTGGAATGAGCCCGAGGCCGTGGATTTAGATGATTTGATGGCACCAATTTTGTCTTGTACTCGCAGATGGGTAGACGTTCAGCATCAGAAGTTGAGAGAACAAGGCATAGCTATGTCTTTTACTTTGGAAGAGAAACCAGCCGAAGGTGGAGCAAGCGTGAGTGAAGGCAATCCTAATCCTAGGAATTCAGGTGAAGGTAACCTTCGATGTGCCAGTGAGGGCAATCTCCATTCGAGAGGTTCGAAGAGAAAGGAAAGATCAGAAAAGAAAGAGCCTTCCAAGAAAAAGCAAGGTGCCAACAAAGATCAAACACCAGGTACTTCTTCCAGACCTGAGGATAGAACAATTCGAGTGGAAGAGTCCATGGAGTCGATGGTACAGAATGACAGGCAGGAGGAAGGACAGGCACAGCATGTTTCGTCAGATGGATCTCTCCAAGACTATGATTTAGAAGAAGATAATGAAATAACATCTCCTCCCAGACAAGAAGAAATAGTACATAAAGAAATTCAAGTTCAAGAGACAAGATCGAATATCCCAGATTGGTTGAAGGAAAGATTGACTAGGGTGATCGTAGTTGAGGACGAGGACAATGCAATTGATTTAGAGAGCCTTGTTGGACGTTCACATGAAGTAACAGAGAGGAAGAAGGCTACAAGGATGTCCAAGATGATTCGAGATGAGACTGGATCCAGAAAACTGCAGATAGCTACACCGGCAGCAGATAAATATGAGGGTGAGATCCTAGCAGAGGATTATGATATACAGACTTTTGAGTTAGGACCATCCACAGCAGAGCAGACTTTAGATGATGCCACCGACACATTTGAGGCATTGAAGGACAAGCTTAGAGAAGAAGTGGAAAAGAATAGAAAGCTTGAGAGAGAGAGAGGTGCATGGAGGACATATTTCAGTCACATCAACGAGCCTTTGGGACGTCAGGATCCAGTTAGATCACCAGTGCAGGCATTGCCCCTTCAATCGATCAATGAAGCAGAAAGATTCAGGAACCTGGTCCAGCGTACATGTAGTTGGATGGATAGATCTCATACAGTGGCCATAGAGTTTGTTACAAGGATGACGAAGATCATTCATCAGGCTATCCAAGTTCTTGAGATTATCCACAGATTGATGGCAACAGTAGCTGCATTTGCCCATACCAAGGACGTTGTCATCCCTGTCTTGAAAGTAATAAGACATACATCCAGAAGAATTTTAGCGCAGGAGAGGATCTTGGAAGGTGATTCTCACAGTTTGTTCCAGTGGTCAACCTTACTCCATATAAAGAGTGTTCTCTTCGAGGACATCAGTGTTAGATGTGGTCAAGTTGAGGAGGTGATCAATCCGATCCAGGACAGAGTATTTGAGGTACTTCGTATCATTCTTGGCAGAAGGATCGAGGTCGAGACAGATGTGGATATGCAGGAATTTGAGGATAGGATCAAGATCATCTTTCGCAAGGACGCAGATGTTACAGATGAGCAGTATAATCAGATGTATGCCACCATGCTCCTGATTGATAGAACGAAGGAACTTGAACCTACTTGGGACGCAGCTCTTCTAGATGCATTCAATCAGGTCATCCACTTAGAAGAGAGTATCAAGAATCTTCCCGAGATTCCAATCACAGAAATCGAAGGAATCGTGACAAAATTCATTGCATATGCTAAGAAAGAAAATTGGAAAGGGAATAAGATTCTAGATGAAAGGTTGTTGCAGATGACATGACATCTTATTTCTCATTGGTTGATACCTCCTAGGTTTTTGTGCCGAATTTAATATTTGGCTATGTATTTAATATTGTTCAGTAAAAAAGAGGTCATTTGTAACAAACCCTAATTAGGGTTTAGGTGTCATGATCTTGTCCATTGATTTACTTTCAATCTGGACCTTTCATTGTAACTGGGGATGCTATATATACCCCCATTTTTCATTTCATTGAGTAATAGTAATAGTTGATGTAATAGAGAAGAGAGATTATAGTTAGAAGCAATTTTATTTTGTAGCAAGATTGAGTCTTGAAGAGAGAACTTCAAACAATTGTTGTACATGATGACTTGGAAATCAATAAAATATTGAAGTTATGGTATTTTGTTGTAAATTTCTTGAGTTATCTTCATGGTTGTTTGATACACTTGAATCGTGCTCAATCGAAGTAGTTTGTTAATTTGAAAGACTAAGTGTGAGATTTGATATTTGGTAGGATTCGTAATCCAAACCACTAGCTTCTTGCTGATTGTAGGAACGCCTTGTGTGGTCGACTGGAGAACACTTTGAGTCCTTAATCTTCAATTATCATTGTGTCTTGGATATGTACCTTCGTAGTAGTCTCCTTGGTCTTTGATGCATTGAACATCATTATATTACCTTAGAAGATCGCACTAATTTCAATTGAGTTGTTATCTTATGGCAAAATTGAAGTTGGTTGAGTCTTGCCAAATCTCGTCCATGCTAAGTCATTCATAGGGTTAGGCTAGATTAGACCTCTTTAAACCCTATCTTTTGCTTTTTTTGAAAGTTCCTTTAGTTTAGTAAAATCTTCGAGCTTCGAAAGCGTAAGACCCCTTGGAGGAAATAGCAAATCACATCATACCACTAAAAAAGCTTGTCCACACGTGGAGACCCCACTAAAAGAACCTTGGAGTCTACCTAACTGATCCTTTATGCGTATCTTCAGCAGTTAGAGACTATTTTCTCAAGAGAGGATAAGATGCCTATTGGTATTTTATTCTGTGTATGATTGTGTATAAAATACACGTCAACACACCCATAGCCTCATCCATCTTAATCTTGTGCTGAAGAATCTCAAAAGGATGTTGCAACAGAGGCTAAGCCTCATCTAAACAGGACCACAACCCTCTTGATCTGGGAAGCTTCGTCATACGAGCTTTCCAGAGGTGATAGTTCTGTGATGTAAGAAGTTGTACCTGTCCCTGCTCTTGTGTTTTTTAATTAAGTGATCTCTCAAACTAGACAAAGGATGTAGAAGGGGGGTTTTTGTTTTAGTTTTAGGTGTTCTGATTTTCTGAAGTAAATTACAAAAAATAGAAAATAACACCCCAAACAAGATGAAAAACCAAACCCGAGTACAATCTGAGAGACAGAAAGAAAAGCAAGAGCCAAAAAAATTGCTTCAGACAATATCTTGTGTAACTAGTAAAAAACTCTGGAACAATAGACCCCAAATCTGAATAGGGCTCTCCAAGACCTGAATAGGGCCATCATGAAATTCCTCTAACAATCTGTTGACTTGGTTTTGCTCAATACATCTTAGTAAGACTCCATTGGAGTCTTTTTGAAAAAGAGTGTCATTCACTAAGACATAGGGAATGGACAGAAACCTGAAATGCCTTCTTTTGGTCCTGTCCAGACCTTAGGGGTATCTACCTTCCATTAAGGTGGTCATGTCACTTACCCAGCTGAATTGAGTGTTGTTGCTAGTTGGTTGATCCTCTTGTAACACAAGGGCGACCTCTAAAGTAGTCTCAGAAGATGAGACAAGTTGTTCGCATAGGCCCCTGCCCCTTACAAACTTGGTGATCTTGATGTTGATGTCGTACTCCATGACCTTGGTTATCCACCCAGCCCTCTTCTCACTAATGTCCTTGTTTAGAAGGAAATCCTTGACACTTGCATGTGGCACTAAGAGCTAGATCCTGTTGTTATACAACATGTGTCTAAACTTTTTTAATGCCCTTACAACAGTGAGGACTTGCTTTTCTGCATAGCTATACTTAAGCTTATAGTCCTTTAGCCCCTCACTAAAGAAAGCAATAGGTTGCTCCAAATTATCATCGTTCAGTTGTGTTAGGACAGCTGAGATGCGGCATTCTCCTCCGAAGGTATAGAGGATAAAATCCCTTTCATAGTTAGGATTGACGAGGGTAGGGGCTTGAGCAATTGCTTGTTTGGTTTCTTCGAAACCGACCCTTCCCTCCTTGGTCCAACTGAAAGCCAAGTTTTTCTTCAACATGGAAGTGAGGGGTTTTACCATGGTGGCAAGGTTGGGAATGAACCTCCTCACAAAGTTGATCCTACCAAGGAAACTTTGCAATCCTTTCTTGTGACTGGGGAGTGGAAGAGAAAGAATAGCCTCCACTCGCTCTGGATCAATAGTCAAGGCCTCCTTGGATACAATGTGCCCTAGCAATCTTCCTTGATCAGTAGCAATTACACACTTGCTAGGGTTCAAGGACACACCATACTCCCTGCATTTCATGAACACCTGCTCAAGATGACCAAGATGGTCAGCTGCATGCTTCGAATAAACAGTTATGTCATCAAGGTATACAAGCACAAACTTTGCTAATACCCCCTTGAAAGCCATGTCCATTGCTCTTTGAAACATGTCACCTGCATTGGTTAGCCCAAAGGGCATTTTGCAATAAGCATGGGTACCCCACTTAGTAGTAAATGCAGTCTTGTATTGGTCTGACTCTTGGACCAAGATTTGATTGTAGCCCGAATACCCATCCAAGAATGAAAATCTTTCTGAGCCACTGACCTTTTGGAGGATCTGCTCCTTAGAGGGAAGGGGACAGTGATCCTTGAGGGAGGCTCTATTGAGATCCCTGAAGTCAACACAATCTGATTTCCCCATTCTTCTTCCTTACAGGGACGAGGTTGGCCACCCAAGACGAGTGCTTGATGGGGAAGATGATATTGGCTTCTATGAGCTTGGTCAACTCCTTCCTCATTAGTGGTTTGATCTTGGGGTTTATTGGCCTTTGTTTCTGTCTAATTGGCTTTGCATCCAGGTTTAGCTCTATGGTATGTTGGGCTAAGCTAGGGTCAAAACCCTTCAAGTCTTCATAGGTCCAAGCAACTATGTCATCGTATTTTTGGCAAAGCTCAACAAAGGCCTCTTGTTCGGTTGAGGAACACACCTTGCCCAAGTTTAGAGACCTACCTTCGGCGACAACAACTGGCTTGTAATCCCCCTTCTTTGCGGCCAAGTTCATCTTCTTCTTCAACTAATCATCCGAGTTGAAAATGGCTTCCAAGGTAACTAGACCTTTAGGCAACTTGTTCGAGTTGAGCTGCATGATTTGATCTCCATACTGGTCTTGTAGCTTAGACTGATTTTTAGCAGAAAATTCTGCTTCATTTTGCAAGAAGTTGACGATCTCTCGATCGATTTCGAACACTTGCCAATTTACTTGATTGTCTGGGACAGCAGGCCTCACAACAAACCTGATGTGTTGCTCCTTCTCACTTGCAACATGCGTTGGTATGTCAAATTGAGCACCAACCATTGCAAGCCTATCAGCATGCTTGTTCTAACTTCTACGAATGCTCTGGATATTGAAGGCATCGAATCCTTCAATCAAATCCCAAACCCTATGTTTGTATGATTTGAGCAGGTTGTTCTTTGTTACGCTTTGAGCTCGAACGTAATTAACAACCAACTCACTATCTCCACATACTTGCAAAGATCTGATATTTTTGCTTTGTGCAAGTTGGAGGCCTTGGATCAAGGTTTCATACTCAGCGACATTGTTGGTGCAACCAAACTGAAGCCTAAAAGAGAAGAAATATTTCTCTTGCTTACAAGAAACAAGCATCACACCAACACCTACACCATTCTTGTTTCTTGAACCATCAAAAAACATACTCCATAACCCCTCTGAGTCTCCTTGTGTCTTGATGAGGTTAGAGATAGGAGTATCCTCTTCATGGATACAATAGGTGCCAAGCCCAGTCTCTTCAGTCTCAGCTAATGGATCAAATTGAAAAGCATTGGCCCATTTGTCCAGCAAGCAATCGGGAACCTCTTGCAAAAGAGTAGTAGGCTCACGGACAGCACACTCCTCCCCCTCTTCATGCAAAGTGCAATTCATATTTATAGGGTCGGGGTGTAGGGGTCAATGTGGTTTTGGGCAATGGGCTCTGCCCTTATGGTAACCTTGGTACCATACCTTGTTCGAAATAGCATGTAAGACCAATCCAAAGACAGGTACCCACCTATCTTGGCAGTGAAGTCTCTAGACAGGTAGATGGCAAAGGCAGGGAGGTCAATGATCGATACGTCTTGCAAGACAGTGCAACCAGGGCATGCATGCAAGGTTAACTTCAAATTTTTAACAACCCCAACTGTCTTAATAGAAGTGCCATCTAGTTGGACCACCCCTTTTGCCACAAGTTCGTATTCTATGCCAAGAAGATCAGCTACCTTCTTAGGTATGACTAAGCTACGAGCTCCTGAATCTATCATGCAATTGTGAACCAAGTTATCTCCTATGATTAATGAGAGATAGAAGGGGGGAGGCTTGCTGACCTTGCTTGAATCCTCTTCCTCCTTGGGTTGCACCAAACTGGTGGAGACTATCTTTCTACTGACTGTTGTCTCATCACCTGATTGATCGACATCCTTCGGTGCCTCTTTAACCAAATCCCTTTGAGATGGGATTGAAAGGGCCTCCCACATAGTGACGTTGAGGTTGGCCCTCTTCATCTGATCAACTATGTTGAAAGGCACACTAGCTGATTTTAGAGGCCCCTTTGAGGCTACAAGGTCTACTTTTGCTCTTTGGACGACTTGGGCCTCTTCCTGCCTCTTGCTCCCTTGCAAGATATTTTGGCTTGTATCATGGACAACTATGTTGGGCGTTGGAGCTTTGGCTGATGTTGATGGTGAGGCAGCCTCCATGGCTCTCTTCTTTGACCTTGTATACTGCAACATAGACTCATCATTTGTTTGGTTCAAACCACAGAATTCTACCTCCTACCAATTGACAAAGTTAGAATCCCCTTGCAAGTAAGCTTGAGTGCTAACACTAGGCTGATTTGGGTCATATTGCTGGCCAAAAGTGGCCGGCTCATCCTACACCACTAAGGCTTGGACAAACCCTCCATTTTGGCATGCACCTTGGTTGTGTGGCTGATTGCATGGTTGACACCAATCTTGCTCTTGGGCGAGGTTATTTTGCATTGGAACTGTCGCTTTCGAGTTGCTTGCAGTTGTGGGGTTCACACTATTCAAAGGCCTACCGTTGCTCCATTGGTTTTGCCCTTGAAAGGGTGGCCTATTCTGTTGATAGTTTTGATTTTGTGCCTAATAAGGTCTGCTATGTTGGGCTTGTTGCCTCTTTAGTGTCACCAACTCATTGCTAAAATTTTGCAATAGAACCTTGACCTCATGGAGCTCATTGGAGGATGTAGATGGTGTGGATGATTGTCCTGCGAGCGCCATGGGGATAGGAGCCAAGGTGGGTTGTTGAGTAGGAGCTTCTCGGAAGAGAGGCATTGGAGGCCTTGGAGCTATCTTCCCAGCCTGAATCAAACAATTTTCTGCCCTTATGGCTATGCCATATGCACCCGGTAAAGAGGCTCCACCCATTGATGTACCATGATAGCTATATCGTTGTTGAGAGCTCTAAGATAATACATGAAGGCATGATTTGGAGATAGCTTCACCAGAGCAGGAATTCTATTCCATGTCTTATGGAATCTAAAATTGAAATCTCCCATGAACTCGTGGGGTGCCCGCTTGATCGTAGTTTGTAGCTCATTTCAAGCTTGTTGTAAGAGGTAAGATTGTTTTTTTTGAAGTTTTTTTTGTTTCTTGTATGCAAAAATTCCATTTTCTATTCATTTATTTTGAAAATTTAACATTTTCTTCCAAAATCTTTTGTATGTTACTATGTAGGGTTGTATGTAGGGTTTGTAAAAAAAAAAAATTTAAGTAGGGTTTGACAAACCCTACAATTTATTTATTTTTTAAATTTACAAGCCCTACCTTAGTTTTTTTGAAAAAAATGTTCAATGAAAATGAATGCACAATGAATGCACAAGAAAGAATGAATGTATTAATTTATTTTTGTATTTGTAATGTTTTACTGCAGCAACCTTCACTTTCTTATTTGCCTCAAGTTTCACAAAACTATCATACACTGTCTTCTAGTTCTTCTAGACCCCCCATTAGAAAGGACCCTACTTGGAAATTTCATGAGGATTTTCCAAGGCAAAAAAAGGGGCAGACAAAGTGTTTTTTTTGCAAAACAACATTCCATGGAGGCATATATAGAGTGAAATACCATATTGCTGGTGTGCGTGGGCATGATGCCAACCGATGCATTGAAGCAACGACTGAGGCCATACGCGAGTGCTATATAATGGTTGAAGCAATTGAAAACAAAAAGAAGCACAAGGATGATCTCGCGGCCGTTGGAAGTGGGACAGCTTTAGGTTGTGTTGGAGGGCCTTCTTCCATGCCTCCATATCGTCCCACTCACCATGCTACTGCTGGTGCTAGTGCTTCTGCTTCTGCAAGTGCCACTGCTCATGTTCCTAGCACTGCCAGTGGAAGTGGGAGTGTCAGCATTGGACCTAGAATTCATAAATCTAGGTTGGATACCTTCTTTGCACCTCGCACTACTCCTGGGTCCCAATAGTCGCTTGAGAGCATGGGTTGGAGCAAGGAGGTCCATCATGCCACTAAAATGGCAGTTGGCAGGTTTTGGGTCTACGGCAGTGTTCCATTCTTTACAGCTAGGTGAATGTTTTATGTTTGATTGTTTTAACTTTTATACTTTGATTCTTCGTTTTATTTTTTCCCATACATACTACATAGTACATACTTAACTTATCTCATTTAATTTATTTGTGACAGGTCTCCTTATTGGCAAGAAATGGTTGTGTTATCACAAAAGCTCGCACCCTTGCTGAGCTATCAACTCAGCAACCTTGTGAAACATGGAAATAACCCCGAAATGTGAGACCTTGCACAAGGGGGTTGAATCTTCGGAGAAGGTCGGCTTCCTTCTCAATCCAGGTGCAGGTGTTAAACCAACTCAACACTTCAAAACTTACTCTTAAGCCTATTCTAACAACTTACAGAGGTAAAGGGAAGAGAGAAATGCTTAAAATAAAAGGAGGTGATGCGCCAAGAAGAGATTGTTTCTCTCCCTACCCGAAATGACACAAAGAATCAACTGAAACACCCAAGAGATGCACAAACTTTAGTTGTATGAGTGACCCCAATGCATATATGGAGGTTAGAAATCGCTCAATGTCAAGAGGGGAGAAGGTTTACCACAAGTCACACTCAGAAATAAGTTAACACAGCATATAAGAGAGAAGAGCCACAAAACATTCACCTATGATGAAGGTAAGGAAACATACACATCATACATAAGTTTGAAGGAAGGCAAGAATGGTGATTTTCAATTCATTATAAGGCCAATGGCCAAACTTACAGTTGCATAAATGCAAGATAAATACAAGAGAAGTGAAAGAGCATGGAATAACTCAAGCCAGGAGGGAGAGAACCCTTTACAATGAGGCTTAATAGCCTTTATATAGAAAAATGGTTACAAGAGTGATCATGACCCTTGTGCGTGCGGGGAAATGTCAGCCTGGGAGTGCAAGGAAGTGCGTGCACTTGACTTCTGTACATGCAAGCAACCTAGCCATACCCTAAAAATGCAATCCTAAGAAGGGTGGATTGACTGACCTTCCAAAGTCGGAGCATGCAGACATGACATAAGTCACTACAACAAGCATGGCCTTGTACCTCTCTTAATGGAAATCATGCCAGAAACATTAAATGCACCCCTGTGGCTCCACAAATGAAGGTGCACAAGTCACAAAAGTCGTCGGAGCACTTAAAGCTTTGAGTGATGATCACACCATCCGGAAGTGTTACCAGCCGGAAAGAAGTCCGAGGACTTCGGAAACTCAGGTTCCCGAAGTGGGGAAGACAAGCAAAGAATTTCGAAACCTCGGGGTTCCGGGTGTTCCAGGAAGGAAAAAAGAGAACAGCAAGGAACTTCAAAACCTCGGGGTTCTGAAGTTTCGGGAAAAAAAGAGAACTTCGGAACCTCAGGGTTCTGGAGTTCCAAAGAAAGAAAGGAAGAAAGGCTAGCAGGGAACTTCGAAAACTCAGGGTTCCGGAGTTCCAGAGAAGGCAAGGGAAAGGAACTTCGGAACCTTGAGGTTCCGGAGTTCTGGAGAACTGAAAAGGAGGTAAGGAAAAGGCGAGACTTAGCAAAGGAACTTCGGTTCCAGAGTTTCGGGGAAGGGAAGAAGAAGAGAAAGGAAATTCGAAACCTCGGGGTTCTAAAATTCCGGGGAACAGAAGAGGAGGGGGGAAAGAAAGGGAGGAACTTCGGAACCTCGGGGTTTCGGGGTTCCAGGAAAGAGAAAGGAGAGGCGGCAAAGGGAAGGAACTTCGGAAACTCAGGGTTCCGGAGTTCCGGGGAAGGAAGAAAAGGCCAAGGAAGGAACTTCCTCCGGGCAAGGCAACACCTCACACTTCATGATTCTTCTGCTTTTCTCCTTGATCAACTAGGGCAATGCTGATCCATGGATCGTATCTCTGATCGGTTCTTATGGATGGACCAAGGGTGTCATAAAATGACAACAGGCTGATGCCCTTACCATATGCGGGGCGGGGTTCAAAGCCCCTTTTGAGTCTGATTTGAGGAGACCCATTTTGACTCAATTGGTGAATGATGTGAAGAAGGAATTAGGTGAACAATGCCAGATATGGAGCACTAAAGGTTGCACCATCATGACTAATGGTTGGATGGATAGGAGAAAAAGAACTCATTAATTTTCTTGTTTCTTCCGCAGGTGATTGATTAATTTTAGTTTCATTTAGTCATTAATTTTTTATTTTTCATTTAATGATTTATTGAATGATCATTTATCTTGCTTTATTTTTTTATTTCAGGGGGCACCGTTTTCATCAAGTCCATTGATGCCTCCGCCCATTGCAAGAATGCCACCTACCTATGTGAGCAGATAGAGGAGGTGATTGATGAGGTGGGTGAGGAAAACGTGGTACAGGTGGTGACCGACAATGCAGCAAATTATGTTGCTGCAGGTAAACTTTTGATTACAAACTAATTTTGTTTGCAAATTAATTACTATTTTGTAACTTCATTAATTACAATGCAACAAATTATGTTGCTGCAGGTAGACTATTGATGGAGAGGCACCCATCTATAGTTTGGACTCCATGTGCCACCCATTGCATTGATCTCATGTTGGAGGATATTGGAAAACTCCCATGGGTCAAGAGATGTGTAGAAAGGGCAAGAAATGTGTGCAAATTTGTATATAATCATTCATGGGTGTTGGCTCTTACGAGACAATACACAGAGCAAAAGGAGTTAGCTCGTCCAAGAATCACAAGATTTGCCACAAACTTCATCACATTGCAGTCCATGCTTTGCTGTAAGTTGGCCTTGAGACGTATGATTATTGGTGAGGAGTGGTCTTCCTCATCTTATGCTGCCACCCCTGCAACGAAAGATATGGCAAACTACATTTTTGATGAGCGAGACTTTTGGATCCCTTGTGATGAGACAGTGAAGGTAATTTGTTTATAAATTCTACAATTTAACTTTTTGTTTTATAACTTATTCATCATATTCTCTTATTTGCTCATTTTTCTAAATTACACAATATTTTCAATTTTGCAGTTTGTTAATTGGTCCCATTTGGGAGATCATTGATAGGAGATGGCATCATGAGCTTCATAGGCCCATCCATGCAGCAGCCTATTATCCAAATCCGACATTCCATTTTAGCCCTACTTTCAAGGCTAATGTGGAGGTCCTTAATGGGCTATACTCAATTATGGAGAAGATGGCACCTATTGGTTCTACTCAGACAAAGCTTATTCGAGAGCTACAGTTGTTCTCAAATGCACAAGGGGAGACCACCTCTCGTCCTATCGCCAAAGAAAGTAGGACAACTATGATGCCAGGTAAAAATAAATTGTAAGGCTTAATTTTAATTTTATTGTATATTGTTGTAGCGTCGTAAATTGTACGCACTTGCTAGGGTGGTACAATTTCACACCTAGTTTAGCACCCGCCTTGGCGCATTTTGTATTTTGCATTGCATTTCCCCTTTAGCACTTAATTAATTAAATTAATTAGGTCTAAGGTCCTATTTTATCATCTCCCATATCATAAAGTTGGGCCCTTTCATTAAAGTGTGCCCTTTTCATTTTATTCCTCCTATACATCATTTAATCAAAAACCCTAATTAGGTCCTATTTTGAACTTGGGGGCTTGATTTTGGGGGTCAAAACATCTCGAAATCACCTGTAACTTCGGGATTCTCTCTAAAATCATCATATCCGACAGTCCTGAAAATTTGGTGAAAAGTTGTCGGGACCATGGCGCCCGGAGTGCAACATGGTCCCGGACATTTTTCCCGAAATTTTAGGAGCGCGATCCAATCATAAAATAAAGCTTAACCCCAAGAAATTGGCGGGAGATTCAATCTCTAAGTCGGCCTAAAGTTGAAATTAAGACCTAGGGTTTCATACATAAGAGCTCTCTTTCTTCATTTGAAAGGATCCGAATTTTGGTTTTCAGGACCTCATATGCAGCGAAAGAGCAGATCTTTGAAGACTTCAACAACATTCAACATCTTTCTATCAAGCATTTATCAATTTCATTCATCCATTTAGGGCTTGGAAGACATTGAAGAACAATAGGAGATTACCGACTGAAGATTGGCTTGTACCCCTCCCTTGGGGTTGGGTATGATTTCATGTTGTTTTCATGTCTTTGCATAAGCTTCAATATATCCTTTATTCATGCTTTAGATCACTTTGCATCTTGATTTAGAGCATTCACATTATCATTTACAAGCAATTAGGGTTTACTTTCTAGGTTGCTCTAGTTTGCTTTCTTGCATTTAAGGACCTTACACACACACTAGGTCTGCACACACAATACATTTTACAATACAACTTGGCCATTCGTGGAGGTGGAAATCACCAAAGCGGGGGTTTGACTAAGGCAAAACCCTATATAGCCGCCCAAACACCTTTTCAGATATAAGTGCAGGTTTCGGGACTCGGACGACGCCGCAAGTTACAGATCCGGAAGAAGCAGACGGAGACCGAACTTCACACCAAATCTCAGAGCAAAAGACCAGGACAGGGGCGTGGGGCGCCCTGGTCCCTGGGACAGGGGCATTGGGCGCCCTGGTCCTTTTGACAGCAGTTTTCAGCATTTTTGACAGCTTTGCAAAACAGCAGTTTTCGGAGCAGTTTCAGGGGCAGAATCAGGACAGTGGTGCTCGCGCCTCCATCCCGAACATTTTCAGTCAGATTTTAACTCCGGGTATGCATTTGCATTCTTGTCTTGTCCTTGTGTTTACAGCTTTCCATCATTCAAGTTCAATTCTGTAATCTTGTTATTAGTTCACACTTGCACTTTGGGGTTAGGGATTGAACTTGCATCATTTCATCTTTCAATTACAACAAAGGAATAGAAATCCTAATAGGTAGCCCGTGGCTCTCTCTTCCACAAGAAGAAGTAGCCAATTGTGTGATACCTCTAGGCTCTTTCGTATTCCACAAGTGTGTGGTTGAAAGTGAGATTAGGGCATGTTTGCTTAGTGTCACTTTTTCTCCCACACAATTGTTAAATGAGTTTATGAGTGAGACTGATTTTATTTATTTTTCTCATTTCAAACTCAGATAATTGGTGGTGCTTTTTTGGCCGAATGACACCAAATCTTCAGAAGTTGGCCATTCGCATCTTGAGCCAACCATGCAACGCATCTAGTTGTGAGCGCAATTGGAGTATGTTTGAGCACATACACTCCAAGAGGCGCAATAGATTAATCGTGGAGAAGATGAATGATCTCGTCTTTGTTCACTACAACCTCCACCTGAGAATGAGAAAGAATGCATTAGCTGACATCTCTCCTATCATTCTAGATGAGGTTGATCCTGATGCAGAGTGGGCCACTGAGACAGACCCTATGGCCGTCTTTAGTGATGATGACACTGATTGGATCGACCAGGTAGAGATAGAGGCTGAGGTTGTAGCCATGGCAAAGGAGCGGAGAGCACGAGCAAAGACAGGAGATTCAAAGGCAGATAGTGACACAGATATTCCTGCTGTTGGTGAGCATGGCATGGTGTCATGAGGAGCGGCTATGGCTGTCGAATCATCTAGGACCTACTTTAGACGCCTTCGCAGGGGGCCGGGGCCAGAGGGTGCACGCTCCTCTGAGCCATAGTCTTGTAATTGAAATTACCTTTGGTATTTGTATGGAACATTTGATGATGATCATATGATGACATGGATTTTTTATTCCAGGAGTTTTGTAATATTTTATACATTTGACAATATTTATATATCTATGTTTGTTATTTCCTTCAGCTACAGTTTTCGTTTATGCTTATTTAATTGATGTATACTTGTGTATGTAATCAAATGAGCCGAGTTTGATGATGTTATTGTGTCTTTAAGGTGTATTCAATAAAGGGTGCATGAAACAAGTTTTAAATCTCTAAAAATCTCTAAAGTTCTTGAGTTTTTCACTTTCCCCGAGTCCAACCGAGTATGAAACTGAGTCTGACTCCAAGTCCCCAATCCGAGTCGGCCTTGCTGAGTCCGAGTCCCGTTTCTTTGGTTTATATGCACATCATAGTTGTTAAAATGTCACTTACAATACAATTCATATAGATTTTCATTGTTTATATGCACATCATAGTTGTCAAAATGTCACTTACAATACAATTCATACAGATTTTCGTTGTTTATATGCACATCACAATTGTCATATAGTTTGTGATGTAATTGTTTGTGACTTTGTACAAAGTTAACCAATAAACTAAGTAAAAACTTCCAAAAAATTCAAAGGTAAATTTAATAGACTATTTATAGAGGATGAAGCATGTTTTTAAATGAAATTTTTGTATTAAAAAGATAAAACTTTGTTGATATTAATTAAGAATTTTTTTATTTATTTAATATATTTTCTTATTATCCTTTATAGATTGTTTAAAAAAATACACATTTTTGTGTAATAAATTATTATTAAATAATATATATTAAAATTATAAATGAAATTGATTGAAGTTCAAATCAAATATTAAATACTGTTTTGTATTATAAAAACACAAAAATGGGTGTTCTATAAAGAATACTAATAAAAAATATTAAATAAAATAAAATAAAATAAAAATTTTAATTAATATCAACAAATTCATTTGTATTTTTAATACAAAAATATCATTTAAAAATAATTTCTTAATAAAATATTTTTTGATTAAAAAAAATAATTAAAAAATTCCATAAATTTATGAAACAAAACAAAGATTTCCAAAGCCAAATAAAAAATCTGAAACAAACTAAAGGTTTCAAACGATTATTGAATTTATGAAATGATTTCTTAGAATGCCGCACATTCTTCCTCCAAATTTCAATTGCAGAAACCCTATTCGACATTGCGTAGCTCCCCGCAGAAACCCTTGCGATTTGTCGATTCTCCTCTTTCGTGATCAGGGATACTGCGTTTTGTGATCAGTGATACTGTGAACACATTGCATGACATGATTCATAGAACTTTCGCGGCAATTTTTATTGTTTTATAGTAGTTTTAGGGTTTTCTTGCAGTTTTTAGGGGTCCGATTATATTCGCAATTTTACACACGAAATAGACGCGATTTAGACGAGAATAAATCGTTGAAAATCGGGAAAAAAACATTGACCGGTTTTTCCTGATTTTGGGGGGGAATTAATCGCCTGCAGCACCAATTGTCAATTAATCAGGTATAATCGCAATTTTTTCCAAATTGTTGCTTCTTTGCGGCTGTACATACTCCAAGTCTAGTACACCAAGTTGCATAAATTTTGAAACAGTTACAAGTACAAAAGGAATTAACAACTGATTCATTAATAACACAAAAACACAACAATTTAGACTATTTAGTATTTCTGGCTTCACCCTCAAATAGTCAAGTTTATTGTACGCAATCCATTATAGTGTTTTATTCTCCACATATATCAAAAAAAGAGTTAACTTACCGCCATGGAAATTCACTTGTATCAATACCAGCAGCGTGAATGGCATCAACATATTGTAGTGCTTCTCGGCACTCATTTCTGTCATCTAAAAATTTCTTTTCTTCACCAACTATTTGATATGTCTCATGGCCTTTCCCTGCAATAACCTGTCATAAATCCATTGGTCAGGACTCAGTATCATATATGAATGAATTTATAGCAACTTTCAAAACATACTGATATGCCAACAGTAAAGTCCATATCACTATAAAAAAACTTAAAATGAACAGAACAGAATAAAGCCAGAAAGCTAACAATTCTACACCCCATATTTTCAGATAATTGAAGTAAAATTTGGCTCTATAACAGTTATCACTTGATATCTAGCAGCACTAAGCTCAGATTCAATTTGTTGGACTGGCTGATGTCAAATTCAACAGCTAGGAACTTAAAGCATATGCTATTTATTCATGTGCATCTCAGAAATGGAACTTTTCTTGAATTCTCAATCTAGATTATGACTTTATTTCTACAATCACAGATCTCAATGAATTGTTCAAGATAAGACTCAGTACCCTTACAACACCATCCAAATTGGATCAAAGAATTCCACATTTGCATGAAGGCATCCAATTGCAATTTTGAATGTATATCAGAATAAGAGGTTGACTGCAAGTAGGTCGTGTTGTTCACAATATCTCAAATTATGTGATGTTTTATCAAGATTCAACTATGTAATGTTTTAGTCAATCTCATTGACCCCTGAAATTAGGGTCAATGTTTCAGTTCTGAAAATTGTATCAACAAGATTAGCTCAAAAATTATTCAGCTGAATCTTAATAAAACATCACAGAGGTTGACTACAAGTCAGTTCACCTAGAATATTTTGCAAGCAGTCTCTCCCTTCTAAATCAGAGAACAATTATGTCAGGACAGAGTGAGGCCATGAGTTGATCTTCACAGTCAAAAGGTTCTGACACTAACCATCAGCCTGTCCATTTGTATTTTGTATGATCTTGTTGCACGTTGTTAAAAAGAGAGGTAGAAACTAAAGTTTTTCTATTCTTAGTGTCACATAAGCCATTTTTTTCTGTTCATGGATTAAAATGTTGTTACAAATCTGTCATCAATCTTGTCTTTGTTAGCATTTCTATGTGAATGTATAATGTCCCCTCTCAGCTGAAGCTCTAAAAGTTACTTTGCTAAGTCTGCCTGTAGTTGTACGTCTCCCAGACTTAGCCATTTTGTGAATTAGAAGGAGACGACAACATGGGGCCCTTTTCACTTAAGTGAATTCCTATTTTTTAGTCATCGGTTGGGGTCACTTTTGACATTTAATTATTCCCAACTCATATGAAGTGGGGGCACTGAATTTTCAATATTGGATATTTGTTAGTGGCAAAACATAAATATCATCACCTGATTTATTAAGAAAATCGCCTGGTTTGTAGGAGTTTAGGGCGAAAGTCTTTTTAGGGTTATTTGCCTTTAAAAGTCGGACAGCAAGAGGGAGGCGGGGGATTGTCTTATGTTATCATTTCATTTATCTTTCTCTCTGCAATTCTGGGATGACAACCCCAAGGAAAATGTAGCTTGGACGGACACCCAAGGTCTGCATGTTAGTATAACTGCGTGGGATCAGCATTCAGCATCTGTAGAGGGTCGCAGTAGTTTAATCAGCCATGAAGTTCAGGGTTTAGAAAGTATGCAACTCATGTCAGACTGCCAGAAGTCATCGAGTTCTCAAAAATTCATGAAGATTTCAGGGATACAAACAGCTAACAGCGGATACTATGTTTGTGAGTGCTTTTGTGAATTTGTAATAAGGTAGAACATGCCTTCAGACAGTAAATTTCTTTATGGTTCTGTTTATTCTGTTTTCAGTTTATTTCCAGAAATCTGAAAATCAATAAAAATTTCTTTGCTGCATCTAGTGTAGAGTTTCTGTTTGTTTTTTATTGCCAAAGGATATTACAATGGTATCAGAGCCACAAACCCTGCCTGCCTATGGGGTTTTGATTTGATTTTTCGTGCTTTTTCATTGCATGTCCTTGTTTTAGGGTTCTATGCACTCCAAAGGATTCAAAATCCCATGATCATAGCAAAACAATGAGATCTCAGTAGAAGACAAATTGGTTGCGTTATCAGCCACAATCATCTGAGGGACCCCAAAACGAGCCAGAATATTTTCTTTAAAAAAATTACAAACTATCTCAAAAGTTGTCTTCCGCACCGGAATGGCTTCAACCCATTTGGTGAAGTAATCAGTGGCAGTCAATATGTGCAGATGTCCAGCACTTGAAGTAGGTGACAATGGACCTATAAAATCTAAACCCCACTGTTTATACAGTTCATCAATAACTACGGGTCTGAGAGGCAATGCTGCAAGTTGTGGCTTCCCAGTGAATAACTTACACTTTTCACACTTAGCTACCCAAGCATAAGCGTCCTTGAACATACCCGGCCAATAATAACAATTTTTCAAGATTTTAGAAACAGTTACTGTTAATGAAAAATGACCACCACGGGCTTCATCATGAAAAGTTTTCAACAATGACTCTTGAAGTGACTTATCTACGCAGCGCAAGAAAGTCCCATCCAACCCCTTCTTGTATAGCACATCATCAAAAATGACATATTTAGCAGCCTTTAATCTTAGGTTCCGTTTTTTCTCTCGGAGAGAGGTACGCTGGACAGTCTCCATAAGTCAGGTAATAAGCAACGTCTGCAAACCAAGTGTCTTGAAGTCCAACAAATAAGACTAAAGGCAGTTCCTCATTCACTTCACTCTTGCTTTCTGCAATTAATTTACACAAGCCTTGTCCTCTCACCAGTTTAGTTGGCTTGATGTCTAGATTGAACTCCTGTATCTTAGACACCCATGAGGCTCTATTGTTCATCCTGATATCCTATTGTGTTAAAATGCTCTTAACAGTAGAGTGCGGTATATACACCATCGCATGGGAATGAAGAATATGGTCCCTGAATTGTTTTACAGCTTTCACAACAACAAATGCTTGTTTCTCCATCAGTGAATATTTCAATTCATGTTTCTTGAGAGGAACACTCATGAAGGACATTGGAACTTCTTCGTTTTCTTCATTCTTCTGCAACAAAATTCCCGACACGGTATGTTCTGAGGCATAACAATAGATAATAAAATCTTTCTTAAAATTTGGATTGACAAGGGTAGGTGCTTGAGCTATAGCTTCTTTTATCGCTTCAAATGCCTTCTTCCCCTCATCACTCCACTTGAATACCTGCTTTTCACTCATTAAGTTCACAATATATCTTGTGGTCTCTGCAAAATCCAGAACAAATCTTCTCAAAAAATTCACTTGTCCAAAGAAGGACCTGACTGCATTTCTATTAGATGGTAGACTTAGCTGCTGAATTGCATTTACCCTTTCAAGATCCACTTTAACACCCTCTTTGGAAACAATCTGACCAAGTAATTTGCCTTCAGTGACCCCAAACACTGACTTCTTCGGATTCAAAGACACTCCATGCTCCCGGCATCTCTGCAATACTTGCCTTAAGTCTCTTAGGTGATGTTTTCTCTTCTTCGAAAAGACAGTTAAATTATCAAGGTATATAACAATTATTTTATCTTTCAGATGACCAAAAGACAAGTCCATAGCCCTTTGGAAGGTTGCTTCAGCGTTTATCAGACCAAACAGCATCTTGTTATATGCGAAGGTCCAGGGAGTGATGAAAGTTGTTTTGTGCTGGTCCTTCTCGGAGACACTAATCTGGTTATAACCAGAAAAGCCATCAAGCATAGACATCATTTATGAACCCAAAACCGTTTGCAGAATATGATCCATAGCAAGCAGTGGATAATTATCTTTTAGGCTAGCTTGATTTAAATTCCTAAAGTCCACACAAATTCTTATCTCCCCGTTTTTCTTACGAACTGGGACTATGTTGGCTATCCAAGTGGAATGATGAATAGGATATATGATTCTAGCATTCAACATTTTGTCTACCTCGTTAAATATAGCTTCAGCAACTTTGGGGTTAAAATTTCTTAATTTCTATCAGAAAGGACTTGTTCTGGGCTTCAAAGGAATATGTTGTTGAAAGTTTCCGTCCCTGAAGTTTTTCAAGTCATCATAGCACCAAGCAAAAACGTCTCTATATTCCAACAGGAGACTTACGAACCTATCCTCCTCTACAAGTGTGCAACATTTTCGTAGGTTAACATACTTAGGATCCTTCTCAGTTCCAATATTAACTCTTTCATAACCACCAACATCCTGGATTGTAGGAATTCGCTCATCCTTTTTCTTACTAAAGGCATCATGACGATCAAAGAGACGTTCTAAAGAGATTAACCCTTTAGGAATCTTATTTCCTTTTAATTGTATTACTCCATCATTTATTTCTTGACCCGGTTCCGGTGAAAAGTCCTTGCACTCACCGTTTGATCCTTCAAAGAAAGTAGTAGTGAACATTTTTGTGCAATGCAAAAAGTTTTTGATTTGCTTGTCATTTTCAAAGACCTGCCAAAATTCTAAATTATCAGGTACACTCGATCGGTATATCAATTCCACTCGGTAGTTATCATTTGTAAACTCGGGATGAGGAATCAAAAGGGAAGTTGATACTGTCAAGGAATCAGCTTTAGAATTATGTTCTCTGGGAATGGCCTCGATAGAAAATGGATCAAAACCCTCAATTTCATCCCACACTCTATTTCGGTAATGCCTCAACCTCTCATTCTTTACATTGAACAACCCTCTGACTTGTTTCACAATCAACTCCATATCTCCCTTAACTTGCAACAGCTTCACTCCCAGCTTCTTCGCTTCGGCTAATCCCAACAGCAGGGCCTCATACTCGGCAATATTATTTGTGTTCTTGAACTCCAACTTGAAAGAGAAAGGAATATATTTGCTAGAGGAAGGAATAAGAACTACCCCGGCTCCAGAACCTGATGCTGCACAACTTCCATCAAATTCCATCAACCATAAATCCTCTGGTGCCTCAGGTTGTAACAGATTTCCTACAGCTTCATTATCAGATAAGATCATATAATTCCCAAATTGACATTCATGATACAGTATTTGTGCTTTTGGATCGTCAGAAAGAAAAACAGAGAACTTAGATTTGGGCTTGGGTTGCGAAATGACTCACGATTTCCCTATGGGAATGGTGGCCTGAGACCAGTCCATCTTAATCTCACCCCCTAGGTCTCTACAAAATGTACGACTTAACAACATGTCGTAACTCGCGGGAATATCAGCTATCAAAATGGTTAACTTTATTCTTTTATCTAGATGAGCAGCAAGGACCACTTGAGCATCTTTGATCTATCCCAACAAGGGTATTTACTTGGAGTCCATCAAGTAACATCTACCAAAGGTTTTTGTTAAGGATAATCCCAAGGCCTTGGCTACTGCAGATGGCATGATGTTATCTGAGGCACCTGAGTCTATAATACAGTTATTCAGTTTATGACCATTTATGAACAAGGATATATAAAAAGGCTCAGGTTTTGATTCAAGGACGGACAACATATCATCAGCTTGATGGGCAACTATTTCAGGGAAAGCTTCATGGGCAGCAGGATGAGTTGACACATCTCCTTGGGAGGACAATGCAGCATTAATTGATTGTTGTATCATGTCGGCTTGTACATATGCATTATTTCCTTTCACAAACTTAACTAACCTATCCAGTTCTTTGGGGTTTGATTTAAGATATTCTGCTGGTGTGATTTGAATCCGAGAGGATTTACAAAATTCTACGATATCAAACGAACCCTCAATCTCTACAAATTTCAATAACTGAGGTTCTTGAGGTCTGAAATTATTATTATGAAACCGGGAAATAATCTCCTTACCTTTGGGATTGACAACAAAAGACGAAGGAGCACCTTGAGGTTTGACATTCTGTTGATTTATGGTCAGCACAGCACAGGAAGGATCTTCCAAGGTAACCAAAATATCACCTCCTCTTTCTGAATCTGACTCATACTCCAGGAAGTGGATTTCAGAGTCGCCAGGCTGCCTAAAAGACTCTTCTTCACTCAGTTCACTCAGTTCACTCAGCACCTCCTTAGAACCAATCAATTGAGCATAACGCACCATCTCTAGGCAAGAACTTCCATCATGGTCATCGGTGAGATGAAAAATACACATGTTAGCTTTTGGTGGAGGCGCTTCAATAGCTAGCCTTTGCTGTAAGGGAGGTAATTGTAGTGCTTTACCTCCAGTTCCTGCTAACTGATTTGGAAATTTCCTTGGGATATCTTGATAGGTCTATGGATAAGTTGTATTGGATTTAGGCAATTGTCTCTTGAGTGTTATCGCATCATTCATCAACCTCAGAATCACAGGGTCTGATGAAGTTGTTGAAGTTGATGCCTGCAGGCCAACAGTTTGAATTTCCCTCTTCCACTTTCCTGCAGTGATTAAATCATCCTCCAATTCTACAACTAAAGTCTTGGCGGCTGCTAAATTTTGCACTCTTTGCCTATGGATCAAAAAACTTATTATTAGAGGGCCTTTGAGTAGCTGGGATCTTATGGACTATCTTATCAAACTTAGCCACAAAATCTCTCATTGTTTCAGGGATCTCCTTTTTCAATTGTGCTAATTGAGCCAAAAGTGAGTGTTCATCCTCAGCTAATTTAAATCTAGATTCGAATTTTGTCTTGAGATCTTGCCAATTTGTAATATCACTGTTAGGTAAATGGTAAAACCAATCTACGGCAACTTCAGTCAATGTTTGAACAAATAATCGTAGAGCCACATCTTCATGCTAGATTGCTAACACACCACAAGCCATATTAAAGGCATTCAAATGGTCGTCAGTTGTGACCTTCCCATCACCACTAAACTCGCATAAATGATCTCTTGATCCTTTCGATAAAGGATTTAAATTTGCTCCAAGAGCAAGTGGCCCTACAGCTGGCCCCCAAGAGTTATTAGCAGCCATGGGTAAAACAATATTCAAAGGTGTAGGATTGATTACAGTAGGAAGGGCAACACCATGCAAAGTTAGGGCGTGACAAATTGAAGATATAGGTAAAATAGGAGACGAGCTTGGAGGTCTACTTCTTGCTCTTCTTCTGGGTGTAAAGGACGCGGAAAAATTTAAATTTTGTAATTCTTGAAATACAGAATCAAACACTCCTTCACACCTCTGGGACCTTGAATATCTTCTTGACTCCAGCCTGTTTATAAATGTCCCTTCAATATGCACACAGGATGAATACTTAAGCTAATCACAAGACAGCCCTATGCACCTTATGATTGTATCTAATCTACTATTCGACTCCCCAGCTGAGTCGCCAAAAATTTGTTGGTTAATAGATTTGTCTTTTACACATTTTAATTCTTTAACTTCTGCATACCCATAAACAAAAGACAAAACACACCAACAGTTGGATAACTGCTTAAACAGTTAACCTCTGTATAGGGGTACAGCTCCCCAACAATGATTTTCAATAAGCTTAAGTTACAACAATTTCTATGCACACTTTTTACCAAAAAGCATTGAAGGTATTTAAGCATTCATAAGTCAACACAAAATGAATACTGCAAATGTTTTTAAGCACAGATTTCTTTTAAAAGCTCACAGACTTTCATTCCTCTAATCGGCAAGACAGACATTTCAAAAGTTTTTCTCTCTGCACATTCACATATGCTATATCAGAAAGATAACAAATTCCGCAATTGAATCGAATCTTCACAAGGATTCACACTTCAATTCATTAATACATAAATTTATAAGACAGAAAATGCTGCAATTTCATTCACAAATCAAATTATCTTTCCTTCAAGATACATAACACTGCAAAAATAATATAAAGCTTATGTCCTATCTCAACCAAAAATTCTTGGACCTTTTACAAAGCTCATAACCAAGTATATATAGCCACCAGGCCATGAAAATTTGTTACAATTAAAACCACAGTAAAATGTTTAACCCTCCCCGAGAGTCAAAGAAGTCTATCCCTATAACAAAAAAGCAACTACTAAACAAGAAAAGCGGCATAAACCGCGAGCAACGGCTATGTGATCCAACTCCAGCAGTCGACGTGGCTTCCACCTGTTTCTCCTGAGGCGAAGGAGTGCTACGGATATTGCCCCATTCCAAATGAGTTGTAGAGAAGTTGAGGATGAGCTGATAATGCGGAAGACCAATATGAAGTATTTGTTGCTTCCAGACCTCCTCCTTCTTGCTCATCTGTACAACTTTGCCCTTATGTGTCTCAAGATGATCAAAGCAAACAACTAGCATGGATTCAATTCGTGCAATTTTTGAGAAATCTTCTATTGTTAAGGATTTTGCTTCCTGGATTTGTTGAACTCGATCCTTGAAGGCTTGAATCATATTAGCTGAATCTTCAAGTGTCTGCCTATCATCTTTCAGGAGTTGAATATCTATGCACTTCATATCTTTTTGCATAATATTAATCAATTCTTTTAACTCCTTCAAACGTTTGATTGATTCTTCATGCCCCTGTTCAATAATTGAGTTCCTCCATTCAATATTTTCTTTGCATACAAAAAGCACATAGTCATCTAGACCATGCACTGGTTTTTCTACCAGGAAGTTCATGACTCCATACCTTTGGGTATCTCTCATTTGTTCCAGCATAGCTACCCATTTGCTTTTCTCTTTTTCCCACGTGATTATTTTTGTTTCTAATTCCTTGCCCACAGACTCTGCACTTCCAAATACCTTAATCAGATCAGAGATGTAGTTTGTACCTTGTTGAGCAATTGATTCCAACCACTCACCAAAGACGTCTGTTACCATCCGACTTCTCTGAACCTGATCAAGCAATCTCTAGTTCATTGGTGACTTTGGATCAAATGACAAAGGTACCTAGGAAAGCAGTTGTGGATTGGGATCTTGTATGGCATTGATGTACTAAGCCATCTGCATTATATTTTGTTTCATTTCATTCTTATCTTTTTCGTCCTTCCAAGTCCGAATTCTCTTGGTGGAGGTTTCCAGGTGTTTAGCATTTGCAGCTCGAGAGGCCACCCCTAAATCAACCTTTTCAATAACAAAGTCTTTTTCAGTGATGGTCTCAGCGTCTTTATCCATTGGGGGTCTAGCTACTTCTACAATCCAATGCCTTGTTTGATCATCTACATCTATCATTGCTTCAGTTTCAAGTCTCTTGGATTTTGACGTTCTCCCCAAACATTTACTAGCCATATCGTCCATTGGAATAGAGATTGGAATTACATTTATTTTCTTGCTAAGTGAAGTGCTTAACCATTTGGGGACAATAGACATTTCCTTGGGTGGAGGCGATTGCTGGTTAGTGATAACAACAACCATGGTATTTGCAAAATCCCCAGTTTCTTGAGTTTCCTTTCCTTTGTCAGTAGCACCAGCAGTGAGCTTGTCCTGCACCTGGGCATCCATCATCCTTGAATTTCTTCTTCAGAGTCCAAACCTACAACAAGTGGATTTGTAGGGAGTTTCTAATTGTTCTTCTTGCTACGGGATTGTGTGACACGAACAAGGTAGGAACTCAGAGAAGATTCTCCTAAGTTTGTAGTTTTGATTTTCTCGGTCCTCTGTTTTTCATTACCTGCAACATCAATAGCAATGTTAGAAGAGGGAAAAGATACTTGTGAAGTTGCAAGAGTTCGGCCAACTTTTCTACTCTTAGGTGCAGAAATGGGCTGCTGTCCAAAACGGCAGTCCTTTAGCCATCTTTCAGTCCGTCTAATAACATTGAAGGCTATAGCTTGAATGTTGTCATCTCCTTATCTATCCCAATCAACTTCTGGAATAGGTTGCCCCTGTGTCTTCTCCTTGAACTCGGGATCAACAACCTTTTCGCCCTCATCCTCTTGTACATCGGAAACATTCATAGATAGACCCATCGTCACAATCTGTTAAACTGTGAACCTAGACCACAATCTCTTTCTGACTTCAAACTCATCATTACAGTTCTCCCAATAGTCTTCTAGCTGAGGTTCATGACAAAAATCAAAAATCAATATCAACATTCAAGTTTTCTATGGAAAACCTTCGGCAATCAAATTTGCGTCTAGCGACATATGACTGCAAATGGAACTTCATGAATTCAAGTTCAAGATTTAAGGCATTTGAATAGATCTACAGGCTATTATAACCCAGCTCCACTGGAAAAACAACTCCAGACTTCCCTTCATTTCTTTTATCAATGTAAGCGAGTTGTTGACTGACCTCAATCAAAATATAACTATCTAGAACATACCTGAGTAACCTGAAAGGTTCACCCTGAAAGCCGCCAGCTCTAACATAAGTGAACTGAGCAAACTGAATGAAGAAACTACCATAGATACCTACAAATTCCATCGCTTTTGTTGATAATATTATATTTATATTACCTTGCAACTCATGAACCAATCTACTTGCAAAATATCGTTCCACCTCATGAAGTTTTCAGCATATTTTTGTTGCTGCAGGTGAGGGTAGTATTCGTAAACCCTTATCCCATCAACCCAGGGTTCATGGTGTAAACCATTCCAGTCTCGAGTGCAGGCGAGCATATAAAACAGGTGCGAGGACATATAAAAACCGCACATCCCTGCAAATTTGTTTAAGCCCTCATGTAATCTCTCTGCAATATCTTGCCCCTAATCTAGATAAGCGCTTCCATTGAACATAACTTGAATGTAGAAATGCATCCAGTCTTCCCAATAGAAGGCATGAGCATTTTCCTTCAATCTGTTCAACAAAATAACAATATCCCGCACTTTATTATAAAATGTTCTCTGGTGAGTGGCCTCGGCAACCTTGAACCTCCTTTTTGGATTTTCAGCAACCAGTTTCTAGCAATTACGCTTCTGTAGGTAATCTTCTTCTTGGAGAAGAAAGAGTATGAGGTACCAATGGTCCAATCTTCATACGGCTCCTTATGGGGAATTCCCATGGCTGCCATTAGAGTCTCCCTATCAATTTTCAACAACACCTCTCCATTGATAGCCCTAATACACCTTTGTTCTGTGTCATACCGGTTCATGCATTCTGAAACCAACTCTGGGCACGGTGCCGCAACAAGAAATGCAGCAGCTTCAATCAGACCACTTCTTATGATTTTCTCCATCATGGAATTTTGAGCTGGATTCTTAGCTCTTTCTAGGAAGTCAATGAGATTTGCTTGCAGCAATGAAGTGTCACCCATCTCCGGAAATGACTTAATCAAACAGGAAGTACGACCCAATTTCGGCAAAGTTGGCCTCATGATAGCCCCTCTCATACTTATCAAACAACTTCGAGAATAAAATGAATTCCACTATTACAGCAAAGGAAATGGGCAACAGCTAGCTTTTGAGCAAGAAAATACAACAACAGAAGAAACAATTGAAACTAACCTGATTCTGACAGCAAATTCCTGAAACCTTCCGAGTTCATATACAATACCTCCGGCCTCCTTCGCTTTCACGGCTACTGAGAAAATACTTGAGAGATTACTAGCTTTTGCAACAAAAAATGAATAAAATCTCACTCAAATCCTAACTAGTTGTACTAATTAAGTTCGTGTGAATTGACACCTGATTTGATGGATATCCGGCATGCATTTAATTTCGGGTCACTCCATTACATGTCACACGAATTACCATGATTATTTGCCATAATTAGAAACTAACATCTCAAACTACCCGGAATATTCCCTTTCCCGTTGTCATTTTCCCTCCATGATATGTGCACCACTTCTAAATGAGGCCTCGGACTATGAATTTTGAACTTTGAACCAAGAACCAAGAACCCAAAGGTTCAAGGGTTTAAGTTCAACTTCGAGAAGGAACATAGAACACAACACAAAACGGTCTTCACGGCATAAAAACTAAAGACAAAGAACGAGAAAAGATATACAACCAACTTTGAACCTTGAACTTTGAACCAAGAGGTTCAAAGGTTCAAGCTCAACATGAACTTCAACAATAGCGCTCGCCTTTTACCATGAAACAAGGTCGCGAAGACAACTAACTTTAAAGTGGGCATTGAACTTGAACTTTGAACTAAGGCAAGGTTCAATCACTTAAGTTCAAAGGAAGGAAACACACAACCGAAAAGGAAAATAATAATTAAAGGACGTCTTTGAATTGAGACTCAAAAGAAAAGAAGGGAGGACTAACAGTTTGGAAAGACTAGACAGGAGGCCTAAAGGACCAGTGAGGCAAGCCTTCCAACTGTTGGAATACAAAGATACCCTAAATAAGATAAATATACCAACTTTTGATGGAACTGGAGAATTATCAGTAAGATCATGGGTTCAAAAGTTGGATACCTTCCTGACACTTAAGCCTATGGAAGAGAAAAAAGCAATCCAGTTTGCTACCATGCACTTGGAAGGGGTAGCATATGACTGGTGCCATCATGGACTCATTTCCCAGGACCATGCCATGATTCAATCATATGAAGAATTTGTTAATAGGCTGATCACCAGTTTTGACAGGAAGGATACAGAGGTATATTACCGGGAGTTAGCCCAGTAGAAGCAAACCGAATAGCTTGAAACATATATCAATGAATTCCAGAAGATTGCAGTAATGTTTCCTAATATGCCTCAGAAGAGGGTCACAATGCTCTTTGTGGAAGGTCTCAGTGACAAACTAAAAGGCCTAGTGAAATCTCATAGACCTGGTTCGCTTGATGATGCTATTGTAATAGCAATGGATTTGGAGGTTACAGCACCATATCAGCCTCCAAAGAAAGAGTTCATCTCTTGGAAAAATGATAGAAAGGGCCCAAGTCAACAAAAAAACACAAGTTTTAATCAGCCCAGAAGCACACCTTCAAAGGCTGACCAAGAGTCACGAAATGAACTACGGAGGAAGAAACTATGTTTCTCCTATAAAGAGCCTTGGGAACTAGGACACCGCTGCCTTGGAAAAGGTAAACTTCATTTGATTGAAGTACATTCAGAGGAGGAAAGTCAAGATGAAGTAGAGGATAGTTATAAGGTAAATAACACACAAGGAGATCAGCCAAAACAGATTGAGTTGGAAGACACTGTTGTTAGAGAAAACCCACACATAGCTACTCTTTCAGGCATTCCCAGAGGTAGACCTTTCCGGCTGAAAGGAGTTCTTAAGGGGCTGCAAATGGTATGTTTAGTGGACAGCGGTGCCACTCATAACTTTATTGATGAGGGCTTAGTCAGTAGACGAGGACTACAAGCAAAAGAATTTCCGGGATTTAATGTGATTGCGGCAGATGGTTTTCCCTTGAGTTGTACCCGTGTCATACCACAGCTGAAAATTCAAATGGGAGACTATACCTTAACAGGAGACTTCTATGTTCTTGGTCTCAGTAATGTAGATGCTATTTTGGGTCTACAGTGGCTTGAATCATTAGAGAGGTATGTTCAAGACTTCAAACAGATGCAGTTAGAGTTTATGGTTGAAGGTAAGAAAACCATACTGAAGGCTATGGCAGATGGAGGACCAAGAGTGGTCTCAGCAAAACAAATGGAAGCCCTCTTCCGCCATGATGATATTGAGTGGGCAGCCCACTACTTTGTTTCTAACAATGCTGCCACAAATAAGGAACCCTCTTACCATGTTGATATACAATCTATGTTAGATAAACATGGTGTTGTGTTTGGAGATATTCCTCCAGGACGTCCTCCTGAGAGGGGATTTGAGCATGTGATTTGAGATGCAAGAAGGTTCAAAACCAGTAACAACCACTCCTTACAGGCATCCTCGTCACTTCAAAGAAGAGATTGAAAAGACAATTAAGGAGTTGCTGAAGATGGGACACATGCGCCCAAGTTCTAACCCTTTTGCATCTTCAGTAGTGCTGGTCAAGAAAAAAGATGGCACATTACGTATGTGTATTGATTACAAGGCACTGAACAAAAGAACTATTAAGAATAGATATCCTATACCCAGGATAGACGAACTTTTGAATGAGCTGCATGGTTCAGTTTTCTTTTCCAAAATTGACCTACAGTTAGGTTATCATCAAATAAGTGTGAGGGAAGAAGACATTCAGAAAACAGCATTCCGGTGTCATTATGGGCACATTGAATTCCTTGTTATGCCCTTTGGACTCACAAATGCACCAGCAACTTTTCAATCTTGTATGAATCACGTTTTCCATGAGCAGTTGAGGAAGTTTCTATTAGTATTTTTTGATGATATACTAGTATAAAGTAAAACTTGGGAAGAACATTTGCAGCATTTAGATACTGTTCTAAGTATCATGGGACAGCAGTCATTGTTTGCTAAAGCTTCCAAGTGTGAGTTCGGAATGTCAGAGATTCTTTATCTAGGACACGTGATTGGTGTTGAAGGGGTAAAGGTTCATCAGGAGAAGATACAAGCAATCGTGGATTAGCCACCTCCTGAGAACATTTCTAATTTGAGAGGCTTCTTGGGTTTATGTTGCTATTAGTTCTTACAGAAGATTTGTATGAGGCTTTTCCCAGTTAGCTTCTCCCTTGACTGATCTTACAAAGAAGGGGGCTTTTCAGTGGTCCATAGAGGCTCAAGTTATCTTTGAAAAGCTCAAAGACATCATGAGCACATGTCCTGTATTAGCCCTCCCTAACTTCACGAAGCTTTTCATTGTGGAATGTGATGCTTCAGGACGGGGAATTGGAGCGGTACTAATGCAGGAAAGACATCCTATTGTGTTTGAGAGCAAAAAACTCATAGATCCAAAGAAATTGTACTCCACGTATGACAAAGAGATGTTGGCTATCATGCATGCACTAGCCAAGTTTAGACAGTATTTGGCGGGTGCAAAATTCACTGTTAGGACTGATCATAATAGTCTGAAATATTTTTTAGAACAAAAGGATCTCAATGAACGTCAACAGAAGTGGGTAATAAGATTCAAGCATATGACTTTGATGTTGAATATATCAAAGGAAAGAAGAATGTGGTTGCTAATACCCTTTCTAGAAGACCCACTCTATGTTCGCTTTCAGAAATTTCCGCTGATTGGAAATTGCAGCTGCTGGCCGAATACACTAAAGACTCCTTTGCTTGTGATATAGTGGATGGAAAGGTACATGATGATAGATATATCGTAGTGGGGGAGGTAATATATTACAAAATCAAGATCTACCTTGTACCTCTGGCTGGACATCAGGGGTTTTTCAAAACTTATAGGCAGGTAAGAGAGAGATTCTCTTGGACGGGACTTAAATATGATGTGCTACAACACGTCCGTGAATGTTTGACATGCCAACAGAATAAGGCAGAGCACACTTTTCCAGCAAGACTTTTGCAACCATTACCCATTCCAGAATAGAAGTGGGAAGGGATATCTATGGATTTCATCACAGGACTTCCACGAGTACAGGGAAAGGATTGCATTTTTGTAGTGGTGGGTAGACTGACAAAATATTCCTATTTCTTCGCCTTTGCTACAAATTACTCAACTTCTCAGGTTGCTGATTTATTTTTCTGGGAAGTGTTCAGAATGCACGATCTCCCTAAAACCATTGTTAGCGATAGGGATAGCAGATTTATCAGTATATTTTGGCAGGAGTTATTCCGATTGGCATGGACAGAACTGACACCTAGTACCAGTTATCATCCTCAAACAGATGGGCAAACTGAAATTGTAAACAAATGGGTTGAAGGCTATCTTAGAAACTGCATTTCAGGACAGCAACGTGCTTGGGTCAAATAGTTGCATTTAAGTGAGTATTTGTTGACGTGTATTTTGTACACAGCCTAACACAGAATAAAATACCCAAGGGTACCTTATCCTCTCTTGAATAAAGCCTCTGAATGCTGAAGATATCACGAGAAAGGATCAATCAGGGTGACTACAATGTTCTTCGTTGTAGGATCTCTACGTGTGGATAAGCACCAGTGGTCGTTGTAAATGCTGTTTCTTCAAGGGGTCTTACGCACTTTCTGGGAAAGTTGGTCCGTGTTGCTCTCGTTTGACTGCAGGAACATGATTTTCCTAATACTAATAGATTCAAAAAAGATCAAAAGGTAAGGATTTGCAGGAAATAGATTCTAATCTAATCCTAAGAATGACTCAATGTGGGCTTGGCTTGGTAAGATTCTACCAAATTTCAGTATTGCCAAGCAATTACAACTCCACTGAAATTGATGCGATCTTCTAAGGTGATTAATGATTTTTTTTTTTAAACCATCAAGAACTATAGACACTACCATGAAGGTACATATCAATAATTCAACAATGATTGAAGGTTCAAGCAATCCAAATATTTCCAATTGACCACACAAGGCGTCTTTACAATCAGTAAGAAGCTAGTGGTTTGGAACGTGAATCTCACCAAAGATCAAGCTCAACACTTAGTCCTTCAAACTTTAAATACTACTTCGACTGAGAATGATTCAAGAAAGTAAACAACCATGAAGATAGCTATAAGAATTGCAATAAAACGCCATAACTTCAATATTTTATTGATCTCAAAGCCAAAATAGACAATAATTGCTTGAAATTCTTTCTTCAATGCTCAATCTTGCTACAAAATAACTTTCTTCTCTCCAAAAGCTCTAATCTTCTAACTTCTAACTATCTGACTATCTAATATCTAATGACAAAATGAAAAAGAGTGAGGGTATATATAGCATCCTCAATTACAATGAACGGCCCAGATCAAAAGAAGATCAACGGCTGAGATTTTGACACCTAAACCCTAATTAGGGTTTGTTACAAAAGTTCCCCTTTTTACTGAACAATATTAAATGTATAGCCAAATATTTAATTGGCACAAAAATCTAGGAAACATAGACCAATGATAATTAAGGTGCCACATCATCTACAACAACCTCTCTTCTAGAACCTTATTCCCTTTCCAATGCTCTTTCTTAGCATATGCAATGAATCTGGACACAATTCCTTCAATCTCAGCAATAGGAATCTTAGGAAGATTCCTCATTCGTTCCTCCAAATGGATAACCTGATCAAAGGCCTTGAGAAGAGCCGCATCCCATCCAGGTTCGAGTTCTTTGATTTTCTCAATCAGGAGCATAGTAGCGAACATTTGATCCCGTTGCTCATCTGTGATAACACTTTCATCCTTGCAAAAGATAACCTTGACCTTTTCTTCCAACTCTTGAAGATCCACATCTGTCTCAACTTCAATCCTCCTACCAAGAATAGTACATAACACCTCAAACACCTTGTCCTGAATTGGATGGATGACTTCTTCAACTTGATTGCATTTGGTACTGATGTCTTCGAAAAGAACTTCCTTCATTTCGAGTAGAGTTGACCACTGGAGTAAATTATGAGCTCCTCCATCCATTATCTTTTCTTGTGCTAGGATCTTCCTCGGTGTTTGCCTGATTACTTGTAGAACAAGAATGATAACATCTCTAGTGTGGGCAAAGGCGGCTACTGTTATCATTAGGTTGTGGATGATCTCAAGGACCTGGATAGCTCAATGGATTGTCTGCATCATTCTTGTTGCGAATTCAACGGCTACTGTGTGGGACTTGTCAATCCAAGAGCTCATAAGTTGAACCAAGCTCTTGACTCTTTCTGCCTCGCCAACTGATTCAAGGGGAAGAGCTTGCACAGGAGACACTGCGGGATCCTGACGTCCCAAAGGCTGATTGAGATGGCTAAAATAGCCTCTCCAAGCACCGACCTCTCTCTCAAGCTTTCTATTTTTTTCCATCTCTTCCTTAAGCTTGTCTTTAAGTGCCTCAAATGAATCGGTTGCCTCATCCAGTGTCTGCTCAACGGTGAGTGGACCAAGTTCAAAGGTTTCTACATCATACTCCTCTGCAAGGATTTCACCTTCATACTTGTCCACTGTTGGTGTAGCTATCTGCAATTTCCTGGATCCTGTCTCATCTCTGATCATCTTGGACATCTTAGTGGCCTTCCTTTTCTCCGTTACTTCCTGAGAATTTCCTACAAGGCTCTCTAAGTCAATCACATTATCTTCATCTTCGATCACAATCACCCTTGTTAGCCTCTCCTTCAACCAATCTGGAATGGCAGATCTCGTCTCCCTAACTTGTATCTCTTTAGGCAATGGTTCTTCTTCTCGGAGAGGAGATGTCACTTCATCATCATTCTTGTCTTCATGTAGCTCATCGACTTGGGGAGATTGACTTGATGAACGTTGAGGTACCTGCCCTTCCTCGTGTTTATCATTTTGTACCATTGATTCCATAGATTCCTCAACTTCAAGTGCCCTCTTCTCTTGTCTTACAACTTGACTTGTCCTTTTTTCATGTCGAGAGGATGTGTCGGATGAGCGATCTCAATTGGCCTCTTGCTTCTTCTTGGAGGGTTCCCTTTTCTCAGGTCTTTCTTTCCTCTTCGTGCCTATAGGATGAGGATTGCCTTCACTTGTGTTTCGAAGATTGCCTTCACTTGCATTTCTAGGATGAGGATTGCCTTCACTTACGCTTGCTCCTCCTTCTCCTGGTTCATTCTGCAAGGTAAAAGTCATTGGTATGTTCTGTTCTCTCAACTTTTGATGTTGCAGTACATGACAAAACTGGAGCCATCAAAGCATCTAGGTCCAAAACCTCAGGCTCGTTCCAATCTATCCTCACTGCTTTGTCTTCTCGGTCATAAGATGATTGGAGATGTCTGCCACTGTCCTGAGCTTGATCGGCCACTCTGTAAACTTTGCATCTCCTGATGAAATCTAAAGGCAATCTGGAATGCATCTTTCTTTTTACTTCTAAATCACTCGAGAGATTCACCCAAAAGTCCTCTATCTGAAATTCATGCCTGTACTTCCTACCCACTGTCTCTTCTATATACCCATAAGGATCAAAATTCTCCCTCAAGGCAAAGAATGAAAATGAATATAAGGCCAACTCCCTTTCTGCATCATCCAAGGCTAAAGCATTAGGACATACCTCAACTGAATTCCCTAGTATGATAGGCACAAGAATTCCATTTCCATGCCTGTGTCTGAATGCCTTTGCATAAGCCGCCAACTGCCTAGTCACCTCAAGTAGCACTATCCTGTCTGTCGGATATCTCGGCAACATATAAGGAGGTGAAGGACACCCACAAACTCTAATATATGTAAACTTTTGGAATTGGATGAACCAAGCACCATACCTCTTTACAAGCTCTTGTGCATCTTGAGATAGCCGATTGTGAATCCCGCCTTGCAATATCCTGGTGATATTCATCGTAAAGGTATCATTGACTAACTTGTAGTCACTTCCAGGTGGATGATGCAAATGAACATAAGAGTCACAAACTCTGACTTCCCCGGGCCCTCTTCCGATCATTCCTCTGTGAGGTAGTCCTGCATATTCGAAACTCCTAATCAAGGCATATATGATGTATGAGCTCATGTGGAATGACTTGGTAGCCTTTAGTCTTCTCAACTGCACGTCCAAGCAATGGCTAATAATTCTAGCCCAATGAATTGTTTCTTTTCCTTGAACTATCACTTGGATGAAGTAAAACATCCACTTCTCAAAATAGAAGGCTTGAGGAGCCCCTGTAACTCGATTGAGCAAAGTTATCAAATCTCTGTACTCCTGGAAGTCGATCCTATGTGGTGTGTTGGGAATCTTGCTCAGGCGAGGACGACTTTTGAGTAACCAATTCTTATTAATGATGCTCAAGCAAGTGTCTGGATCATCTTCATACATGGACCTGGCTCCTTCTAAGCTTTTGTAAATCATATCCCTGTGCTCTGGAAGATGAAAAGCCTCACTTATAGCCTCCTCTGAAAGGTAAGCCAAAGTGTTCCCCTCCTTGGACACAATCAATCTTGATTGTGGGTCATAATGGCGAGCACACTCGATCATCAGCTCATGGCACTGGACTGCTGGAGGGAAACCGGCCGCCTTGATGATGCCACTTTCAATTATTCTCTTTGCGACAGGGATGGCTTTCCAATGTAAGGGACCTCTCGAAACTTCTTCATACTGAAGTTTCCTAAGTTGGTATCTCCAATGTTGCTCCACTTTGACACGATCTTGGTCTCCAATTCTTCATTCCTTTGATCTTCCTTCATGAGAGCTGGACGACTAGTGGATGCTCTTGCTTTTGGGGTCGCCATCTTGTCACCTACACAACATTTCATAATGAGCAATATATTTTGCAACGTAGGAATATAGAGTAGAAAGGAAGATTTAAGCTTTTAATTAGGAAACTTCATGATAAATTTTTAAGTTATCATTTCCTAATTTAACTACGCAATTTTCAAAAACTTGAAGCTCAAAATTCAAAATTTCAACATTGGGACTAGGATGATCACGCCATACCTCCACTTGAGAATTAATTTTTAAGAAATGATGCAAAAAATAGGAGAATTTGCTAGGGAAAAAGTAGGTCGAAGCCCTCCCTTTAGCAAAATGTACTTCCTCTAGTCCTCACGAGCATCAATTCCACCACCTCTAGCCTCCAACAAAGTTCGCTCCAACTAGACCAGATTTTGCACTTCTTCCTTGCTTCTCCAAATCGCGCTTGAAACAATGAATGAATGATTGATTAAAATCGCTCACCACACCCCTATTATATAGGCGCTCACCACTTCATTTTCCATAGGCCGACTTGGTAAAATAGGCCAAAAAAATAAAAATAAAAGAAGAGGCCGACTTAATTAAGCAATGAAAATGATACCTCAAGCGCTCTCCTTTTAAATTTTAATTTAATAATAATTAATTTCGAATGCCTTAATAATAAAAGAGAAAAAAAAACGATTTTCCAAGGCTTAAAATTAATTATTAAATGCTATGCGCTTTTATTAAATGCCAATTTAATTGAAATTTTTAAAATATTTTGAAGTTATTAGCGAATTTGGCATCTAATGCGATTGGGAGGATATTGGCGCCCAAGCATGGTAAAACAATGAATGTTAATAACCTCGCTCTGGTCCCTTGGAGAGGGACAGGAGCGCTCTTTCATTTTAAGCCTTGCATTCCTTGCTTTCATGTTCAAAATCTCCTCCTTGGCGTCCAAAATGGGATTTTCATTCGGAACTTTGAGTTTAATTTACTCGATCTTTAGGAGGAGCGTACCTTAGGACATTTTCGCCCTGGTCCCTTGGTGAGGGACAGGCGCGATTTTTGTCTTTTGTCCTTGATCTTTATCTTCCAAATTGCCAATTCATGTTGTGGGGTAAGCAATGATCTCCTTCGCCCATTCTATGCATGCTTAATTCGTTTCTTCAAGGCAAAATAGACTCTCCCAAGATTTTCGCCCTGGTTCTCCAATGAAGGACAGGAGCGATTTTTGTTCTTGAGCCTAGGATTGTCAATTTTTTGGAAGCAATTCCTTGTTCACCATTTTTTTAAAAGACATTTCTCATCTTGCATCACCTTGTCTTGGCGTGGTTTTGGAGGGAAATTATTGGTTTTATAAAATCGCCCTGGTCCTCCAGTGAAGGACAGGAGCGCCTTCTAATTCGTTACACCAACTCTTGACCTCATCAACCTTCAATTACCCTCAAGGCATAAAACATCATTCCCCACTCCTTCTTGAGCCCTGGAAACAAGAGATAGCATTTCAAAATGTTAGGCAAATAGGCATATTTGGAGATTTCGCCCTGGTCCTCCAGTGAAGGACAGGAGCGATTTTAGCCAATTGTCGTCGAAGTTTGTGGTCCTTGCAACTCCATTTCACTCCGAAGCACTTCAAGTATCATTCCAGACTTGTGCCTTGGCCTAGGTTCGTCCCAATTTAGAGAGAAGAGATAGTCCTTTAGGTTTTTCGCCTTGGTCCCCTGGAGAGGGACAGGAGCGATTTTGCAATTATGAACTTACCTGTGCTTTGCTAGCCTTCGAAATTATCTTCAATGGACCAATTACGCCCTCTTTCATTCATTTCAAACACGAAACTTGCCTTACCTTTGCAAGAAATTTGCCTTGTTAGAAAATCACTCTGGTTCTTTGGTGAGGTACAGGAGCGCCTATTGTCTTTTGGGTTGATTCCCTCCTTTGTGGCCCACTCAAGTTATATTCAACGGACAGAACACACTTCCCTTGGCCTCTTCAAATCGTAAAATCACTTTAATCTTGCAAGGATAATGCAAATTTTTAAATTCAAGCTCCGGTCCTTCAGTGAGGGACAGGGGCGAATTTTGCCCTCTAGGCCAAATCGTTTCACTTTTCATCTCGAAAATCCTTTGCTGGGGAAGATATCATCCTTTTACAAGCCATGAACGAGAGCTCAAGTCCGAGAAAGGTCCAAAAAGGTATGTATAAAGAAAATCGCTCTGGTCCTTTAGGGAAGGACAGGGGCGAATTTATCTTTCTAGACCAAAAGCTCCAACCTTTCATTGCTTTTAATTAAGCTTGGATGCTCTAACATCCGCACTTCATCTTTCACCATATCTTTGATGCTTCAATTTGATCAACCAAGGCCAGGAATCAATTAAATAAGTCTTTTCACCTTGGTTCCTCAGGGAGGGACAGGAGCGAATTCTTCTTAAACCTTCAAATTTTATCATTTTCAAGTCTTCAAAATCCTTAAAATCATCCAGTCATGTCCAATTATCTCCCCTGGAGACCCTGCACAAAACAAATTAAAAAAGTCAGAGACCAAAATGCACTAAAAAACATTTTCGCCTTGGTCCTTGAGAGAGGGACAGGAGCGATTTCACCTTTCTAAGCTAAAATATCCACAATTTAGATCTTCAATCATTTCACCAGGCAGGGTTAGGTCATCTTCAAGGCCGGGAACCAGTTAGCAAGCCTTCCCAAAACAAGAACTTGCACTTAGAATGAAATTCGCCCTGAGCCTCCAGTGAAGGACAGGAGCGATTTCTCTATTTCAGGCATCATCTCGCCTCCAAAATTTGATCAAAACTTACCTAGGCAAGAATATACAATTCCATCTTCAAAATGCTAACACTTAGACAAAATTTGAATTTTCCCTCAAAAAAAACCCTGACTAGACCTAACCTGAGACATCTCTAACTTCTTGACAGACTCATCTTATTTCAAAAATCTCAATCTTCGGGAGGATGCTTAATAACCTTCAAAATTTGACTGGACTCGGCTTAAAAAAACACTCAAAAGGAACTCCCAGGATTTAGCCCTAGCCCAGACAAACAATTCACTTACTCAAAACCCTAAAAGCAGAGAGAAGAACAGGCAAAACAGAAGCAAAAAGAGGGGGTGCCCATTTTAATGGGGCGATGTGTGAAATGGTCACAACAGTATTGTTACAATACTACCTACCACATGACTATTGGGATGTCTCCGTTTAAGGCTTTGTATGGGTATGAAGCTTTGTCATTTATAGATTTAGCTCTTGATGATAGCAAAGTACCCCAAGCAAAAGAAACCATACAAGGTTACCAAGACATTCTCAAAGTATTAAAAGACAATATCTCACAAGCTCAGAACCAACAAAAAATGTATGCAAATAGACATAGAGTCGAGAGGACATTTCAGGTAGGAGACTTGGTTTTCCTACGCTTGCAGCCCTACAGGCAGCCTTCTTTGAAAAGCAATGGAGCGGAAAAGTTTAAACCACGGTTTTATGGGCCATACAAGGTACTGAGGACAATTGGAAAAGTTGCACATGAACTTGAACTACCAGCCAGCAGTAGGATCCATAATATTTTCCATGTGTCTTGCCTAAAGAAAGCATTGGGACAGCAGACAGTTATCTCTCCTGAATTGCCACAATTGGACGAAGAGGGAAAGTTGATTCTTAAACCTGAGGGTATTGCAGATTGGAGGGAAAGGTAGTTGAGGAATAAGATTGTGCGGGAGTATCTCATAAAGTGGAAGGGTTTGCCTTTAGATGATGCTTCATGGGAAGGTGAGGAGATACTCCAACATCCTAATTTACGATTGCTAGCGGACCAACAATCTTGGGAAGGGAGGACTGTAATGTCCCCTCTCAGTTGAAGCTCTAAAAGTTACTTTGCTAAGTCTGCATGTAGTTGTACGTCTCCCAGACTTAGCCATTTTGTGAATTAGAAGGAGACAACAACGTGGGGCCCTTTTCACTTAAGTGAATTCCTATTTTTCAGTCATCGGTTGGGGTCACTTTTGACATTTAATTATTCCTAACTCATATGAAGGGGCGCTGAATATTCACTATTGGATATTTGTTAGTGGCAAAACATAAATATCATCGCCTGATTTATTAAGAAAATTGCCTGATTTGTAGGAGTTTAGGGCGAAAGTCTTTTTAGGGTTATTTGCCTTTAAAAGTCGGCCAGCAAGAGGGAGGTGGGGGATTGTCTTATGTTATCATTTTATTTATCTTTCTCTCTGCAATTCTGGGACGACAACCCCAAGGAAAAGGCAGCTTGGACGGCCACCCAAGGTCTATTTGTTAGTATAACTACGTGGGATCAGCATTCAGCATCTGTTGAGGGTCACAGTAGCTTAATCAGCCATGAAGTTCAGGGTTTAGAAAGTCTGCAACTCATTTCAGACTGCCAGAAGTCATCGAGTTCTCAAAGTTTCATGAAGATTTCAGCGGATACTATGTTTTGTGAGTGCTTTTGTGAATTTGTAATAAGGTGGAACATGTCTTCAGACAGTAAATTTCTTTATGCATCTGTTTAATCTGTTTTCAGTTTATTTCCAGAAATCTGAAAATCAATAAAAATTTCTTTGCTGCATCTAGTGTAGAGATTTTTGTTTGTTTTTTATTGCCAAAGGATATTTCAGAATGCCCTTCTATAAAGGGTCTAAACCCTACTAATCATACCTCTTTGTATCGGTTGAACAAACAGAAATTTGATCACATCAAGTATTCATAAAATACTAAATTGTTTACCTTTTCTTGGTCTTTGTGAATTGTTTGGCAATTTACAGCCATTCCGTTGTGTCAAGCCCTTTGATCTAAGTTTATTTTTTGTTGAATGTGGCTTCAATATGTAGTAGCTATATGATCTTATTGGTTGTTGTCTAGGCATATAAATGCTGCCCAAGGCCTATAAGCTGATGTAGGAGCATCTAGGAGTGTAAGGCAATCCTGCATCATCCAAAAAAAAAATTGTTTTTTTTTAAATGCAAGCTTCTATGGGTCTCCAAGTACCTAGGGAAGTGTCCAAGGGGGCATAGGGGGTTGAAAATATTCAATATTTGTGGCCTATGTGTAAAGCCATAAAAGCAATTATACTTTTCAAGAAGGGACACCTTTTTCTATCATTTATAATGCTAAAATCATAAAAATACCCTTTTGGATGTGGGAACAAGGAACAGGAAGAGTCATGCACTCATATTTATTGAATGGTTACATAGAAATTGGAAAAAACACATTTTTAGACACCCACTTAGGAAAATTGAAAAGACACCTCTTTATGTGGCCTCCTTGGGAAGTTGAAAGGTCATCTACTGGCTATCTATTGCATTTCTCAATTGCCATGCGTTTCTCTCTTAGAGGGGGCATGAGAATTGCAAGAGGCATAAGAGAACTACAAGTAGGGGCTTAGGATTGAGGTTTAAGCTTCCAGAGTTGAGAGGATCATTGAGAGTTGATCCAAAGTTGAGCGGATCATTCAAAGTTGATCCAAGGTTGAGTGGATCATCTAGAGTGGTGTGGATCATACAAAGTGGAGTGATAATTTGAAGTTGAGAAGAGCTCTCCTTCATGTGAGAGTGGAGTTGTAGTTTTGCTTGCAAGATTGGTAAAGCCCCCATGAGGCTAAGCATTGTAATTTTTGAATATTTGTATTTCTTTATATTGAAGTAATAGAAAATGTGATGTCCCCGTCCTATTAACCAACATAACTCAATTTTGTTAAGTCCCTTGGAGAGTCAATTTTGCAAAGGTGTGTCAAAGGATATTACAAAGAGAACTCAACAGTGGTCAGAATACTAATACTAAGCATCGATCAAAGCATCAACTAATATCGATATCATCCAAGGGTGATTTAAAATGAAGTTGACTAGTCGATTAGTCATAATTATTTAAGATGACCAGTAGAAATCGAAGCACTGAGGCAATCCTTATTAACCAACATAACTCAATTTTGTTAAGTCCCTTGGAGAGTCAATTTTGCAAAGGTGTGTCAAAGGATATTACAAAGAGAATTCAACAGTGGTCAGAATACTAATACTAAGCATTGATCAAAGCATCAACTAATATCGATATCATCCAAGGGTGATTTAGAATGAAGTTGACTAGTCAATTAGTCGTAATTATTTAAGATGACCACTAGAAATCGAAGCACTAAGGCAATCCGACCTGTTGATGTGTTTTTTAGGCACATGCGAACACAGAATAAAATACCTTAAGTATCTTATCCTCTCTTGAACAAAATCTCTCAAATCCTGAAGATTAGCTTAAGGATCACTTGAGAAGACTCCAAGGTTCATGAATGTAGGATCACTATGTGTGGATAAGCTCCGTTGGTTGATGTGATTATGCTAGAATCACAAGGGGACTTACATTTGAATGCCTGAATGCTTGATTCACTAGAACTTAGATCATTTGATGTTACAATATGGTGATGCTTTTGATCCTAAACTAGCTAGAGTTTTAAAAAATGGCAAAAGATGAGGGGTTGAGAGAGTCTATTCTAATCCTAAGAATGTAGGAAGATGAGTGAGTGATTAGATGGAATCTTACTGAGCGAGGTCTCACCATCAACTTGAACAATTTGACACAAGCTCAGTGCAATCTTCTAAGGATATTTCAAAGATATTCGAATCAATACCATCAAACATCAATCACCATTCAAGTTAATGCATAAGCAAAGAATGTAGAACGATTCGTAGTTAAGCTCATATCATTCCAGTTGACCACACAAGGCACGCTTACAATCAGTAAGAGGCTAGTGGTATGGACTAGGCGGATTCCACATGAATACATTCAACAAATTCCTCCATTCAATCTAATTTATTTATCATCTAACATGAAGATCCAACAAGAAACCATGCACATTGTAAAGAAACAACACACTTCACCATAACTTCAATGAAAATGGAGTTCATTTACAACTTAGGCAGCATTTTTTGCCTTTTCCTCGTACTCTACAATAATTGCTATTCTATTCTTCTCCTATTTCTTTGCTACTAACTATCCACTATTAGCTATTAACCTTTACAAATGAAGAGCTTGAGCTTTATATAGAGAGCTCATTTACAATTAACAGCTAGGATCAAATCTCTATCAACGGCTAAGATTTTACAATGAAAACCCTAATTAGAGTTTGTTACAACAAACTCTCCTTAGCCAATAAGAAAATTACATTCAATGAGTGTGGACCAATAGATAACAAGGGTAGGTGCCTCGGAGTTTGTGCCATCACTGGTGAGTCAAGTTCATTGAATCAAGACGAGCTGATGTGGAACTTCTCTGATTGGTGGAGGTAGTGATTGGGACGATGACTAGGATTCCACCTCAACTCGCACTTTGTAGGCTTGATAGATCATCATCATGAAGATATTTCTTGATACTCAACATTATCCATCTTTCTTAAAGGGATGATGATGATGAGAAGCAAACTTTGATTAAATCTTCTGAAATATCTGCTTCTTCAATCGTGCTCGATGTAGGTCTTGTGATGACTTTGGTTGATCTTTCTTCGTTTCGACATACTTGTGAGTGATGCAGCTGGTTAAATGTATCTCTTCATCGTACTGACTTTGATTCTTGGATTCCCGAAGGGAATTCAAGATTGTAAAACATCCTTCCATCATGTAAGTTGCCCTTCCTTTATGCTCTAGTGCCTTGAGGTAGTTGGATGATTTCTCCTTTGCACTCTTGCGATCTGGTAGCATTTTGAGTCTTCTTCATGCAATTGAGGTAGTGAGAGGCTTTAAACACTTTGAGATCCTCTCCTCCTTGATGTTCTTGTGTTTGCTGATGAAGCTTCATGAAGATGTTCTCCTTGTATCCTGCTTCGTTCCCTGCAAAAAAAACAAGCAAGTATCAAATACACTTGATATATAGGTTTAATAAGAGCATATAGAGAGAATTCACCTTCATGGAGGAGCACTTTGAAGTTGCTTTTAATTCTTGAAATTTGCTTTTGCAGCTCAAAACATAAAGTTCGCTTCCCTCTATCCATTCATGAAGTTCACTCTTTGCATGTTGAGTTTGTGAAGTTCGATATGAAATTCGCTCATACATGCTAATTCATGAAGTTGAGATTTACTCATGTAGGTTTGAACATGAAGATTGCTCTAGATGGTGTGCACGTGAAGCTTGTTTCAATCACCCTGTTTATTAAGTTCTCTTATCTTTCTCAGCTCCTGAAATTCACTTCATCTCTTCAAAACATGAAGTTCGCTCTAGATCCTTCAAACATGAAGTTCACCTTCATAGGGAATTCACTCCATTTTCTCAAATCATGAAATTCGCTCTAATCTTCTAAGTCATGAAGTGCATTTTGTATAAAGTTCGCTCCCTTTTATTGATTCATGAAATTCATTTGAATGGAATTCGCTCCCAATCATCAACTCATGAAGTAGACTTGTATGAACTTCGCTCCAAATGTCCCAAACATGAAATTCGCTCCAAGATGGCAACTCATGAAGTTGCAAAATTTGCTCCAAAGTGGCAACTCATGAAGTTGCATAATCTGCTCCAAAGTGACAACTCATGAAATTGCCTTATATGTGAAATTCACTCCAAAAGTCTCAAACCTGAAGTTCGTTCCAATACATCAACTCATTAAGTTGTCTTAAATGTGAAATTCGCTCCAAAAGTATCAAACCTAAAGTTCGCTCCAATACTTCAACTCATGAAGTTGCTTCAAATGTGAAATTTCGCTCCAAATTGCAAGGTCATGAAGTAGAAAATTCGCTTGGGTTGCTCAACTCATGAAATAAGGATTTCGCTTCATTTTTGCAACTCATGAAGTAAGGATTTCGCTCCACCTTAGCAACTCATGAAGTAAGGATTTCGCTCCAACTTAGCAACTCATGAAGTAAGAATTTTGCTCCACTTTTGCAACTCATAAAGTAGGGAATTTCGCTCCAACTTAGCAACTCATGAAGTAAGAATTTTGCTCTAGCTTAGTAACTCATGAAGTTCACTCTAAAGGTTGAATTCATGAAGTTCATATTCTCAAATTTGTTTCATTCATTTATTCCCAACTTTGCTCATGAAGACTTGAAGATTTAATTCGCTCCAAGTTCCTTATTCATGAATTTCGCTCCAAAACTCCATCTCGTGAAGTAGGAATTTCGCTCCAAGAAGTGAAATCATGAAGTTCGCTCCAAACTAGAAAGTCATGAAGTTCGCTCCAAAACACAAAGTCATGAAGTTCGCTTGGGATTGAATCAATTCAAGGCAATCATCCTTCCTTTCTCATTCAACTTCGCTCATGTAGGCTTGCTTGTGTATGCTCATTGATGAAATTCGCTCCAAGGAGGCAAGTCATGAAGTTTGCTCCAAGAAGGCAAGTCATGAAGTTGTAAATTTCGCTCCAAAACATGAAGTCATGAAGTTCGCTTGCAACTGCTTGAACATGAAGTGAGTGATTCCAAATTTTTTTCATCCCCTTTCTTCCGTTTCGCTTGTGAAGCCTTGAAGGTCAAATTCGCTCCAATACCCCACCTCATGAAGTTAGCTTGAGATCACCTACTCATGAAGTTAAGAATTCGCTCCAAAAGGTGAAGTCATGAAGTGTGAATTTCGCTCCACTTGCTCAAGTCATGAAGTAGGAATTTTGATTCAAATGGTGAACTCATGAAGCTTGCTCTTGAGTGTTTGATCATGAAGTAGGCAATTTCCTTCATTCCTCCACTTCCAACATGAAGAAGCTCACTCCAAATCTCCCAAGCATGAAGTTCGCTCCAAAAGTCTCACTCATGAAGTTCACTCCATATCCTTCAAACATGAAGTTCGCTTCAAAAGTGTGAGTCATGAAGTTAAAACCTAGAGAAGACTTAGAGATGAGGCAGATTACAAATGGGCTTATTAATCACTCCATTGCACAAGATTTCAATCCTTGGAATAATTCATTCAATTGCTCAAACTCATACTTACACCAATTCTTAAGCAAAAGACTCAAGGGAAAATTAAAACAATGGGAGCTTACCTACAACCTTGAACTCTTGGATTGACGCTATTAGCAATTTTATTCAACTCTTTAGCTAGACTACTGATTAACCGGCATGACATGCAAACCCTATAAACTTACTCACTTACTTCACATTTCACACAAGGCTATTCACCTGACTCCTGGCCATTTTAAGCGCCTATGCTTCTCTAATGCAAAGGCTAATAGCAAAAGACTACACAACCTAGAAAGCAAAAAAAAAAGTGGGGGTCCCCATTTGCAATGGGGCGATGTGTGAATACCTCACAACACTACCGTTCGGAGTGATTAAGCAACATGGATACTGTAGGTGTTAATGATACCGATGACAATATTGATCACAAACATTTTAAGGGAAGTATCTATGTCTGCGAATGTATGAACGTGGTTGACAAGAATGCGTCAGAATTATTTATTAACGATTCCATCTAACAAGATTCCTCAATGGAATCATGAGATCACCGTAGGACATACGATATATTCCTAATACTAACAATTCGATGAAGTCAGTATAACTATGAATATGAATTAAATCAATAAGCATCAAAACAACAAATTACAGGAGTCATTACAAGCATCGGCAGTTATGACCAAACCGATTATTATGTAGAAAGACATTGGAAGGAGACATGTCTCCTTGATCTCGAAGAGGTGCGACCATTCAAGGAAGAAGTTATATGTGATCGTGGAAGTTTGTCTCTTATGAGGAATCTATTTTAGATTGCTCCTTGTGAGCAATTACCTTGGGCATACTATCAGTTGCATAAGGAACAAAGTCACCAGTCAGGGAGGACACCATATCTTATTATAAAGGAAGAAATACCACGTGGGGGCCTCTGATCTAACAGAGATATCAGAATTTAAGGAAAAAGACTTCAACAGAAATTCAGGTTTATTAATATTAGAAGAAGCTTGCCAAAGTGTTTTGTGGGCCCACCCAATAATTATTCAGAATATTATAATTAAAGAATATTCCAACAGTATTTGCAGAAAAGGTTGAAGATTTCACAACTTTTGTTGTGTTTTTAGCAGGAGCTCCACTATAGGGAATGGGGCCCACTTGTAATATTTGGAGATATTGATTGTATTTTTAATTTCAACACCACTTAAGCTTTTACAAGGAATTTGGGAATTTTTGTTTGTGATTTGAGCAATCAATATTACCAAAGGGTTAACAAATATTTAAGAGGAGTCAACAACATGCTGAAGAATTTTGTTTGGGTAAATCAAAGAGAGTGCCAAGATAAGTTCTACTCTTTTTAAATTCAATATTTTAATGAAATGTGTTCAGTTTTAATAAAGTTATGTTTATTAATATATTACCATTCTCATTTTAATTTGAAATTGATGTCTCAGGACTAAATTATGGTAAGTCTGAAATGGGGACATTACAGAAAATCAGTGTTTTCTATTCTTGCAATTTCTATGCAATTTTATTTGTTATGCTGTGCATGAATCTTGGGTGGAGTAACCCTCATATAGTGTAACAGAGCATGTGTTTTGGGTGTGTTAGAATTGTCTCCTACATCATAAGCCCATATTATTTTACCATGAAGCATGAATTTGACTGCTATAGAAACTCTGTTAGTAATTTAGTTGTTATTGATTTGTATTTGTATTTGCAATTTTAGGATAAGTATCTTAAAGCAGCAAGAAGTATACTTGGAGATCTTCATGCCCTTGGTGTATGAAATATGATCTACAATGTATGTTTCATAAGTAGAGACTTCAAGTAAAATATATGGTTTTGTTCTAGTTTGCCTACTCAAATAGCTGACCCTCTAGGACCAATGCTAAATTACATGTGAATATAAACATAATTTAAGATTGTCATTTTGTCCAATTGTTGTTCTGCATAGAAAACTAGTTAGCTGTATTGCAAAACAAACTGTTCTTATGTTGTTAGGACTCTTGTGAAATGCTTTCTAGGATTTGTTCTTTGCTATTCCACCTTTCAAGAACATTTTGAAATTTTAAATTTGGTCAAGCAACGCAAAAGTTATAACTGTTTAAATGTTGTTATATTTCACTACAATCTGTAGAGTGACAATTGTTAATTAAACAAAAGAGGTTCTCTAATGCAAGTTTTAATATATTTATTTATCGTGTAAACTACTGATTGAGAAGAGTAGATGACTTTTACATTATTGCTTATCATTTACAGTATTATAGCTCTAAATTTGTTATGGAAGAGCATATCTGCTAAGGTTAGATTTGTTACATATGTCATCAATCTGGTTTCAATATGCAAAAATCAACACTTCCCTTACCCATATGCTGAGTGCATATTTAATGAATCTGCTGCAGAAAACAAAAATATTGAATCCTTGCAACTGTAAGTTATGTTTCATACAAGAGAGTAGTAGGATGTACACAAATTTACAAAAACATCTCAGACCAAAATATGTTTATAATATGGGAAAAGCAGCCTAGATTAAGGAATTACTTACCACAGCATCACCTTCCTCACCCATAGCAACCCCAGCTCTAACTGCTACAGATCTGATATCATATACAAAAAGTCTGTGCCCATTTGGAAGTGGTGGATAACAATCATCTGCATTGTACTTTAAATACTCCTCCATTGTCCAGCCTACACCAGCCAGCATATCATCCAAAATGTCCACTGGCATTTTGTGGAGAATCCAAAACCAGTATCAAAAAACTAATTAAAATCTAAATATCATAACTAAAGATGCATCTTCTGATAAGTAATGTAGCATCAGAAAAATAAGGCCACACTAATCTGCAAGGATAAATGACAGCCCTTACATATGAACAAAGTGTAATTGGACCAGTAACCTAGTTTACTACAAAACGTACATGGATCTTCAGTTCTTGGATTATCGGATGTTAAAATGCAAACATCACTTTTGTCCGTTGCAATTTTTGTCATTAATGGTCTCTTGCCTCTATCTCTGTCTCCTCCACAGCCAAAAACTTCACATTAAGACATGAAAATGATTACATCAGTTGCAGTAAAATCAATTGACTGTTAACCTTTGTCTAAGTAATTTTCTAACATCACTAGGCCAAACTAATTAATTTCTCTCTGTAAAACTCTAGTTTAATGGGGCAAAAAGGGAACTAGGATGTGAAACCCACATAGAAACAGAAGCCATATTTTTTAGCACATGAAATAAAAGGAAATTTTACATGCTTAAATAGAAAACTAAAACTTAGCAGTTATAAGTACCACATGGTCTTAATCCATGGTCTTAATCCAAGAGCAGAGAGAGAGGATAAATTAAGGTTAAAGAAGCTGAACACGCATGTGTAGAATCTCTATATATGTATGTAGAAACACAGAGTTAATTAAAAGTTTACATCCTTTCTTATTTAAATTTAAATTCAATTCAAAAATACATGGATGGGCATTGGAATTATAAGTTTAGATCCTTTCTTATTTAAATTTAAATTTAAATTCAATTCAAAAAAATTGCAGAATTGGGTTTAGCTTTAAACTTCGTTGCCTTTTCCAAAGGCAAAAGTTTCATTGTGACCTGTTCTAATCAGCCTCTAATAAGTGTCTTATGAGTTTTCAGAAAACAAAAAAAATTAAAATTCAACTAAACCATTTTTTACTTGGAGGATTGGATGCCTACCTCTAAAACTAAACTACCTTTTGCCAAAAACCCTGATCAATAATACTGTTTGAATATAAGATATGAATATTTCAAATAAGCATATCACTTAACCCTTAAAATTAATCAAGTTAAACAGATTTCAGCTGTAACTAGTAATTCTTGATGTGTTTTTTATGACAACTCAAACACAGAATAAAATACTAAGTATTCTATCCTCCCTTGAACAAGGAAACCTTATATGCTAAACTTTGTGATCAAAAAAGGCAACCCCAAGGTTTCTATAGTCACATCTTGACATGCAAATTGGATCGTCTCACAGAAATGATGTGATATGCTAGTATCACAAAGGGACTTATGCTTAACTGGAACATTGAAACTTGAAACTAACTTTATTTCTACCAAACAAAAATCAAACAGAAAGGGATAGAGAATCTAAACTAAATTAGACCTATGAACAATGATGATAATGAATGATGCTCAGATAGACAAACTCCTTAAATGAAGCTTTGCTTTGCCATGATAACCACACAAAACTGATGTGATCTCCAAAGGAAGTAAATGATTTTCATATTCCAAACATCCATTCAAATACCCAATGTTGGTGCAATCCAAATGACCATCCACAATCGAACTATTGCAACAATGAGGTTCAGACTAACCATGCACTGCAATTTGCAATCAACAAATTACAAATGGTTTGAACACCAAGGAATTCATCACATTTCTCTATCAAAATCAATGAACTTTAACTGAATTTGAAGAAGTAGAAACCATGCAACATGTAGAAACAACACATAAAGATCCACCATATCTTCAAATGAAATCATATGTTTATTCCAAGATAGCCTTGGCAACAATCTCTGTCTCCTCCTACTACTATTCTAATTCCTACTATTCTATTATTCTCCTCTAGTCTTTACAAATGAGAAGAGAAAGCCTTATACAAACTTCCCAATTACAACCAAGGGCCCAGATTGATTTGAAATCAATGGCCAAGATTTGGACAACAAAACCCTAATGTGGGGTACAACTACTGACACGTAGATTTAATATTTGACCAATGATATGATTACACAACTTTGGATGCATGTCCCTTTCTAGAACAAACCAATCAGAAGTGAGGTGAGGTATATTAAATAATATTTAAATATGACTCCACATGTCACTTGCTCCTCTTGGAATGAGTCGAGTTCAATGCACTTGGACATGTTGAAGTGGTACCACTTGATTGGTTGGGAATGATTAGGCACCACATCAGCTTAGATATCTTTTGATAATCAACATCTTTCAATTCTTGGATGTGATGGTTCATATTCCCAAATTGCATCATCTTGATCAGGTTTCTAACTTTGATTGACTCTTTTGAAACTATCTTTCCTTGACCACATTTCGCTTTCACATCTTCATGTTCAAGAATCTTTCTTCTTGCGATGTTTTGCATTTCATTCTCATGTTTGGGAATTCACCTTGTGATGTCCCTACTCCACCTTTCCATTCTCTACTTTGGAATCTTGAACCATCTCTTTGCCTTGGTGAAATTTTGAGACTTCTAGGTCAAGGTACATCAACAATGGTGATCCAAGATATAATGAAGCTACAAGTTACCAAGAGTGATGCGGTAAGTTCCAAAGTTGGCTGAAATTCAAAATTTAACTTTGGGACCATTAGTTCTTGTTGAGTTCACAAATGATGGTGTATCATGCTTCTAACTAACAAACATCATTTCTATAAATGGAGAATCCCAATATGACATGAGGGAAACACTAAAGAGTTAGCTAGTTGTCAAGTAGTTAGAGAAGGAAGATTAGGATATTGAGATCCCTGATAGAATTTGTTATGAACAACAAATCGACCCAAGACCAAATACCCATTAGCTAATCACAAACCCAAATGAGCAAAATAATGCTATTCGATATTCAATATTACGAGACCAATTACAAAAAATAATATAAAAAATATACGCTTCTTAGGTGCATGAATCAAGGAGATGACATATCCAATAAGTAAAAGTTAACTCTCAATTACTCTCAATATAGAGATGATTTAGCTCAATCAAACTCAAGCAAAGATGGCATTGATTTAACTCAATAAAGAGGTGATTTAACTCAATCTAACTCAAAAAAAGTGACAAAGATAAAACCCCATGTGAAGACAAATTCCCTCCCCGAATAGAGAAAAGAAGAGAGAACCTGCAATCCTCCCTCAATATGTAATTTCTTACACCAATGGTAGATTCTCAACATTGACTGTTGAAGATGGTCCAAAATCGCCTAAAAAAATTTCTCCACTACAAAAAAGACAAAGATAAAGTTGTATGCAAGATGTATTCCATTCCTAAAAAACATGCGAGCAGCTGCTCACATGTCACCATGTTGATCCAATAAAGAGTCTCGGGCTTAGCTAAAAAATGGTGATGAATCAAAACTTTGTGGAAACAGATCTAGAACAAGATAAAAAAACAAAGATGAATCCTCTATATGTTTCTCAAGGATCTCCAAACCAATGCCAAACTAAAAAAAATACCGATAAGATGAATCAAGTACCATGAAAGATTTGTTGGAAATTGTTGTCATTGATGTCAAAGGCATTCAAAGACCAAGATAGGAGGATAGATTGTGCCAAAGTTATGGCACCACTTTCAAGACTTTGTTGGACAAAAAAGGAACCAATTTAAGATATTAAAATTGCACAGCTAATTATCCATGGATCGGCCCATGCTTTGAGGAATTTTAATCAAAATAAAATAAAATTAGTTGTTGCAAAGGGTTAACCCCTCAATGTTTTAATTTTTTGCAAAATATTTTTCTTGGTGTGGCCAACCCCCTTGGTTTGGGTGCAAACATTAGGCAAACAAATAAAAATATATATGCTGCCTTGGCCGATCAACATAAAGGGTTGTAACTGTTGGTAAAGGGGTGTAATTAGCATGTATAAAAGAAAGATCATTTGGGGTTCATTTAATCAAGCATTCATTGAATATCCTTCATATGGAAAAGCATATATAAAGTCATTTGTAACAGACTTCTGAAAGATATTGTTGCAGATCTGTGAAGAAATATTATCGCATGCTTGTAAAGAATATTATTAAAGATCTATGAACAGAAATAGGTGAAGACTATAACCATGAAAAAACACACACACTTATACTAAGAGGGGGGATGAATCAGTATAAGACCAACTTTTTGCTTATTTCAAACTTTAGCAACTATAAAGCATCCACACAAAATAAGATTTGACAATTTAGAACACAAGATGCACACACGACTTGCGTGGAAACCCTTGTAGGAGAAAACCACAGCAAAATATTACTTATATTGGAAACATTTTACAATCTTCGTAGGCACCAACTCCCAAGAGACACCAATCCCCTACAACTAGACTCCAATCCAGCAAGAGACACCAATCTCTGTGAATGAGAGGCGCCAACCTTCTGATCTCTTAGAATAAAAGGCACCAACATTCGAATAACAATTTGTTTGTGACTTCTTTTTGGATCTGCCCAAAATCACCTTTAAAGATCTGCTCACTATTTCACCAAAATCTGCCTTAAAAATTCTGCACTCAAATCTGCAATATGCTCTTATTATTGGAAAGATCTTCAATGAATTCTTCGCACAATTTTGCATAATTTCGCCTTAAAGTCTTCCTTGAATGAGATCAAATATATCTCATAAAATCTGCTAAAATAAATGATATGGATCTGCTGTAATAGCTCTTTAATTCTGCCCTTCATACACAAAAGATAGGATTGAATGAATTACTTTTTGTCCACCAAATGACCTCTATTTATACAACTCACGCACACCTCCTCACCCAACAGCCATGCCGCCTCAATGAGGTCAACCTAACAGCAATTAAAGTATTTTTTATTGCTCAAATTGATTGCCCAAAGGTGGGCACTCATTCCGATGAAGTCGTCCCTCTTTGGGACACATCAAAAAAATGAATTAATTTAACTTCGCTTAAATACGGGCGGCTCTAAAGGGGGTCATCCACATTTGATTTTGCATCTTATTTAATTTTTTTCTTCATCATCATTTGCACAAGACATGGGTCAGCCCATGTAGGTGTTTGTAATTTTTCTTGCCATATGAAACTCGATCAGGGTGCCATAATTTTGGCACACATTAATACCCACACACCACTGAGTGGCCTTTTGACATCAATGACAATTAATCCAACAATCTCCCCCTTCATCATTGATGCCAACCCAAAAAACAATCTTCTAAATGCAACTAGGTCATACAACCCCCCAAACTGAAATGCTCCCCCTTACTCTACTTCTCCCTCTTTGACATCAATGGCAAAAGGCATCTGGGGCTAATTGAATAAGACAATGAATAGCTCCCCCTGAACACATGATTCCCTTGAAGAACTTAGTGAATGAATGAAAGTGAAATCACTCCCAATTTCTCCCTCAATTACTCAAAAGTCTCTTTTGGAAGAGGCTTCGTGAGGATGTCTACTATTTGTTCCTTTGTAAGCAATATGCTCCAACTTCTCTAGTTGATCAAGTACTTGTTCTCTCAAGAAGTGATATTTGATCGGAATATGCTTCATCTTGGAGGGCATAACTGGGTTTTTTGAGATGTTGATAACACTCAATTATCACAAATATGGAGATAGGATGCTCGTACTCAACTTTAATATCTTTCAATGTATGTTTCATCCATAGAACATGTGAGCAACAAGCTATAGTTGCAATATATTCTACCATTGTAGGCAACGAAATTGAAGCTTGTTTCTTACTCAACCAAGATACAAGATTGTTACCAAGGATAAATGCTCCTCCACTTGTGTTTTTTTGTCATCAACACTGCCTACCCAATCTGCATTCGTATATGCTAAGGGTGAAATCTTCACCTCTTGGATACAACAATCCAAAATCCATAGTCCCCTTCAATATTCTTTTGACTACATGTACATGGGTTTTCTTTGAAGCTGCCTAAAACCAAGCCACCAAACCAACTGCTTGCATAATATCAGGCCTTGTAGCTGTTAGATATACCAAACTTCCAATCATAGATATATACATAGTCTGATCATAGATCTATACATAGTCTGATTTGCTACAAGAGATTCATCATCTTTACTCAATTTACAACCAATAATCATAGGAGTGTGTTGGACATGTAATCATTGATGTCAAGAAAGTAAGAAGACAATGTTATAGACAAAATTGTCATTGATGTCAATATGCAGTGATAAGTTTAAAAGACAAAATACTTTTGTTTGTGCTTCAAGAATGCTCCTTGTATTATCTTTATAGATGAGTCTGATACAATTGCAACAAGATATGAACAACATTGATCATATTCAAGACACTAAAAATTGCATGGATAGAGGCTCTTTAAGATTACCTACAATTGGTAATTAAGATAAGATAATCAAATGCAGTAATCACTATTATCTGGCAGCAGTGATAAACAACTATGATTTATTAAGAGGTAAAGACAGCATTGAGCGCAATTCCTTAAAACATATGGCTGGCCTATTTTGATCAAGGGAGAGAGCAATAAATATAATAAGCAGCAATTAGATATGGGAAAGATCAATTATAGAAGACTCTTAACTATAGAAGTGAAGCATTCATAATGGCTCTAGCCGACCAAGACTGGTCTAAACGGAATTATGACCAAGATAAATAAGATAGAAAGAAGAGATAATGTATCATGTAAAGGCAGTGATTAATCTCAAACTGGGCAACTTAAATATAGCCAAAATTATAAACAACAAATGAACAAACCTACTTCATAATATAGTGATCCATAATGTTGGCCGACTTACCAAAGTTTATTACTACCATTTAAGTAACATAAATTATGTTAAAAGCAAACAACAAATACAACAAAAGGAGTGACCAATGTATATATTGAAAAGCAGCAATTAATGTATATGAAGAAGCAGTCGACAATGAACAACATATTCATTAAGATGCTACGATAACGATTCTCTAAGATACTACAATTTACAATGAGAATCATTAATTAGCAGCGATTGAATTTAGAAAGAAAGACAAGAAGTTAAGAACTATATTATGAAGTATTAAGGAGCAATCAGATTAAAGGAAAGAGACTGATTATTACTTCAAATCGCAGAGATTAAGAAATTTTATAAACAACGAAGACAATACTATAAGCAGTAATTGAAGTTGTGTTTATTAATGATAAAACCAACAGCGATGTGTTTTATTAACAACTTTACCAAGACAGAGTTAATGCAACTCGTTAAAGTTTTGTTAAGAAGCAAACTGATAAAAAGAAAAGGTGTGATTTGAATTAGTTGTTAAGGTGCGACTTCACCATTACATGGAATGGTACAACTTCATTAGAAAATGCAAGTTTTAGTGATTAATGTTTTATTAACCGTAAAACATTATTTATGTTTTGAAGATGGTCGACTATTACAAGAGAAATACACAGCAGCAATCTAATACAGACAGCAATAGCATTAAGTAATGCAAGTTGGTTGATGATCGATGGGTGCGATCTACATAATGCTGTGCGATCTCATGAAAGAATGCAATCTGAAGTGATTACTCATAAACAAGATAACTCTTGGTCAAAGCCAATTCAAAGCATTAACAATGGTGTGATTATTATGGAATGCAATTTGTTCAAAAGAAAAGACTCATTATAATAGAGTTGTGATTTGGTTATTTAGTGATAATGAAAAGTGATGTCTCTAAGGCTACACTTTCTGTTGGAAGAGGCATGTCTTTTAAGAGAATGCATATCTTAGAAGATATAAATGGAGATGAAGAAGAGAAGAGTGTGTGTAGTAATGATTTGTTTTTAAGAGAAGGGTTAGAAATATTAAGTGTGATTCAGGGTCATATTGAAGAATATATGCAGCCCTTGTATAAAGGATAAATGCTGATATATATGAAGAACATATGTGATATGTAAAGAGTAGATTTTGAAGGAAGACAGCGTGATATTTATAATCTTGTGAAAGAAGATTGTGCATAATCATAATCAGACTTGCGAGAAGAGTTGAAGAAGCAACATATTGAATGTGGAACCATATTTTGGAAGTTGGTGCTTACTAAAGGAGAGATTGGTGTCTCTCGCTAAGTTGGTGCTTAGCAATGGGGGTTGGTGCCTCCAGTAGGTTGGTGCCTACAAATTGTGGGGATTGGTGTCTCCAGTGGATTGGTGCTCACAAATTCAAAACTGGAGTTGGTGTTTCCAGTGGTTTGGTGCTCACAAAAAAAGTTAGGGGTTGATGCCTATAGTAGGTTGCTGCCTACAGACATTGTAAAATATATTCATATATAAGCATTTATTACCGTGGTTTTTCCCATTAGGGTTTCCACGTAATTTTGTGTTCTTTGGTGTCCTTATTTGTTAAAGCTTGCATATGTGTTGATTAAGTTTTAAAAAGGCATTGCAATTATTTAATCAAGTTTTAAAAGAATAAAATTTCTTAATATACTGATTCACCCCCCTCTCAGTATATTCGAGTGCACTTCGAAGTGCCCACTAGATTACAACCTTCAATCCTAAACTTCTTCAACATCTCCTTAACATAATTGGTTTGTGAAATAAAAATTCCCTTATCAGATTGGGAAATTTGCAAACCAAGAAAAAAATATAACTCACCAAGCATTGATATTTCAAACTCCTTTTGCATGTTCAAGGCAAACTCTAGGCACATCTTGTCACTACTAATTCCTAATATGATATCATCCACATAGACCACAACTATCAATAGGTGATGACCTTCATTTTTTATGTAGAGATCGTTGTCTGCAATTCCTCTTTTGAAACCTTGTTACTAAAGATACTTGTCTAACCTTGAATACCAAGCCCTCAAGGCTTGCTTTAGTCTGTAAAGCGCCTTCTTCAATCTGCAAACATAATCCTCATTCTCTAATAGAATGACTCCTTCAAGTTGTTCAATGTACACTTCCTCTTCCACATTTCCATTTAGAAAGGTTGATTTTACATCCATCATAGACTTTGGAGTTCTTAAGACTTGCAAGGGCTAAGAAGATCCTTATGGCTTCCATACGAGCAACAAGAGCAAATATTTCTTCAAAAAAAACACGTTCAACTTGAGTGTATCTCTTATATACCAATCTTGCCTTGTTCCTTACAACTTGGCAATCCTCATTTGATTTGTTTATGAAAACCCACTTAGTGCCAATCACATTTTTATTCTTAAGTCTAGGGACAAGTTCTCAAGTTTCATTTTTCTCGATTTGAACCAATTCCTCTTCCATAGCCTTTTTCCAATGCTTGTCTTCACTTGCTTCTGTAAAATTCTTTGGTTCAACTTTGGAGAGCAAGCGCAAGTTTACATGTTCTAATGTACTAGCAAGTCTTCTTCTCATCTGAATTTTTTTGCCCTTGTCTCCAATAATTAGATCTTCAAGATGATTCTTTTGAGCAAATCTAGATGGTGTCTTGGGTGGTGCTTTTGATGGTGTCTTCAGATTTCATCGCTCAACTTCTCCAGTTTCAATTTCTTCCTCAGTTTCTTCCTTGTTGATGTTAGAATAGGTGTTTACACCTTACCCAGGAACCAATCTACAAACCATCCTTCACACACAAGAGAAACTTGATAGAATACTATTTCACCAATAAACAAATGTATTGAGGTGAGTACAAATGTACAAGAGCCTTGCTTATAAAGGCAAAGGTGAGATGAGAGCATCAATAAGGTGAGAGAGTAGGTAGAGGGTAAGTGCAACAACCCAACAACCTAGCTACAACTACCTATGCACTTAGGAAACATGCAAAAGTTACCTAAGTGGAACTTAAGCAAGAGTAAATAAGAATTTGCTCCAACAACCCCCCTCCCCCTTAAGTGTTAACTTAGGGAATAAAACTATGCAATATGAGATGCATAATGGGTCCCGACCACATCGCCTTATTAGGTACCCATGTACAACTACAATGCAAAACAATCTCTCACAACCAAAGAAAAGGAGGAAAACCCTGTTGAAGAAAACTCCTCTTCAAAAGGGAGAACATGAAGGACTAAGAAGCATCTAAAGCAATGTCCCAAAACAAGACCATGAAGAACAACAAAGAAGCAAAAGAAGTTATAGACAACTATCATAAGAAGACTAATATGGTGTCGTATCCGAAGTACCTCCTAGATGATGATCCGGATCAAGAAGACAGCAATCTGCATGAGTGGCCCAAACAACACCTACGCAAACAATGATCAAATGGCAACAATGGCAAAACATCTACCAATCCAATCAAAAATATAGATGGCACATGAATCTGCATGAATGACCCCAACAACACTACTCAACCAATGCAAGTTGCATGAGTGATCTCACCATCACTACTCAACCACTGCAAGTTGAAAATACAAGTGCAATAGTCTAAAGAGCCATGATCAACTAAGGAAGGTAGCCTCCACAAAATAGGAATGCAAGAGTGTCTCAACTCACTCTAAGAGAAACCAAAGAAGCATTAGCACGAACAGTTCACTGAAACAATGTCACCAAGTAATGCATTAAGGAGATGATACAACATCTGAAATGACCAAAATAGAGTACCTACAACTGAACAAAGGGTGTGCACCAAACTACACACACACGAGGCAAGAATACTAAAGATCCTTTTGTTGTCATGGAGGGACGCTCACTTGACAAAGCTGTGATTGGCAAACAACAAGGACACTACACAACCCCCCACGGCACTTTTTAATATAATGCAAGTACAAGAAGATGGCACATCGTTTGTGCAAAATCCCCAAAAGACATGAATGTGACACTAAATCTCAATGCATCTACAAAGGAAAGTGCTTACAAAAGATGCTCAAATGATCCATAAGGACAAAAAAAGCTGTATATACATATGATGCAGCCCAAAAAGAAGCCACAAACAACCAAGCAATTAATCGAAGTGTCAAAACACAAAATCGTGAATTAATTGTACATGGGGCAAAATTTAGAAAATGTGCAGGGAAAGGTTGAAAGTGCTCGGAAAGACCTTTCCAATGCTGCAAGAATCGCAAGAAACAAAGAAATTGGTAAAAAGATATGAGCTTGAGAGCCCAAAAAGCACTTCTGACTTCGATAGGACACAAAATGCATGAAAGCAATCACTCCACATATAATCACACCAAGCCAAAGCACCAAAGTCACAAACCACCACACATGACCGCCACATACAATCCTCACATGCACGCAAGAGATCACGACCACATGACCAATACTCATGGCAATAAATAGGAATGGGCCATATAAAGCCTTTAAAACATCTTTCGCAGAGGCAATGTAGGAGTAAAAAGTCCAAAAAACACCCAGACCAAAATGCAACGTGCCCACCAAGCCGCGCACAAAAGAAAACCCTAAATGCTGAGAGCATATGAATGTTTCTGCAGAAGTATTAGAGTTTACCAAAGTCTGCAAATTAGGTAATAGCCGAGAACCATGATAATAGGAAGCCGCTAATGTGGAAAGAAATTGCAGAAACCACACAATACTGAAAAATAAATTGAATGAATGATTCAATAATCGGATGATTACATTGAACGATATACACGTATATATAGAGGTTACAAGACGATGTTCTATAATTAGAACATAACGTTAAAGTAAAAGATTAAAGAGCTAAAAGCTAAATTAAGCTTAAAAGCTAATTAACTAAAAAGAAAAAGCTAAATGCTAAATTAAGCTTAAAAGCTAATTAATTAAAAAGAAAAAGCTAAATGCTAAATAAAGCTTAAAAGCTAATTAACTAAAAAGCTAAATGGCCATTAAACAAGGAACTAAATATAGGTGACTAAAATATAATTAAATATTCTAATAAATACAGCACGGCCAAGCAAAAAAATGGGCCACCAATGATCACTGCAACTTCAAAAAACTGCCTGATCATCAAAGAAAATGGGCCAACCACACACACAGGATGTGAGTCAAAACAAGGATGATCTTAACCATCATTCCAAACTTATAAAAAATCTTTATTTCATTTCCTGGAAGCAATTATATAGTTTCAAAAGCCTTATGTATTCCCTAACTAAGACATTTCTAGATTTGCAACAATCACCTTTGGGGATCACTTAAAAAGTCAAAAAAGATGATTTATTGGGAAAAATATGTTACCCCGTGTTTCGGGGATGGGGTAGAGTGGGGAGGGGGCACATGTTTCAAGGATGGGGATGGGAGGGAAATAATTTTTATGGGACAGCTATTTAAAAATAAAGAAAATTTAAAAAACAGAGAAAATCTCAGATATTCATATGATAGCATTCACAAGGCAATCATCATATATCATAGAACCATAATACATAATATTGGAGTTCAATTGATATTTTCATTGCATAGAAAGCGACAATCAAATGAAGTTTTAACAAAAAAATATTGCATGTATTGACAAAAAGCACAATATATCATATAAAATTTACATCAAAATGCCCAAAGGCTGCAAATTTCAACTACAAAATAACAAATATATAGAAATATCAATATGAAGCTGTCCCTAATCAGCATCTCCTAACACTGAATCAAAATCAGATTGTGAGTCATTGTGAGTCACTGCCACTGCAAAAGGCTGTCTCATCCAATGGAACCCAAAAAAATGAATAGATATTAACTGTTTTAGGTGCATCAGAGCAGAGATCCAACAAACTTTACCATATTGTCTACAAGAGCCACTTAAGTGAAAAAATATGACTTAACATGTGCTGATATAGGACTGAATATGCATTCATAACAAACTACACTATTCTCTTCGTCACTCTTATATGTTTTCAATGGTATCTACATCCTAGCTGGATCATGAATACAAAAAATAAGAATGCCTTCAAGGAGAGAGAATGTTCTGATATATCAAGGCAGTTGTTATCACTAGACGAAACTCTGCCAATGGAAGACATATCCACTAGGGCCTAACATGAAGTTTGAACCACATACCTAGCAGCCTCCAGATTTTCATAATTGGGTTAGTTTGGAGGCATCTGTAAGGCCTGTAAGATCTGACTTCAACTGAAGTGCCATCTGCAGACCAAAGGCTTGCCATCATTACAAGGGTCTGTAAGATCTTATGTAAACTAATGTGCTCTTTGCAAACCAGAGACCATATTTGCACAGCTTGGGCTTTGATTACCACCTGTGGGCTTTGATTACTGCCTGTAACATGAAGCTTGAACCCCTTTAATTTTTATTATTTATGAGTTTTTCAATTTAAAAAAGACTTTTTCCTTTTTGTGCCATAGGGGAGGGCTAGCCATCCTTGGAACAGTTAGGGGACGTCCAGGTGTCCCCTGCTCATCTCATGAACAGCTAGCCGTCCCCAAACATTTCCAATGAATTTGGGGACATACCGGAAATGTATTGTGATAACAGAACAAGTAAAATCCAAAACTGATCATGATCTGTTGTACAAGCAGTTTCTGAAATTCAGTTTGCAACCTATCTTTGACAAATTTAGAGCAGATAATATAATAATCAGTATGCCAGCTTGTCACATTTGAGACTTTCACATACTGTTTTAGAAATTTTAGCTAGCAGTAATTTTTAGACAGACTGATTTGTGTCTTTGTCCTTCATTAGCAACTTGTTCACAAATTATGTAAGTTTTGAACCAGTGATCTTTTTAGTGGTGAATATTCACCAATTGGCTAATAGTTGAAATTGGGGATTCAAAATTTGGCCAATAGTACAAGCTGCAAGACAACTTGAATCACCACATTTTTACAGATTTTTATTTTAGTCCTTGTTAAATCATCATAACATTTATTTTATTAAACTTTTAAACTCAAAAATTTGCCTAAATATTATAAGTTATAGTAGAAAATCAAATAAATTTGCCAATAATATCATACAATTATTGGTTATTTTAGGGCCATATCCTCAACTTTTTATCACCAGCATTGATTTTATTTATAATTTAATGTCTAGGATTGTCAAAATGTACCCACGAAGCTCCAATGCCCATCAAGCCCGAAATTGTATTTGGGTCACTAAAGATCTATGATCTAATGGCTGGGGTTAAATTCTATGGGACAAAAAATGTATTTGAGGAGTTCAAATTCCATGGAACTCGAAATAGAACCCTTACAGTTAGATTATAAATAAAATCAACAATAGTGAGAAAGGATTTAGGGCTGGTTTAACCATAGTTCGGGGACTCACCAGGACTCAGCAAGTCCCGAGCCGGGTGACCCTGGGCAGGTCCCAAGGGCTGAGTCCAGAGCGAGATTTGCAGACTCGGCTTGGACCCAACGAGTCCCAATGCCCAGACTCAGCCAGAATCAAAATTTAAAAAAAAATCTCAAATAATAACAAAAGGGATCCAAACTCAGGCTCGTCCAAGTCCAGAGAGAGACTCACGAACTTGGCTCAAATCTAGCAAGTCTCGATGCCCAAACTCAGCCAGAATCAACTTTTTTTTTTCAATCTCGAAATAAAAACAAATACAAACATTTTTTGAAGTTTTTTTCAATAAAAAATTGCATCCAAAAACCCTAACCCCCCCCACACTAGTTAGTGGGACCTACCTTACTCCTTTGAGCCACATAACTCTATTTATTGTTTTGATATTTGTTTGGAACATTTGATGTCATGGATTTCATATTCCATGGGTTTTGTATACATTTGACAATATTTAAATATCTAAGTGTGCTATTTCCTTCAACTATAATTTGCGTTTATAATTATGTGATCAATGTATATTTGTGTATGTGATCGATGTATATTTGTGTATGTGATCAAATTAGCTTCTACTTGATAATGTTATTGCGTCTTTAAGGTTTATTTAATAAAAGGTGCATGAAACAAGTTTTAAATCCTTAAAAATCTCTAAATTTCTTGGGTTTTTCACTTGTCGAGTTTGCGCCAAAAAAAATTTGCAGTCCCGAGTCCAATGTCAAATCACCCTCGCCAAGTCCGTGACAAGTCTGAGTCTCATTTTCATGGGTTTAAAATATTCAATATTTCATTTTAAATGTTAAGAAATTATAGACAAGAGCATAATACCTTAAGGCCACCCTCAAGCCCTTACTTTTTTCATATGAAATTATTTTTTTGTAAAGATTTCCCATCATAATTAATGCATTTGCCTATTTTTCGTCAAGATTCACCAAGATTTTCTATAAATTTCTTTAGATTTAAAAAAAAATTGCAAATAAAATTAATCTTTTTTTAACGGCAAGATTCACCTATAAAAATTAATATGTTTTTCCAAAAAAAAGGAAAGATTCACCAAGATTTTATTTCTTTTTTCAAGGGAGGTTTCTTAAAGTTATCACTAGTTTTTATGGATACATGATAGCCTCGGTAAGATAAATGATTGAATGAGAGATAAATGAAGTCTCTCATTCAATCATCTATCTCATCGATAGACTATGATAAGACTTCATTTATCACTCCTTTGTCTGATGATTATTATAATTACTCTGCTATATGTTATTTTCGGTTTTTCTTATAACAATAATGATGATCGTAAGCATGATCATTCAAACTTATGTTGATATTCACATATACGATCTTGCTATGACCGTATTCCTCGATTTGTATATATATAACCTTGCAAACAAATCCCGATTAATATCGGGTTCTTAACCAATGCTTAAATACCGACTAACATCGGTTATAAATCGTAATGCACAAAATACCGATTAGTATCGATTGTGTTTATTAAATGCATACACACCGATTGGTATCGGTTAAATACGATTATGGTTTGAAAAGGCACGATCAAGTAATATCTTGATCGGCCAGACATGACCGGTCAAGGTATTACTTGATCCCCTTTGCTTGCATGTATGTATATATACCGATCAGTGAATGTTGGAAGATCATCGAAATTTATTAATGCTCTTTCTCCATCTGCAACATACAATATAATAATCAGATTTATTATATAGTGAATTGACAATTACATGAAAGATACAATAACATTATATATCTTGCTCATTGAATAGAAAATTGAAAACATTTACATGGTATCAGAGCTATAGTAAAATCGAACCTGCGGCTTTTCGATTTTGATTTAAATTCAAGTCAAGAATATATCCAACATCACATTTCTCCAAATGGCCAGCACTATCAGATTCGAAGATAGACTCGGAGAAGGCAATGATTTCTTAGCATGGAAGTTTAGAATCAAGATGATTCTAAGAGAAAATGAAGTTGAATCATTTGTTAAAGCTGAAACCACAGAACCTGAGATTGAACCTGACAAAGCGACATGGATAGAGGGAAATGAAAAGGCCATCAAAATCATAGTTGATGGGGTGAGGAATAATATTATGCCCATCATAAGGAAACATGAAATGGCCTACAACATGTTCAAAGCACTTGAAGATGCATTCGAGATATCCAATGCAAGTAGAACCTTGGCTTTAAAGAGAGGAATAAATCATATAGCTATGATCAAAGGGGAGTCAATCAATGCCTACTTCATGCGGATATCAGCCCTAAGGGATGAGCTAGCAACCCTTGGATATGAGATCCAAAGCAAAGAATTAACACTCATTGCTCTAGACGGGTTGCCTAGTATATGGGAAACATTCGTCCAAGGCATCAGTGCAAGGGCTAAATATCAAAAAGTTTGAAAGGTTAAGGGCAGACTGTCTCCAAGAAGAATCAAGGTTAAATAAGAAAGGGATCAAACAAAAGAATATAGATGAAGATCTCCAAGTCCTAAATACAAACTCCAATAAGAAAAGCAAGAAGAAACAATTTAGGAAGAGGAAAGGTCGTCAAGGCAAGAATACCTCCCAGAAGGATCTCTCTCATATTCAATGTTACAGGTGTGACAAATTCCGACACTATGTTGCCAAATGTCCGGAAAGAGCCAAACAACAAGCCACATTTGCCAAAGCAGGAAAATCTAAAGGGGAAGATGACTCCGAGAAGTATGTACTCTACTCAGCACTTACAAACCCAGCATCAAACAAGGTTAACTCCTGGGTGATCGGCAGTGGCTCATCCAGAGACATTACAGGGTTTAGAGAAGTGCTAGACTCCATGATAGAGGAGAATGATGAGGAAGTGACTATCAGAGATGACTCCACACATCTAGTCAGAGGAGTTGGAACCTGCACCATCAAACTGAAGTCAAGCGTATCATTGCAACTTAAAGGAGTACTATATGTCCCATGCATCAAGAGAAATCTAATCTCTATATCAGCACTATAGGACAATGGGTACAGAGTGACCTTCATGGACAATAGAGTGTTGGCTTGGCCAAGGAATTCATCTATCAAGAAAGCTAAAACCATCGATCAAAGACAAAGCTACTTGTATGAGATGTGCACAGAGCCCAACCTAGCCCTAATCCATGAAGCTACAGATGCTAATGAAGTTTGGCATAGAAGACTAGGTCACCTGAATTTTAGAGCTTTATCATCAATGGGAAGCCTTGTCACAGGGCTATCTAAGTTAAAACAATATCATTCAAGGGCATGCAAGGGATGTGCCCTAGGTAAAAATACTAAGGGTGTTTTTCAAAATAGTACTAGGAAAACGAGCAAAGTTTTAGAGTTAGTTCATTCTGATGCATGTGGACCTATGTCCATACCTTTTTTAGGGGGATTTTTGTATTATGTAATATTTGTTGATGACTACTCTAGGAAAACTTGGATCTACTTTCTGAAATGTAAAGAATCAGAAGAGATCCTTAATAGGTTTAAGGAATTTAAATCACTAACAAAAAACTACTCAGGAAATAAAATTAAAACCTTAAGAACTGACAATGGGGAGAATACACCTTAGATTTGTTTGAAGATTTTTGTAAAAATGCTGGGATTAAGAGGGAGCTTACTATACCTTATAATCCTCAACAAAATGGGGTAGCTGAGAGGAAAAATAGGACAATTGTAGAAGCTGCCAAAGCCATGATTCTTGAACAAAATCTAAATACCAATCTTTGGGCAGAAGCAACCAGCACTGCTGTATATATACAAAATAGATGTCCTCACTCCCATCTTGAAGATAAAACCCCCGAGGAAGTCTTTACTAAAACAAAGCCAGATATCAGCCACCTTAGGATATTTGGGTGCCTTGTCTATATTCATGTACCTAAGGAGAAAAGATTAAAATTAGAGCCTTCTGGAAAAAGGGGAATACTTGTAGGATATAGTGAAACCTCCAAGGCCTACAGAATCTATATACCTGGTCAAAGGAATATTGAACTGAGTAGGGATGTAATCTTTGAAGAAGATTTAGCCTTCAAAAGAGCCCAAAGCTCAATAGAACCTGAAGCCTATATCCCTACCCCTAGCATAGATGAAGAACCTGCTCCTGAGCTTCAGAGGGAGAATCTTGAGGAAAATGAAGGTGAAACTCAAAACCCACCTAGAGAAAATCTCAAGAAAAGACCACTATGGGCCACCAAAACTGTAGAAGAAGCTCAAAAGTATGCTGCCCCTTCAGGAACCTTCAGAGAAAGCAAACGGCCTAACAAACTTACCAACTACGTTGCCCTCATGAATGATCTTTCAAAAGTTGAACCTACTAATGTATCAGATGCATTTAAACATCAAGTATGGAAGAATGCCATGTCTAAGGAATACCAATCCATTATGAAAAATGATGTTTGGTAGATTGTTCCTAGGCCAGCTGGAAAATCTGTTGTCTCCTCCAAATGGCTCTTCAAAATCAAACATGCTGCAGATGGCAACATTGAGAAACACAAGGCTAGATTTGTAGCCAGAGGGTTCTCACAAGAGGAAGGAATTGACTATGAAGAAACCTTTGCACCTGTAGCTAGATATACCTCAATAAGAGCAATCTTAGCCATTGCAGCAGCAAAAGGATGGAAAGTACATCAAATGGATGTAAAGACAGCATTTCTTAATGGAGAGATTGCACAAGAAGTATATCTAGAGCAACCTGAAGGGTTTGAGATTCATGATGTAGAATCTCATGTATGTAAACTCAAGAAAGCTCTTTATGGGCTTAAACAAGCTCCTAGGGCCTGGTATGAAAGAATTGACACTTATCTCTCAGGGCTAGGCTTCTCAAAGAATGATGCAGATCCAAATCTCTACTATAAGCAAGACAAAGGTGATATGCTGATATTGATTTTATATGTTGATGATTTGTTAATCAACAGGAAAAGATCACCTCATAGATCAGTGTAAGAAAGACCTTGCTAAGGAATTTGACATGAAGAACTTGGGACTCCTTCATTACTTCCAAGGTTTGGAAGTATGGCAGAATTCTAATGGCATTATACTAAACCAGGGTAAGTATACCTTGGACATTTTGAAGAGATTTGGAATGCTAAACTGCGGACCCATGACCTCTCCAATGGAAACAAACCTTCATAAACTTAAGGAAGCAGCAGCCGAACCACAACCCTCAGATCCTACTCTATACAGGCAAATGATTGGGTCCCTGATGTATCTGGTAAATACGAGACCAGATATCTATTATGCAGTTAATGCCTTGAGTCACTTTATGTGTGAACCAAAGGAGATACACCTAGTAGCAGTAAAACATATCATGAGATATCTACAAGGTACCCTAAAACTTGGTCTCAAATATGAGAGAGCTTAACTAGATTTACACGGATTCACAGATTCAGATTGGGCTGGAAGTGTAACTAACAGGAAAAGCACCTCGGGATGCTGTTTCAGTTTAGGTTCAGCCATGATATCCTGGATCAGCAGAAAACAGTCATCGATAGCACAGAGTTCCACTGAGACCGAATACATTGCAGCCTCCATGGCTTCTCGAGAGGCAATATGGCTTAGGAAGTTGCTTGTAGGCTTATTCGGTGAACCAATGAAACCTACAGTTATTCATTGCGACAACCAAAGTTGTATAAAACTTTCAGTGAATCCTGTGTTTCATGACAGATCCAAACATATTGAGATTCCATATCATTATGTGCGAGACAAGGTAGACAGGAATGTGATCCAGTTGGAATACATTTGTACAAGAGATCGGACAGCAGATATTCTTACCAAACCACTTTCCAGGGTGAAAGTTGAGCACTTCAGAAAAGGTCTTGGTATGATTGAAATTTAATTTGCTTTATACTCCTATACTCATTAAGATGTTTAATGTGTGAACTTCTTTGTCATGATATGATTTTTATGGGCTCCACCCCCTGTGTACATTTCTAAGAGGTGACGATCTCTCAAATAATGAACACTTGTATGTAGACATTATAAGGTGACGATCTTATAGTGATCAAACCAGATATCACATGTGATTCCTGGTGTATCATGGATGTGCCATGATTATGTTGTGGTAGAGACATTTGGAAATGTCAATGCACATACCACAATTTGGATTTAATTACTCTTATGTATTTATCCTTGGTATTGCTTACTTTGCAATACTGATATCACGTGCTTAGGTGATATCTTGTCATCACAAATTGATGTAATGAACTTTTGTATCATGCGTTTAGGTGATACTTCATATCACGTGCTTAGGTGATGTGACTTCTTGTATCATATGATTGATGATACTTCATGTCACATGTCTAGGTGATATGATCCCCTAGAGAGTAAGATTATAAGACGACATAAGGAATACTGACCATCATGAGAAATGTGATGCTACATATGTTGTCTTTCATTTATCTTCCCTAGCAAAGAGGGAGTGTTGATACATGATAGCCTCGGTAAGATAAATGATTGAATGAGAGATAAATGACGTCTCTCATTCAATCATCTATCTCATCGATAGACTATGATAAGACTTCATTTATCATTCCTTTGTCTGATGATTATTATAATTACTCTGCTTTTCGGTTTTTCTTATACCAATAATGATAATCGTATGCATGATCATTCAAACTTATGTTGATATTCACATATACAATCTTGATGTGATCGTATTCCTTGATTTATATATATATAACCTTGCAAACAAATCCCGATTAATATCGGGTTCTTAACCAATGCTTAAATACCAACTAACATCGGTTATAAATCGTAATACACAAAATACCGATTAGTATCGGTTGTGTTTATTCAATGCATACACACCGATTGGTATCGGTTAAATACGATTATGGTTTGAAAAGGCACGATCAAGTAATATCTTGATCGGCCATGTCTAATAGACATGATCGGTCAAGGTATTACTTGATCCCCTTTGCTTGCATGTATATATACCGATCGGTGAATGTTGGAAGATCATCAAAATTTATTAATGCTCTTTCTCCATCTGCAACATACAATATAATAATCAGATTTATTATATAGTGAATTGACAATTACATGAAAGATACAATAACATTATATATCTTGCTCATTGAATAGAAAATTGAAAACATTTACAGTTTTGACCAGATTTCAATATTAAAAAGAAAATAAGCTTGCTTCTATCTTTTACAGTATTCTTGTAAAAGTGTTCCAATACATACCAGTTATTATCCTCTTTGCTCCACACTCCCTGACTGTGTCAAGAAGCCTACCTAAAGCATCTGGGGTATGTGCATAATCTACAATAACAGCAAATGCCTGTTCCTCATCTATCAATTCCATTCTTCCAGGCACTGCATCAACTTCTTCAATTCCATTCACTATATCCTGTAATGGTGCTCCCACTGCAATTCCAACGGCTACAGCAGCAAGTATGTTATACACATTATGCCTCCCAAGAAGCCCAGAAGATATTTCCAAATTGCCCTCAGGTGTGCTGATTAGCACCTGAGTTTCAAACAAAGAAAGGTCCACTTGCAAAGCATGAACATAGGCATTTTTGTTCCCCATTGAAAATGTTATCACAGGTACATCGGGATTGCCCTGTGCAATAAAGTACGATGCACTTGGATCATCGATGTTGACAACTTTTCGATGCCGTTCAGGATCTATCATGTTTGCAAATAACTTCCCTTTGGCCTTCTTATATTCATCCTCTGTTTTGTGATAATCCATATGATCCCTAGTTAAATTCATAAAGACGGCAATGTCAAAATCCACTTTATCACAACGTCCCTGTGCAAGGCCTTGTGAGGAAGCCTCCATAACACATACTTCAGCCCCATTATAAACCATCTTTGCCATCAATTTTTGTATATTTAAAGCATCAGGAGTGGTAAGAGAAGCGTCAAGCTTAAGATTACTATGAATGTAGTAATCAATGGTACCAAGTAGTCCAATTTTCAGACCCATTGTCTCATAGATGCTCTTAATCAGGTAAGTAGTAGTGGTCTTCCCATTTGTCCCCGTTAGTCCCATTACAGTCAACTTCTGTGATGGATTTTTGTAAAAGGACACTGCAAGCGCTGGAAGAATAGCATTCCCATCTTCCACCGTTATTATAGCCTTAACACCCTCAATCTCTTGTATGGAGATCTCTTCACTAACAATTATAGCCAAGGCTCCTCTCTTAACTGCTTCAGTCAGGTAAATGTGTCCATTGGTTGATGAACCTGTGCAGCATACAAACAAATCCCCCGGATTCACCTCCTGTGAATCATGCTGGATGCCTGTGATCACCACTTCCAAATCTCCATCAACAGACACTGGAATGATTTTGGCCTCATCCAGCAGCTCAGCAAGAGTCATGGAAAATTCTGGCTCAAGAATCTGCATATTGAAAAAAAAACCTGATTATTAACTCTTTTGATAGTACATACAACACATATTTAACATTAAACAGATGGCACTGTTCAGAACAGTATGACATTATCAGAGGTACTGGGGAGATCAGTGATACATAGGGTTATATACCAAAGTGCAAACAGTTCTAGGTACCATGTTGCATGCTTAGGTCCATGACCTTAGGATATGAAGTTAGCTGGGATGGTTAAGTAGTTGCACCCAACTGTACTTGCTACTCAATGTCAACCGTTTTGCTCCTCTAGTTGATGAGTCTTGCATGGGCAATGCACAGTTAAAGGTGTTACACTAATCCTCCAGTGGTGATGTGAGGACAGTCGTAGATAGTAGATCTGTTATGCATCCCTGCCTACTATATCTTTCTCCAAAGATGCAATTTTGTTCATTTTGAGTATTTGCCTTCAATCTCAGATTTCAATGTTTGAAAAGTAGAATAGCTACCTCAGTTCACTACTAAGGGGTGTTGGAGATTGACTTGAAACTACACATTTGAGTCCCAATAAATCATCACATAAACAAACGGCCTAATTTTGGCTACCCAGCATCACCAAAATGGATCAAAAACAGTAAATTCTAATACATGGTTCCCCATTTGAATATTCCATTGCTCGTTAATATATTAAGGCTAATGCTCATCATTCAGCTATTTGGCAAATGGGTATAAGGGGAAAAAATCCTGGAATCCTATAGCTGCTTCCTATAAATTTTGGCAACTTGACATTAACACACCTTACTGTAACAATTCTTCTTATACCAAGAGTTCATCTGTGGTAGACAACAGATTCGATCTATGCCTCTAGAATGACAATGTGGATACCTTTGCCAAAAAAAATTGTTGATCTCAGATTCTCAAGTGATCTGTAACGAGGGATATTTTGGGTAGCTTGACTTTGACTACATAGTAAATTCCTGCTCTAGTAGATCAGTTTGCAGCTAACAGGGAAATATGTTATATGGCAGTTTAGTCATGTTTAAAAATCTGCAATACAGGGAGCTTTGAAATCTAAAACTTTAACTTTAAGATAATAATGTTATTTCCTTTTAGCAAACAAACAATTCAGTGGTCCATGGGATTTGAGGCAAGCTTTGAGGAACAATGAGATTCACTGTTTCACACTAAAATCCCAGGTTCTACTCCCATGGGCTCTTGGGGAGGGTACCTTGAAGTAGCCATGGGGACACAAAGAGGTAGGAGTTAAACTCGAAACAGTACATGAACCTAAAGCCACCCTTATGTGTTGTTATGGGGGTTAGCTGGAGATTGATGCTGAGGGTAAGTACTTAACCATATTACAGACCCCGATTTTAAATCGCAAAGCACATATAAGTGTAAAAACAAGGTGAATTACTGCATCCAACTCTAGGTAGGACATATCATGAAATACAAGACCAGGTGCAAGTTGTAGAAAACTTTGACAGAAGAGATACTACTAGGTCATGGCATCTAAGCTGAATGCAACTTTACAAGACATTCAGAGATCAAAAACTAAATAAGAAATTAGAGAGTGAGCAAAAACCTGGCTTCACAAAATGGCTAAGGGTTGAATTGAATGGTTTCCGTAGTTCTAGTAAGACAATATTTGGATCTGCCTCAACTTGTTGTCTATAAAGGAAATCCTTGCTTTAGAAGAGTACATACATGCCAGCTTAAAGGTGGCCCTTACACTTGCCCAAATATTACCAAAAACCAAAATTAACATAACTACCTATTCTGTTTTTTGCAAATTATTATTCAGCTACCTTTCCATTGTTTCTGGAAAAAAAATCCTCAAATATAGATAAGACTTATTTCCTTTAAAATAAAGCTTTTCCCGGTTTGTTAATGGACATTGAGAGCCAACCATAAGTAATTTATAAGAAGCATTTTCTAATTTTTTGCTTTTAGTAAACTTTTGACACTAGTTACCAGTTTAAAATAATTGATAGCATATTCATGACTTACAGGTAGTACTACTGCTAACCATCCATTCAGATTTTTGTTCATTGGGCACAGGGAACCTCAAACAAATAGTGTTTTTTTTTAACATCAAACGAATAGTTTGTCCTACTCCCCTATATAAAAAGGTTGATTAATTAGCCTTATACTTCCTTCGTTGACCAATTATGGCCAGTTCTGGCCACTCACCTGACTTTCCATTCTTCATCAGGGAAATAAAACCTGAAATAAAGATTAAACTCATTTCCTATAAAAGAATGCTTTTTGTATCAACTTGTCCAATATTTTGCGGAGCATATGACAAAATGTACATTGAAGCTCTGTACGAATGCAATTTCTGGGTTCAGCAAGGAGTTCTTCAAAATTAACCCATGGCTACAGGTTTAAACACTTTGCAGCATATTCATAATTAAAAAATACTAAATAGTGATGACCTTTCAGCTATCTTCTCAAGGCCCTAAAAGTGAAGATTAGGCTCGCATCCCTATGATACAAAGTCATTGTGTATGATTAAAATGACTATACAGGGAGTGCTAGACATCCAGCAGCTAGCAATTATTCAGGTTGAAAACCCCTACAAATGATTACGCTCATTTCCCTGTATATAAAGTTCTTATTTGTAGTCGTATTTTCAAATAACTCCTCTTCTATGAATTATGACTGGTGCTGGCAGCTACCATTCCACTGTTTTCAGGTGAAATTAAAAAACGCCAAAAATGAAGATTAGATTCACTTCCCTCAAATGCGAAGTTTTTCTTCATGGTTAATTTGTCTAATCATTCTCTTTTGTGAAGGATGGCTAATGCTGAACATCATTTTTCAGAATGAAAAAGCCCTAAAACAAAGAATAAGCTTACCTGCTTGAAATAAAGTTTTGCGGATGGTTAATTTGCTTAAAAAAATCAGTTAAAAGATTTTTCTTAATACTTTTGCTGTTTCCTTTGAACTTTATTAGTTTATAAATATTGTCAGGTTGCATTTTTTTATTTAAAATTTTATAATTTCTTATAACAGCAAATTGCAATCTATTTTAAATGGCCGCTAGTTAAAATCCAGTGGACATTAAGACAAATAAACAATTTAATATGATCAAACATGTCTTTAGTGGAAACATGTTACGATGCTTGAACAACTTCCGAGAGGTGGGGCTTTTATTTGGATCGTAATGGATGCTGAGTCCAGTTTAAAAGTTCATAGAGTCAAGTGAAAGCTCACTTTGTGCTATAAGTTGGCATGCAATTAAAATATGTGAGGCAAAAAAGGAGATGGTAAAACAAAAAATTATGGCATTCATTAAAAAACAAGAAGAAGTTCATGCTATGAATGAAAAATCTAATTTAATATCATCCTACAGCAAGGGAAACATCATTGAAGGCACCTACAAATTCAGTAATGGCCTCCCAACATCATTTCATGGAGACGACCTCTATCCAAAAAGAAGATCCCTCTCCTTCTTAAGTCATTTTAAAATGAAACAAGAAACATTGCAAATAAAAAATTGCACATTGCATTTATGCCAATAGTCTTCCTTTCAACTTGGTTAAATCACCATATTAGCAGAAAATGCTGATGGCAATCAATAACGCACCTCTGCATACACAAGTTTTGGGTATGAAAAGGTGAGCAGAAAAAAATTGTATAGAAATCAGTCAAGGATTCTTGGACTGAAACAAGAGTGTCCATTGTTTATGATGGATGGAAAGATTTCAAAACCAACCTTTAATAAATACTATTGTACGGTCCCCTAAAGGGGCAATGTATTCTTGGACTGAAACAAGAGTGTCCATTGTTTATGATGGATGGAAAGATTTCAAAACCAACCTTTAATAAATACTATTGTAGGGTCCCCTAAAGGGGCAATGTTTTTGAAGGCGGTTGATTGTGAGGGGCAAGTCAAAAGTACAAAATTCATTTCTAAAATCCTTAGTGAGTCCATCAAGATGGTGGGTCCTAATCATGTTATCCAAGTCATTATGGATGATGCAACAAATTGTAGGACAACAAATGATTTGGTTGAGGAAAGGTATGAACACATTTTTGGGACCATGGTGTCCCTTAATTTGGTGATGCAAGCAATTGGCACTCAAATAGAGTGGTTGAAAGTTGTATACATTTAAGGGTGAGGAGATCCAAATGTGTGTGATAACCAATCATATGTCACAAGGTATTTTTTGAACTTTCTCAAATTTCGAATTGTTGAATGTAAATTTAATTTTTTATTTAATTTACGCCATGTTTACTTACATTTCATTGTGTTATTAACTTATTTTTTACACAACATTAGGTTGTTGAGATTCGATTTGCATCACATGCAATCATTTTGAGATGACTTGTGAAGATGGGAGAGGCATTGGGTGCCATGGTCATCAGCCATCAATGGAGTATTTGGAAGCAATAAAATTTAGAGAGGGCCCAAAAGGTTGAATCAATGAATCCAGATGATGATTGGTGAACTCATGTGGATTGTTTTGAATTTCACTAAGCCTATCATGATCATTCATGATCATGTTTTCTGATATAAATCAACCACGTTTGGGGGAAATCTATGATACCATCAACTCCATGTAGAGAAAATAAAGGTCATAATAGCACAAAAAGAGGACACCAAAGAAACATTTGTCCAAAGTATGGAAAAAATCATTCATCACCACTGGAAAAAAATGAACACACCATTGCATCTCCTTGCATGTGCATTATCCCCCCAATATTATAACACAAAGATACTTTCTTTGCCAAGGAGAACTGCACCATATAGAGATGGTGAAGTTGCTAATGGATACAGTTGACATTCCGAGGAATCTTCTCAAATCCACAAGTGGTTGATAATGTTAGAAAAAAGTTTGGCAGGTTACCAATATAATGAAGATGATCATACATGACAGTACCTCCACAAGCAAAATTATTTGTTCCTCCAACCGCCTGCAATCAAGTTTCTATCACAAGTAAGCATTTTTTATTTTAGTTTTTTTAACATTTGTAGACTTTAGTGCTTACCATTCTTTTGCATTCTTTATTTTTTATTTGTATTAACTTTCTTTCCAATTTCAATAGGTTCAAGTTCTTCTTCAACTCAATAGAATTGAAGTACGTATTTCTCTATCCACTCAGTGAAGCATAACCAATTGGCTACAAAAAAAAGGTTAAGACATGGTCTATGTACTTTTTCCAATTTCCATCTCCTATCGCATAAGGAAGATGACTACAAGGAAGGGGCAATGAAGAATTAGGATATAACCCCTGAGAGTACTAACTTGGATGCATCTATTGTAGAGCTTGCTAGAGTTAATGTGGATGATAACACATGATGTACCTCAAAGGAGTGGCACTCCATTTGCTTGTGGTTGAAATAAGGTTGAACCAAACAATGACTTTGATCTAGATGCTTTTGATGAAGATTGAAGACCAAGATACAATTTTTTTTTTATTATTTTCAAATATTGTAATTGTGGTGATTTTCATTTGAATCGTTTTGGACATATATGATATATGAGATAATATTTATTATTGAAATTTGAACTATCAGTTGAAATTTATCTTTGTCACTACCACTGATCAATGATGAGATGTCATAATATCAAGGATTTGAAATATAATATTATATGATATATCTGTATCAAATGTATTTACAATTTTGTATATTTTTTTAATGTTTTGCATATATATATATATAGACATACCTAGCCATGTCATGCCCAAGAAAAAAATCCATCTACTAACATACCAGCACCCCATGCCCGTACAGGAACCAGCAACTTAGTTTTGAGATTCTTTTAAGACTTGCTTAAGACCAAGTCATCACAATATTTTGTTTACTATCAAATGACATTATTAATATTATATTTATTATTAGATATTAATAATTTGAAGTGTAAGTGGCTGTCAAGTTTAAATCGCAAGATTTTCATGTACATGACATGAGACTCTTTGCTACTACTGTAAAATGTCTCTCAGTGCAGTGAGAGAATATATTGCTCCATTTGTAGGGATTTGTATCATGTATGTTAAGTAAGTAGAAACCAAGGTTCAATAAAATTTTGTTTCATTCTAAGTGAATGTTGGTAATAGCATGCCTATGGTGACAATATTTGTCATTGCTATTATTTTTGTTTGAGACTAATAAAATTGGCATTTAGTTTGTGAAAAAATATTCAAAATTTATCAATAGTCAATGGGTTCTTGATCTGTTAGTAAAGTTGAATGGTTCTGAATGAACCCACAAGGAATCAAGTCTTGCTGAGTGCAAGGCCCTGACATCATAAGGGATGAAGTGAGGATCGTGCTCCAAACAATTTTGGCAAAATAGATACCCCTCAGTCCTTACTCTTAGCCGAAGAAGTTCAGCCTATGACTCATGCTCCAATATCAGATAGCCAAACAAATTTGGGTTTGATATAAAACTCTTTAAAAAACAAATTAATCATTAGGATGATGCTTCTGGAAAAAGATATAGGAAAAACTGTGCACAACAAATGACATTTAAGATGAGAAACATATTTTAAGGGTGGGTGTTCAATTGTCTTTACATATTTATAAGTGTTTTTAATTGTTTTTTATTTGCGAATCTTACAGGAATTTTGCTCTTTCCTGAGTCGGAGCCAGAAACGGATCTGCCAAGTTCCGGTGATCTCAAATTAAAACCCAAATCCGCGTAAGTTCAGAATGAATTTGACTAAAGTGATATCCCATAGTGCTGACAAGTGAAGTGAAGATTACCCATAAACAAAAATTTATAGAGAAAAAATAAACACCAAATAAAAAAAGATTTCGACCTGCGGATACCTAAACACCTTAGTAATGAATTTATTCTTGCCTGAAGATCGGGCGGATCCAGAAACTCATCTTCATTGAAGATAACATCTTGGCTTATGACTTTTGCTGTATCGCGACTCAATCCTTCCACTTCTTGACCTTCTTCCTCAGTGAGTTCATTAATGGCAGCCAAGTCTTGCAGTTCCTCAATTTCTTCGACATCACCTACCTCCTCCTCTTCGAGGTCATCGATTTCTTTATTCTGTTGAGGTTGTTTCACATTAAGGACTCCCTCCTTGATGAGCTCGCTCCTTCGCAGCGCAACGGCCTTGTCCACCTCAGCAAAGAAATCGTCCCCAAAATCTTCCTTTTCGGGTCTGATAATTTCGGGATCGTTTCCTTCCACCACGGCGGTCTGTTCTTCATCGGCAACAGCAGCAAGAAATATATGTTTCTTGCGCTCGTATTCTTCGGCTTCTTTCTTACGTAGCTTGGCGGCCTGGGCCTCCACGCGGCCGAATTTAGTGAGCTCCTCTTCCTCGTCGTCGGATGCTTCCGGGGGTTCTAAGTCGGCGGGGTTCGGCAGCGCATTTTCCCTGCGATTCGAACCCGCGGCAGCTTTGATTTTAGAATGAAAACCGAGAGAACCAGACGAAAGGCGGATTCGACCCCTCGTGGAGCACATACAGCATTGGCGAGGGATTAGCTTCAAAGAATTCGTGAAGAGAATGGAAGGCGCAGAAAACGAAAAAGAAGATGCCATTGAAGAGGAATGGATAAAAATTTTCCTGGGTTTTGGGTTTTTAAAAATTGAAACCAGCGAACATTTATTTAGAGTATAACTGTGTTTCATACGCTTGTAATGAGGCAACGTTTAAAAACAACGGTAAGTAAACTAGCAATTGCACCTTGGTGTGCAATGGGTACGTCGAAATGGTGTGGAAGGTCAATTAAAAAAAAGTGGTCTGATTTTTTTTCATACATTTGTGCATTGTATGAGGTAGATTGATAGATCATTTAACAAATCATATCTTAATCCATGTAAGTAGAGTGGGAGAGTGAGGGAAATATATAGATAGAGGGAGAGAGATAAAGAGATAAGGTGACAAAGGTAGAGAAAGATATAGATAGAAAGAGATAGAAATATAGCATAGGTAGATAAAGGTAATAAGAGAGAGACAATGAGACATAGATATGGGTGGAGAGATCGAGAGATATAAATAGAAGGTGAGAGAGAGAGGGGGTCAAGGGCATAAAGGAGAAGTGGATATATAGAAAGAGGGAATGATATGGAGAGAGGGATTAAAAGAGAGACATAGAGAGATATATGTATTGGGAAAGATAGAGGGTGAAGAGAGAGAGAGATGTGATGAGAGGTAAGGAGAGAGAGAGAGAGAGCTCTTTATATATTTTTCTTCCCTTCTCTCTCTCTAACCACAAATGAATGTGAAATGGATATACATCAAATTATAAATCAAACTTAATACAAGAATGTGTCACTTATTAATATATAATTGTATCAATATATTCCATCAAAAAGAACCTAAAACTAAATGCAATTTGTTATTAGATATACACTTTTTAACATGACAATATGTGATTGAGTTTATTTAATTAATTGAAAAACTAATTTTCATTACAATTTTTGATACCATGGAACTTCTCTGAAATGGCTATCCAATCAATGCCCATTTAGTTGGTATTTGTTAATTAAAGTAAAAATCACAAATAGTTGTGTTTTGTTTTTAATTTAATTAATAAATAAGAAATAAATGTTTAATAAAGACCATTTTGTTCGTTGGATAGGCCAATTTGACCCGACTTCTAATTCAAACAAGCTGCCAAGCAAATTAACCCATCAAAATTGTTCCCTCATATAGTTGAATAACCAAATGCTTTATATTCTTGCCCATCAAGAAAAGCTTTTCCCTAGGCAAAGACCAGAGCAAAGCATCAATTCATATATTAAATTTACACTATCAATGTTAGCGGTGACATCTGCACCTCCTCTCAAATCGATTATAAATTATACATCAAACTGCAATTGAAATGATCAAACAATCGACCTCATTAGCCATGGCCGACGAAGAGCAGAAACCCCAACCTCTGCAAGGGCACGTAGCCATTGTGACAGGGGCATCAAGGGGCATAGGAAGAGAGATCGTGATCCACCTGGCCCTCAAAGGAGCCAAAATCCTGCTCGTTTACTCTTCAAATCCACAAAAGGCATAGGAAGTGGCGGCCACAATAAACTCTAGCGCCCCTGTTACAGAAGCAATTGCCTTCAGGGCTAACATCTCAAATCTGGCTCGAGTGATCGGCCTCCTTAACAAGGCAGAGGAGGCATTTGGGCCAGTTCACGTAATCGTAATGGACACCAAATATTCATCCCTAGCTAGATTTCAGAACAAGATTGGGACAAAACCTTCAACATTAATTACAAAGGGGCTTTTATCTGTTCAAAGGAGGCGGCAAAGCAGCTTGTGTGTGACAGGGGGTGGATCATAAATGAATTTTGTGTCAAAGACCTAGCGTTTACCTTGCATTCATTAGGATCGATCAAGGGCCAATATTATTGCAATCGTCTTGCAGTACCTCCAAGCAATTCTCCACCGTGGATTTGAAAAAAGCAGGCCATCCATTTCATATAAGAGACGCCTTTGGCGTAAATATTCTAGAAATAATCGACTCTCCTGATTTCCATTAATTTTTTCTCCAAAAAGGGTTTTATGTTAACCTGAGGTCGTTTTTTCAATTTGTCACCATTTCATTAGCAATCAAAGTTAAGGATTAAGGTGTTTTTTTTTTAATGAAGTCTTACATTCAACAAGATTTGATTCTTATGGAGTTTATTTAGAATTGTTGACATTAGTTTTCTAGAGTTTATGTATTATATACTATTAGATTGCTTTTAGAATCAAATGTGTGTTTTTAATGGAAATCACACTAGTGATTATCATTTGGAGGAGATTTATTAAATGTTAAATATATTTACATAAAAGTATATTAAGTTTCATATAGAAGTTATATATAGTTGTAGAGAAAATAAATTGCTTTAAGAAAGAAGAATAGCCAAATATGGGAATTGGTTTGATTTTGATGTATGTTTTATTTATTAAAATTTTATCAATAACACCTCATATTAATAGTGTAGTGGGATATTTATCTAATTTCTATACTTATTGTAGAAGCTGTTAATTTTTCTTGTAAACTCTTTATGTAGTTAATTGTCTTTATATAACACCAAAACCTATTTATTCAACTCTTATTATTGAAGTGGATGTTTTAGAGTGAATTGTGGTGCCATCTAAAAAGAAACTCTAGAAATGTGTACCAAAGGTACATCTTGAGGATTTAAACCTCCCCTAAATATTGTTTATTTGGTTCTAGATTTTGACAATGCTTGCAAGTAGTTAGAACAACTTATACTCATAGGTTATTAGTATGATGAATCTCATCTAAAATCATGCTCGAGGGCTAGGGTCCCTTATGGAGCTAAACTAAATATAATCCAAAATTTCACCATGGTTTTTGCTCATTTTCTAGAAGTTAACCATGAGGACAATGCACTTAGGCTTGGTCCTTACCATGTCTGAAAATCATTACTAGTTTTTTTTTTTTTAAATGGACTAGGGACCTTGACCACCAAGCTCTTAATATATTGGTTTGGGTTGAATTTCCTAGCTTACCTTTAATTGTTGTTCATTTTTGTAGTCCATACAGCGTCCTTTATTAGGAGGATGGCTTATGTTGCAATGAACAAGTTATATAAGAAAGGCAGTTAAAGTGCAAAAACACATTCTACACTAATCTAAGAGAAAAAATGAACATAAAATATAATCTAAAATAATTGGTCAGTTAAAGAAATAGCACAATAAAACCATTCATCGTAACACAATGATGTATCCTAGGAAAACCCTTTAAAGAAAAAAATAGTCTCCATACTCTAAACTAATTTATTAAGAAACAACAATATTGGTTATTACATTCCATTATTCCAAGTGAGCATACCATTATATGGCTTTATATCCATCAAATTCAAATGATCAACATTCTCCTTCAAGAGCCTAGAAGATTGCTCAAGCCTTCCAACACCACCCATTTTTTCATCCATGCTTAGCACCACATTAAAGTCTTTAGCAAGGATCCAAGGGAGATATGGAGAAAGGGACCTAACCATCCTGATACGCACTAGACCAGAGCCTTTCCTATCATGTCAGTCAAAGCATACACATTGGTGAGGAGCTTTACTTAACTAGATTCTAAACTTGAGGCAATCATAGACATTGAGGATCTATTGAAAATCCACCATAATAGATGACCTTGTGTGGGTCCCAGAGGCAAGCCACACCACCTAAGTTTCCTTGAGCCCCAATGCACTAACACTGGCCTCTAGCCCAAATTTTAAAACCCGGACTCCACATACCTTCAACATAAATCTTACTTTCCTGGATGAAGACAATGTCTATAGAATGGAATCAAATTAAGTCTCAAATAGCCTTTTGCCAAATAATTTTATTAATACCCCTAACATTCCATGAGAGAAGAATCATTTTTGAGATGGGGAGAATGGGAATCAATGGTTTTTACTAAACCTAACTCCACCCACCTCTCACCAATTAGTTTCACTTTTTCCTTCCCACCTTAGAAGACTTCTTCACAACCCCCTTTTTGAGAATTTTTTGTTGCAACCCCAAAGCATATGTGGCTCCCTTTCCTTTACCAGCCTCTCGAGAGTCCTTCTCAAGATTATTCACTAAGCTAGCTATTCTTGGAGCTTTTATCACCTCTTTGCACTCACTTGTCTCCACCTCACTTGAGGTCAGCAAGGGAGTATTTGTGTCTATCTAAACATTCAAGTTTCCACCCTAAGAGACAATAGGGAAAATTTTATCCTTCTTAATAGCTATATGTTCCAAAGTCAATAGTTACTAACCCATAGGCATCCCAACAAGGCCTCATCAAACCAATCTAACTCTCCAAGAACATCAAATCTATTAAACATCTCATCATTCTGCCTATCTTTTAGATTTTCCTTTTGCCCTTTTCCTTTATTTTTGGCCTTGATTGGGATAAAACCCTCCTTGTCTTCCACCATAGAAGCTCTCCCTTTGTCCTACTTGGGTGGTTGTCAAGGTTGTGCATTACTAGAAGGACCACAGGATTAGAAATGTGACATATTCTCTACAAATGGCCATATTCATGACAAATTTGACATTGACAAGGGAGGGTTTCATAACCAATATATTGGATCTAGGAAGTGGATCCTAGTTGAATTCCTATAGATTATAGAAAAGGCTTACTTAAATCAATTTCAATATATACTTGAGCATATAGTTTGTTGTGATGGGCCCACTAGTTTACCAAGCAGCATTGCGATCAAATGGAAGATATCAATGTCTCCATAACTCTAACAGGAACCAAGGGACTCGCACCCACACTGGAACTCTAGAAGGTAGATCCTCTATTGGGTTAAATCCCATGTGTCGTGGTTTAATACAAATGCTCTCTTGATTATAGAAATAAGGGCCTTCTTTCAAAAGCCTTATTTCGATCAGACATACTCAAAATACCACTAAAAAGTAACTATTTGCAACCAACATCACCTTCATTTCACCCTCTAGACTCCAGGTGTGGTGGGCCCACAATTATAGAAAGGGAAGTGAGACACAAATCCCCATAAACTTACAAGTCAAAGCATGATTAGTAAGGTATTTGACATCTTCCTCTACAGTGCCTTGTTGAATCACAAGCATGGGCTTGTGTTCACTCCTTGCTAGACAACCGTTCACTTTTGAGGGATGAAAGCCTCCATTTTGGGAAGAGATGTCCTAAAAGCTAGATTTATTCATCCCCAAGCCTAGATTTTCATTCATACTTGGAAGTGAGGCTCCTCCTAGCACAACATCTTTAAACGAAGACATTTGCATTAGCAAAGAACCTTTGTGCAAAGTCATGCAAGGCCTCAAAAAGGAAAAAGAAAACACAAAACCTTCTCATACAAACCTGGACTAGACCAATCCCCAAACCAGACATGCATGAACAAGTGGAGTCAAAACATAGAAAGGCTCTCAATAAACAGTAAAAAGCTACCAAAAACCCTTCACAACTCCTCCACATACCAAAGCAAGCTCCCACAAATATCACTCAAAATATCTCTTAAACATTCCAAAAAGACCAAGCACCCACTAGAGTGAGTGCACTCTACTAATAAAGGAGTTCACAGTCCACAACATCTACCCATGTAGCAAGACCACTACCAAAACCCTGGCAAGCACCTTAGAGAAAGACCCCAACCTGAACTCCCCCAACACTATTGCCCCTACAAGCCACTTGCACAGACAACCACCCCTAAACAAAACTCCATGCATAGAGAAAATGTGGCTAGAGTCGAAGCCCTAGCGTACACAACAAAGTAGAGGAAGTCGCCATCAATGTTAAGAGTCTCAATTTTTAATAGTAGTTATTTCGCTAGGTCATTTGAATATGCTAAACAAGATATATTTTTAAGATGTTCATTATTCAAGATTATTATGCATTATTTATTTTTTAAAGTTAAAACCCCAATTGACATTATTTTGAGCATCAATGTTCAAATAGTTAGATCCAAGGACATAAATCCTTAGATTTGCAAAGAACCAAATGAGAAAATATCTTTTAGGTTTTTGAGTCTGTAATGGGTAGAAAATTAGGGTTTCCACCATCAGAGAGAGATGAAAACTGCTAATTTACCATTACATTCAAAAGAGGGGTGAATCCAATAGATTTTGTCACAAACCAGTAATGATAAGGACTAAAATACTAATTGGATTCAAGGGATGAAATTGTTTTGCCCTCTTTTATGATTTGAATTGTTGAAATTAGGGAAAGGTGTTGAAAATGAAGGTACAAATGTGGAAACAGTGAGCTATAGTCATCAAATTGAGGCACGTAGCTAGATCTGAACAATATATGCAGATTTGGACCCAATCCCCAAAAAAGCTCCAAAAATGTTGGGATTGGAGCGTTTGTCACTCTAGTTCTCCTCACTTTCCGCACACCAAAGAGGGTTGATTTGTCTTTGCAAATAATGCCTATTCTGAAGATCATAGCTCTATACTTGTTTCTTGCACACATAAAGAAAGGGAAATAGGTTGGGAATAGGGGCTTGCCTAAGTCTGTTGGATTTTGTTGGATTTGGTTAAGTGTTGTCATCAATGTCAACACTGTATCTCAGTTGGATATGGTTCTGCTATCCCGATTGGACCTATCCCGATTAGACTTGGTGTTTATCTTGGTTTTGGCTTTGAATCTGATATGGTATGATCAAATCCCTACATGTGGTTTTGGAGGCTTATTATGGATGGTTATATGCTTTCCATATTTTGTTGGTTCATGTTTTGGTGCTCTGGTAACTATCGCTTATGTTCCTGGTTGATATTTCTTAGTACCGGTTAGTGATATTTGATGTTTTGATCAGATAATTTTGGTTTGGCTTATGGAATCAATTTATATCATGTTGAAGGTGCTTCTTGATCATGTCCTGAGTGTTTGGTGACTTTGCATTGGCTGGCGTGCTGTTATGGTGGTCCTATTTGGATCCGGTTAGACATTCTGTGTTATTGCATTAAGGGTTTCTACCAGTTGGTGAAACGTGTTGGATTTTGGTCTTAACGGAATTTCCAACAGATATAATTGTTTTAATATTTGAATTAGGTCCATGCTATGTAATGTAAATCATAATATTGGTCTGGTGCTACCGTGTGATGTAATTTTTGTAATTATGGATTTTGGGGTTTAGGGTTTAGCCGACCTTATCATTAAGGTTGATGATTTGTATTTATAGGTAGCTTATTCATGTAATTGGGTATGGTTTTTGGGATTGAAGGTTATGTCTACAAAGGTTTATGTGCGAATAAATTCATATCTTTCAACAAAGGGATCAGAAGGATTTGGTATTGCAGGGCAGACATTTATGCTTAACTAGAACTGTATCAAGCATTAGTGGATGCTACTTTCACAGTTCATTTTCTCCAGATTGTAGTCTGATGTTTTGTAAGTCAGTGAGACTTCTCTTTTGTGATGAACAATGAGCTCTAGGTTGTTGGCCTGATTGCAAGTGCAATCCCCATTGTAATTATTTCACATACCGCTACAGAAGTATTTTTTGATTGTGGGTAGGGTTTTCCATCGTGGTTTTTCCCTTTAATGGGTTTTCCACGTCAAAAATATTGGTGTTGTGTGTATTGTGCTTTCATTATTTTATCTTTAATTGTGTTGGTTTCTTTGTGCTCTAGTTTAAAGGTTTTGATCTGCAATAGTTTTGATTTCTGATGGTAAACTGATTCACCCCCCCAGTTTACTCCTGGTATCAGATATGTCTAACAATTGGTATTAGAGCGAGGTCCTCTCTGCAGAAGCTTAACTGCTTGGGGAGATCTGATGGTAATTACATCTAGTTCTACATTCAACCTCTATTGGAAGGAGAGTCACAAATTTGATGGTACAAATTATAAAATATGGAAGGAGCGAATGAAGATTCATCTGAGATGTCTTGGAGCTGAAGTTTGGGAGATAGTGGAGAAAGGGTATATACCTCATGATCTTAATTCTAGAACACCGACACTTACTGATGAACAAAAGAGAGCTGAAAATGATGTTATAGCAAAAGAAGCGATGAAAAGCTATTGAATGTCATAGAGTTGGAGAATGCAAAGCAGATCTGGACAAAGCTTGAAACTCTTTACGAAGGTGACCAAGTAGTAAAGACTGCAAAACTTGAAGGTTTCTGGGTAAGATATGAAACTTTGAAGATGGAAGAAGATGAGAAGATCAATTCTTTCAAGGATAGAGTGAATGAAATTGTTATGGCAATCAAATGTTGCGACAAATTGGTTAGTGAGGATGAGGTTGTGTCAAAGATTCTGAGAGTTCTACCTTCGACTTACAAGATGAAGGCTATTGCAATTATTGAACTCCGGACAATGTCAAGTACCCCTATTACCAAAGATACATTACTTGGGAAATTGACTACTTTTGAACTTGTGGAACTTGGAGATTAGAGTGCTACTAAAATTGAAACTGCATTTAAAACATCTGCCTCCGGTAAGAAGAAGATAGATTGGAAGGAATTGTATGTTAAACATTTGGAGGACATTGAAAGGGAAGATAGAGAACTTGAAGAGGTGGAAGCCCCGATTGCTAGAAGAATTCCTAAAGGACCGATTGGAAGTAAGTATGAAGGAAAAGTGACTTTTAAATGTTTTTCATGCAATAAGATTGGTCATTTGGCTTCTAAATGCCCTGAAAGAGATGCTAGGAATCATGAAAGATTTGTGAAGAGTTATAAGCCTAATCTAAAATATTAGAACAAACCTAGATTTAGAAGGAATAAGGATAAATCATGTTATTATGTTGGTGATGATGATTTTGGTATTCTGATGATGATGATGAACCTGTAAGTGGAATCGGCAATGGAAGCTATGGTAAAGATTGAGTCTTTATTGCTATCAAAGATGATTCTCCAGAACCTGTCATTGAAGCAACTCCTATTGAGGAGAAGCCTTTGGCTGCTAAAATTGAAGAAAAGGATGAATGGGTTATAGACAGTGGATGCTCACATCACATGACCGATAACAAGAGAAAATTTCTATCACTACAAGAATTTGATGGCGAACTAGTCAGATTTGGAGACAACAAGGCATGTAGGATCAAAGGCAAAGGAACAATATCATTGGATGGTAAGACTAATACTGATAATGTTTATTATGTTGAAGGATCTAAGCATCATCTAAGTGTAGGTCAGATGGTGGATAGAGGATTTCATTTGCAATTCAAGGATGGAAAATGCAAGAACATCAATAGATCTGGATTGGAAATTGCTTCTGGAACCCATACTAAAGGAAACATTTTTCATTTGAACTCTAGTGAGAAAGCTTCTTTGATTGCTCAGATTGATGAAAGTTGGTTATGGCATAAGAGGATGTGTCATGTAAATTTTGATTGCATAGTACAGATCAATTCAACATAGGCTGTCAGAGATTTTCCCAAGATTGTCAAACCTCATAATCCGGTATGTAGAGAATGTCAAATGGGCAAGCAAGTTAGAACTTCTTTCAGAAGCATACATGATAAATCTAATGAAATTCTTGATCTTATTCATATTGATTTGTGTGGATCGGCAAGGACTAAAAGTTTTCAAGGTGATAGATATTTTATGTTACTTGTTGATGACTACTCTAGAATGACGTGGGTTGCATTTTTAAAAGAAAAATCAGAAGCTCTTGAGAAATTTAGAATCTTCAAAGCTATGGTTGAGACTGAGACAAAACTAAAGATAAAATGATTAAGATCGGATCAAGGCAGCGAGTTTACATCTGGTGAGTTCAACAAATTTTGTGAGAAGAATGGAATCAAAAGACAACTTTCTGCACCTAGAACTCCACATCAGAATGGATTGGTGGAAAGGAAAAATAGAACCATATTGGATGTGGCAAGGACAACGACGACTGAAGTTAAATCGTTTGATATCTATTGGAGAGAAGTTGTCAATACAACAATATACACTTTCAACAAAGTACACATAAAAGGTGATACCGGTAAGACTCCTTATGAATTATGGTTTGGTCATACTCCTGTTGTTAGATATTTTAGAATTTTTGGAAGTAAATGCTACATTAGAAGAGATGATGCATCAGGAAAATTTGATCCTAGAAGTGATGAAGGAATATTTTTAGGTTATTATACTAAGAGTAAAGCATATAGATGTTATAACAAAATATTGAATAGGATAATGGAGAGCATAAATGTTAAGGTGGATGAACAAGGCAGTAATCAGATCAAATCATATGACTTTGGACCAGAAGATGAATTTATCAGACCAGAACCAATAATGCAAGAATTTGTTCAAAGCATTGAATCAATGACTCCGGCAACATCAAAAAATTCTACTGTGCCTGTTGAATAGTAGAAAGAGTCAGTAAATTAATAAAATTCAAAGATTCCCAAGTATGTGAAACTAAATCATTCTGAAGATCAAATCATTGGAGATAAAAGCAAAAGTGTGATGACTAGAAGAAGGCTAGCTACTGAAGAGGTATGTTTGATTTCTCAAATTGAACCAAAATCATTTATTGAAGCAAGTAAAGATGAAAATTGGATGAAAACAATGGAAGAACAATTAGATCAAATAGAAAAGAATAAGACATGGGAATTAGTTCCCAGACCTAAAGATAAGAATATTATTGGAGCTAAATGGGTTTTCAAGAACAAATTGAATGAGGAAGGTCAAGTTGTAAGAAACAAGGCTACATTGGTTTGCAAAGGTTATTCATGGGAAGAAGGAGTTGATTATGGTGAGACTTATGCTCCAGTTGCAAGAATTAAAACGGAAAGAGTATTAATTGCCTGTGATGCACACAATAACTACAAAGTATATCAGATGGATGTCAAATGTGAATTTCTGAATGGAGATCTTAAGGAGGAAGTCTACATTGAGCAACCTGATGGATTTTCTTTATCAGAAGACAAGGACATGGTTTGCAGATTGAAGAAAGCTTTATATGGATTAAAACAGGCTCCTAGAGCATGGTATGCTAGATTGGATAGATATCTTTCTAAGCTTGGTTTTAGAAAAGGTAATGCTGACAGTAACCTATGTTATAAAATTGAGCATGATGACATATTGATTATTGACATCTTTGTGGATGATATCATTTTCGGAGGAGAAGAAAGCCTATGCATGAAATTTACTGATGATACGAAGAATGAATTTGAAATGTCTATGATTAGTGAGATGAAATTTTTCTTAGGTTTGCAGATTACACAGAATGATAAAGGTATTTTAATTTGTCAAACTAAGTGTGTGAAGGAATTGCTTAAGAAATTTGGACTTGAGAATTCTAAACTTGTCGGTACTCCTATGATCACGGATTACAAATTGTCAAAGGATGATGAATCTCCTAAAGTGAATCCAAGTAGATACAAATCAATGATTGGTGGATTGTTGTACTTAACTCAGACTAGACCTGATATAATGAATATTGTTTGTATTTCTTCTAGATTTCAGTCAGATCCTAGAGGAAGTCATGATATTGTTGTCAACATGATATTCAAATATTTGGCAGGTACAACAGACCTTGGGTTATGGTATCCAAAGAATGATGATTTTAGACTATGTGCCTATATAAACTCTGATTGGGCAGGAGATGTGGATGACTGGAAGAGCATCACCGGTGGTGCATTCTTTCTTGGAAAGAAATTTGTTTTATGACTTAGTAAGAAACGATCATGTACTTCATTATCTACTACTGAAGCAGAATATATAACTGCCGCAACCAACTGTACTCAGATTTTATGGATAAAACAAATGTTGAAAGATATAAGGATAAGTTATGATGAGCCTATTGTTATTCACTGTGATAATACTATTGCTATTGATATGTCAAAGAATCCAGTATTTCATTACAAATCAAAACACATTTCTATAAGGTATAATTTTTTGAAAGAAAATGTTGAAGCAAAGGAAGTCAGATTGGTTTATGTGCCTACTAAGGAGCAGATTGCATATATTCTAACAAACCCATTGCCTAAAGATAATTTTGAATATCTCATAGATCAGTTGGGGGTTACCAACCCTCTGAAAGAGACTTAGAGATGCATGAATGCATCAATCCAGTAAGCTTATCAGATGTTTTCTTTGATTCAGATTGATGAGATGATGCTACTACTCAGGGGGAGTAGTCAGCTGTTTGGTTCAGTATTTTTGGTTTGGTATCCATCCTTTGTCATTTATGTCAAAGGGTGAGAGATGGTATTAAGGTGAAAAACAGTCAAATCTTTGGGAGAGATGGTGCTCATATGATAATCAGTTAATCTCTGGGGAAATACATTTGAGATCAACTTTTGGGAGATTGTTGGCATTCCTCGACACTTGGATGTTTTTCACATTCAATGTTGCCATCAATTCCAAAGGGGGAGATTGTTGGCATTTTCTAGATTTGGTTAAGTGTTGTCATTGATGTCAACATTGTATCCCGATTGGATATGGTTCTATTATCCCGGTTGGACCTATCTTGGTTAGAATTGGTGTTTATCTTGGTTTTGGCTTTGATTCTGATTTGGTATGATCAGTGTTGGAATCCAATAACATTGAGAGGGGGGGTGAATCAACATTATACGGAAAGGATCAATTTTAGCCTTATTAAAACATGCATACACCAACCGGTATACCGGTACATACAAAATTGAAAGAAGTAAAGCAACCAATAAGCCAATCACATAAATGAGAATCATAACACACAAAATTATACGTGGAAAACCTCAAAGAGGAAAAACCACGATGGGATTTGTGACCCACAATATTAATCCACTGACCATATGAAGAGATATTACAAAATATAAGGGGTATGCACTTGCAGGAAGGCTTACAGCCTAGAGCACACTACTCAATCACAAATGGAGCATCATTGACTACATATAAATCCAGAGTAAAATTAGGAGAAGTGATTGTTGTCAATATGAAGGAATTGATTATGTGTTGCATTGATGTTTTGTCATTGATGTCAACACTAGCTGTTATGATTGGTTACCTACAAATAGATTTTGGTTACCGGTAGAAGAACTAGTATTACCGATAGAAGGGACTATCAGTTGGATACTATCGACATGTTTGGATCAATGGAATATGTTTGGTTTGATGTTTCTGGAGTATGTTTTGGTCAGTTGGTATTGAATTGATGATTGGATTCTATCATACACTCTAGTAAGCCTATATCGGTAAGGGTTTAAGGTTTTACCAACAGAGCTTTTACTGAGAATCTTTGACAGGATGCATAAGTGGTGTTGGTGCGGCTTTTAGATGGAATTTAGGATGCAGAAGGTGATCTTTGTTCATGCCTTGACTGATTGGAGACATCTCTTTGGCATGGAGAATCTAATTAGGTCCGATACCTATCTAGGTTATGGACCGGTATCATGTAACATGTTCTCTACACATTACCAAGATGATTTATAGATTGGTTAATGTTGTTTTGGTTTAAAGCCGACATGGCATATCATTGTAATATGAATGTATGAAATGATCTTATTGTAATATCTTTTAGGTGGCCGACCTAATTGGTTTAGGCCTTAAGGTTTGTATATATTGATGTAAGATCTCATTGTAGATCATGATCATGGTCATGGAATGAAAAATCATATGTGAAGGAGATTTGGTCAATCATAGGTGATCGAATTGGGTTTATGTAAGAGATCAAAGGCCTCCAGTATTGAGCTTAACCAAGACTGTAATCAGGCGTGGTAGATGCTATCATTGAAAGTTCATTCTTTTGGATTGTTGTCCACTTATATTGAGGTGGTTATAACCTCTCTGTAGTCAGTGAGACTCCTTTGTAATGAGCAGTATGCTCTAGGCAGTGTGCCTTCCTGCATGTGCAAGCCCCTTATTGTATCACATACTTTTTGCAGAAGTATTATCTGATTGTGGGTAGGCTTTCCACCGTGGTTTTTCCCTTTACTAGGTTTTCCACATACAAATCATGGTGTTATGTGGTATTGTTGCATTGTGTTAATTCTTTTTTTCATTCTTAAGTTTTATTGCTTACCGGTATCTGTTTCTTCTATTCTGGTATTCAATGTTTATGTGCTTCGGTTAAAGGTTATAAAGTGGTTTGATTAATATAATTTGTTGACAACTGATTCACCCCCCCCTCTCAGTTGTCCACCGGTTATTCTAATAATTGGTATCAAAGCTTTGGTCCTCTTTTGCAGAATCTTAGCCGCTTGAGGTAGATCCTATGGCAACTAATACTTCAAATCCACAGACAAATATATTTAGAAGAGAAATCCCTAAGCTTGATGGAACAAACTATGGGATATGGAAAATTCGAATGGAGACTCATCTTAGATGTCTTGGCAGGGATATTTGGGAGATCACTGAGAAAGGATATGCACCTTATGATTCGGCATCTAGCAATCTTGCTCCTGCAGACTTGGACAAAAATATTGAAAATGATTGCAGAGCTAGAGAAGCCCTCCTGTGTGCACTCATTGATCAACAAATCATGGGATTGACTGATAAATCATTTGCAAAGGTTATGTGGGATAAATTGCAAACTCTAAACGAAGGTGACCATACTGTCAAAATTGCTAAACTTGATGGTTACCGGGTAAGGTATGAGAACTTGAAGATGGAAGATAATGAAAGAATTACTACATCTATGGAAAGAGTAAATGAGATTGTCATGGGAATTCAATGTTATGGACGATCTCTGAGTGAAGATGAAATAGTTTCTAAAGTTTTGAGAGTCCTACCACCGACTTACAAGATGAAGGCTACTACAATTAATGAATTGAGAACAATGGCAAACACTTTAGTTAACAAAGACATTCTGATTGGGAAATTATCTGCTTTTGAGCTTGAAGAATTTGGACCCTCTGGAGCTGCAAAGTTTGAACCTGCTTTTCATGCATCATCATCTATCGACAAAAGTGATTGGAAAGCCCCATATGTACAAGAATTGGAAGATATGAGGAAAGAGGATGAATAATTTGAGAAACTTGAAGCCTTATTTGCTAGAAGAGTACCTAAATGACCGACAGTAAGTAAGTATGAAGGAAAAGCATGTTTTAAATGTTTTGCATGTAATATGATTGGTCATTTTGCATCTAGATATCTTGAAATGAATGCAAGATTTGAAGAAAGAGTTAAGAAACCATTTAAGACTAATCATAACAAATATAGATTCAAGAAAAACAAACTGTGATACATAGCGGATGAGGAAGGAGTAAGTGATGACTCAAAGGATGAACCGATTGGAGACTCTGCTAGTGGATCCGACAATGGAAAGGAATGGGTGTTCTATTATTTAAAGTAAGATGAACCAGAACCGACTATCAAGAATGAAGAAAAGGCCCTGACAACAAAAGTTGAAGACAAGGATGAATGGGTAATTGATAGTGGATGCTCACATCAAATGACTGGAGATAAAAGAAAATTTATGTCCCTGCAAGAATACAATGGCAGTCAAGTCAGATTTGGGAATGAAAAAAGCATGTATGATCAAAGGTAGAGGTATTATTTCTCTGGATGGCAAGCATAATACTGATAATGTATATTATGTAGAAGGTTTAAAGCATAATCTTTTAATTGTTGGTCAATTGGTGGATAAGGGATTCCAACTTCAGTTCAAAGATAGAAAATGCAAAATCATTAACAGAACTGGTTTGGAGATTGCAACCGGTACTCAGACTGGAGGTAATATCTTTCACTTGAACACTGGTAATAAGACATGTTTGGTTTCTCATATTGATGAGAGTTGGTTATGGCATAAGAGGTTGTGTCATGTTAATTTTGATTGTATTGTTAAGATCAATTCAACAAAGGCAGTTAGAGATATACCTAAGATTATAAAGCCTCATAATTCGGTATGTAAGGAATGTCAATTGGGAAAGCAAGTTAGAACTTCTTGTAACAACATACATGATAAATTTAATGATGTGCTTGATTTGATTCATACTGACTTATGTGGTCCAGCAAGGACCAGAAGCTTTCAAAGTGATAGGTACTTCATGCTAATAATTGATGATTATTCTAGAATGATGTGGATGAATTTTCTAAGGGAGAAGTCTAAAGATTTTGAGAAATTCAAGATCTTCAAAGCAAAGGTGGAAATAGAAACTGGATTGAAAATCAAATGTCTGAGATCAAATCAAGGCGTTGAGTTCACATCTCATGAATTTTATAGTTTTTGTGAGATAAATGCAATTAGGAGATAGTTATCTGCACCCCGGACTCTTGAGCAGAATGGAGTAGTGGAAAGGAAGAATAGAACCATTTTGGATGCAACAAGAACCATGATGATGGAAGCCAAATTGCCTCACATCTACTGGAGAGAAGTAGTGAGTACAACAACCTACACATTCAACAGAGTTCATATCAAAGGTGAAACCGGTAAGACTCCTTATAAATTATGGTTTGGACATACACCTATTGTTAAATATTTCAAAATTTTTGGAAGTAAATATTATATCAAAAGGGATGATTCAATTGGGAAGTTTGATCCTAGATGTGATGAAGGGATATTTCTTGGATATTCAATTCAGAGCAAAGCATATAGATGTTATAACAAAATATTGCAAAAAATTGTGGAGAGCGCAAATGTGAAAGTGGATGAGAAATACATAGATCAATCTATATCACATGACAGAGAACCAACAGTGGAAATGATCATAATTGAACCGACAATGCCTCAACCGGTACAAGACACTAAGAGAGTTACACCAATACAATCAAAAAATTCAACTGTGACTGATGATCAGAATAGCGAACCTGAAGTTTAGAAGACACCAAGGTATGTAAGATTAAATCAGTCGGAAGATCAAATCATTGGAGATAGGAACAAGGGAGTTATGACAAGAAGAAGACTGGAAAATGAAGAGGTATGTCTTATTTCTCAAATTGCACCGACATTTGATATTGAAGCTTGTAAAGATAAACATTGGTTAAAAGATATGGAAGATGAATTAGATTAGATAGAGAAGAATAAGACTTGGACTTTAGTTCCTCGATCCAAAAATAAGAATGTTATTGGAACTAATTGGGTTTTTAGAAATAAACTAAATGAGGATGGTCAAGTTGTAAGAAACAAGGCTATATTGGCTTGTAAAGGATATTCTCAAATGGAAGGAATTGATTATGATGAGACATTTGCACCTGTAGCTAGAATTGAAGCTGTTAGACTATTTCTTGCTTATGCAACATACAAGAACTATAATCAAATGGATGTTAAATGTGCATTTTTGAATGGTGAACTTGATGAAGAAGTATAAATTGAGCAACCTGATGGATTTTCACTAACAAATGACAAAGATATGGTTTGCAGGTTAAGGAAAGCATTATATGGATTGAAACAAGCTCCTAGAACTTGGTATGAAAGGTTGGATAAATATCTTTGAAGCTTGGTTTTACTAAAGGCAGTGCTGACAGTAATTTATATTACAAGATCACTGATGATGATATTCTGATTATTGAAGTATTTGCTGATGATATCATTTTTGGAGGTGAAGATAAATTATGCATGGAATTCTCTAATAATATGAAGAATGAATTTGAAATGTCTATGATTGGTGAGATGAGATTTTTCTTAGGTTTGCAGATTACTCAAACTGATAAATGCATTTTTATTTGTCAAACTAAGTATCTAAGGGAATTGTTGAAGAAGTTTGGTATGGATAATTCCAAACCAGTAAGTACTCCTATAGTGACAAGTGAGAAATTATCTATCAAAAACACATTTGCACCGGTAAATTCGACAAGGTATAAGTCTATGATTGGTGGCTTGTTATATCTAACTGAGACTAGACTGAATATTATGAATGCAGTAAGTATTGTTTCAAGATATCAAATTAATCCTAAAGAAAATCATGAATGTGCAGTAAAGAGGATATTTTGGTATTTGCAAGGAACAACATAATATGGCTTATGGTATTCTAGAGATGATAACTTCACTTTATGTGCATATACAGATTTAGATTGGGCAGGAGATACTGATGACAGGAAGAGCACTTTTGGTGGAGCTTTCTTTCTTGGAAAGAAATTGGTTTCATGGATCAACAAAAATAGTCAGGCATTTCTTTATCTACTGTAGAAGTTGAATATGTTGCAGCAACAACTAATTGCACTCAAGTCTTGTGGATAAAGCAAATGTTGAAGGATATCAAGGTAAATTACAGTGAACTTTATCTGATATGCATCATCAACTTTATCCTTTGCTCCGGATTGATGTAGTGGTGCTACTACTCATGGAGAGTAGTCAACTTTGAGATTCACAGGATTTTAATATCTATGTCATATCTTTGGCATTGATGTCAAACGAGGATAGTTATATGTGAAAAATAATGTCATAATATGTCATATGGGAGAGAGATTCAAATCAATTTCAAATTGGACTGCACTCCTCAGGGGAAGTTGCTGGGATTTTTTATTTTTTCATTGTTATATCTTCTATGAGAAATGTTCGGCATTTCTTGGCACTTAGATGTTTTCTTTTTCACATCTAGTGTTGCCATCAATGCCAAAGGGGGAGATTGTTGGCAATATGAAGGTTGCATTGATGTTTTGTCATTGATGTCAATACTAGCTGTTATGATTGGTTACCGACAGACAAATTTTGGTTACCAACAGACAAATTTTGGTTACCAGTAGAAGAGCTAGTGTTATCAGCAGAAGGGACTATCAGTTGGATACTATCGACATGTTTGGATCAGTGGAATATGTTTGGTTTGATGTTTTTGGAGTATGTTTTGGTCAGTTGGTATTGAATTAATGATCGAATGCTATCATACACTCTAGTAAGCCTATATTGGTAAGGGTTTAAGGTTTTACTGACAGAGCTTTTACTGAGAATCTTTGACAGGATGCATAAGTGGTGTTGGTGCGGCTTCTAGATGGAATTCAGGATGCAAAAGGTGATATTTGTTCGTGCCTCGACTGATTGGAGACATTGCTTTGGCACAAAGAATCTAATTAGGTCTGATACTTATCTAGGTTATGGACCGGTATCATGTAATGTGTTCTCTACACGTTACCAGGATGATTTATGGATTGGTTAATGTTGTTTCAGTCTAACGACGACATGGCATATCATTGTAATATGGATGTATGTAATGATCTTATTGTAATATCTTTTAGGTGGTTGACCTAGTTGGTTTAGGCCTTAAGGTTTGTATAAATTGATGTAAGATCTCATTGTATATCATGATCGTGGTCATGGAATAAAAAATCATATGCGAAGGAGATTTGGTCGATCATAGGTGATCGAATTGGGTTTATGTAAGAGATCAAAGGCCTCCAGTATTGAGCTTAACCGGGACTGTAATCAGGCATGGTAGATGCTATCATTGGCAGTTCATTCTTCTAGATTGTTGTCCAATTATATTGAGGTGGTTATAACCTCTTGTTGGCATTATGGATGAATTGATTATTTTTACTATGATGTTTTTTCATTGATGTCAATACTAGTTGTTATGGTTGGTTACCGACATATAGGTTTTGGTTACCGGTAGAAGATCTAGTGTTACCGGCAAAAGAGACTATCTGTTGGACACTTCCGACATGTTTGGATCAATGAAGTATGTTTGATTTTATGTGTTACATGTTCCTTGAACATGTTTTGGTCAGTTGGTATTGACTTGGTAATTAGATGCTATCATACACTCTTGTAAACCCTTACCAACATTGGTTTAAGGTTTAACTAACAGAGCTTTCACTAAGGAATCTTGACAGGATGCATAATTGGTGTTGGTGCAGCTTCTAGATGGATTTCAGGATGTTGAAAATGTTCTTTGATCGTGTTTCAACTGCCTGAAGACATTGATTTGGCATGGTAGACCCAGAATAGGTCATGTACCTATCAAGGTTATGGATCGGTATCATGTTAACATGTATTCTACACGTTACCGAGATATTTCAAGATGATTTATGGATTTGTTATTGTTGTTTTGGTCTTAAGCCGACATGGCATATCATTGTAATATGGATTTATGTAATGATCTTATTGCAATATCTTTTAGATGGCCGACCTAATTGGTTTAGGCCTTAGGGTTGGTATAAAATGATGTAAGATCTCATTTGGATTGTGGTATGAGAATAGAATAACAGTTCATGATTGTGGAATGTAATATCATATGCGAAGGAGATTTGGTCGATCATAGGTGATCGAATTGGGATTAAGGAAGAGGTCAAAGGCCTTCGATATTGAGCTTAACCGGGACTATAATTAGGCATGGTAGATGATATCTCTAACAGTTTATTATTCTGGATTATTGTCCATATATCTTGAGGTGGTTTTAACCTTTGTATTCAGTGAGACTCCTTTGTAATGAGCAGTACGCTCTAAGCAGTGTGCCTTCCTGCATGTGCAGGCCCTTCATTATAACACATACTTTATGCAGAAGTATCATTTGACTGTGGGTAGGCTTCCCACCGTGGTTTTTACCTTTCTGGGTTTTCCACATACAAATCATGGTGTTATGTGGTATGGTTGCTTTGCATTGATTATCTGTTTAATTGTTAAGTTGCATTGTTTACCGGTATCTGTATCTGCTTTACCGATACTTAATCTAGTTAAAGGTTAGCAAGTGGATTAAATGTTATAATCTATTAACAACTGATTCACCCCCCTCTTAGTTGTTCACTGGTTATCCTAACAATTGGTATCAAAGATTTGGTCCTCTTTTGCAAAAGCTTAACTGCTTGAGGTAGATCCTATGGCAGCTAACACTTCAAATCCACCGACAACTATTTTCATAAGAGAAATCCCTAAGCTTGATGGAACAAATTATGGTATATGGAAAATTTAAATGGAGACTCATCTTAGATGTCTTGGAAAGGATATTTGGGAGATCACTGAGAAAGGATATACACCTTATGATCTGACATCTGACAATCCTGCTCCTGCAGACTTGGATAAGAATATTGAAAATGATTGCAGAGCTAGAGAAGCCCTCTTGTGTGAACTTACTGATCAACAGATCATGGGATTGACTGATAAATCATCGACAAAGGTTATGTGGGACAAATTGCAAACTCTAAATGAAGGTGATCCTATTGTCAAAATTGCCAAACTTGATGGCTATCGGGTAAGATATGAAAACTTGAAGATGGAAGATAATGAAAGAATTGTTGTGTTTATGGAAAGAGTAAATGAGATTGTTATGGGAATTCAATGTTGTGGAGGATTTCTGAGTGAAGATGAAATAGTTTCCAAAGTCTTGAGATCCCTTCCACTGGCATACAAGATGAAGGCAACTGCAATTAATGAGTTGAGAACAATGACAAACTCTTTAGTTAACAAAGACATTCTGATTGGGAAATTATCTGCTTTTGAGATTGAAGAATTTGGATATTCTGGAGCTGTAAAGTCTGAACCTGCTTTTCATGCATCATCATCATCATCTACCGGAAAAAGTGTTTGGAAAATCCTATATGCAAAAGAATTGGAAGACATGAGGAAAGAAGATGAAGAATTTGAACAACTTGAAACTTTATTTGCTAGAAGAGTACCTAAAGGTCCGACAGGAAGTAAGTATGAAGGAAAAGCACCTTTTAAATAGTTTGCATGTAATAAGATTGGTCATTTTGCATCTAGATGTCTTGAAAGGAATGGAAGGTTTGAGGAAAGAGTTAAGAAATCATTTAAGCCTAACTAGAACAGATATAGATTCAAGAAAAGTAAACAATGCTACATAGCAAATGAGGAAGGAGTAACTGATGACTCTAGAGATGAATCGGCAGAAGACTCTGCTAGCGGATCTGATAATGGAAAGGAATGGGTGTTTCTTTGAGTTAAAAGAAGATGAATCGGAACCGGCTATCATAAATGAAGAAAAGGCCCTGGCAGCAAAAGTTGAAGAAAAGGATGAATGGGTAATTGATAGTGGATGCTCACATCATACGACTAGAGATAAAGGGAAACTTTTGTCCCTGCAAGAATACAATGGTGGTCAAGTCAGATTTGGAGATGAAAAAGCATGTATGATCAAAGGTAGCAGTATTATTTCTTTGGATGGCAAGTATAATACTGATAATGTCTATTATGTAGAAGGTTTAAAGCATAATCTTTTGAGTGTTGGTCAATTGGTGGACAAGGGTTTCCAACTTCAGTTTAAAGATAGATAATGCAAAATCATTAACAAGACTAGTTTAGAGATTGCAACTGGTATTCAGACTGGAGGTAATATCTTTCACTTGAACACTGGTAATAAGACATGTTTGATTGCTCATATTGATGAGAGTTGGTTATGACATAAGAGGTCGTGTCATGTTAATTTTAATTGTATTGTTAAGATCAGTTCAACTAAGGCAGTTAGAGATATACCTAAGATTATGAAGCCTCATAATCTGGTATGTAAGGAATGTCAATAGGAAAGCAAGTTAGAAGTTATTTTAAGAGCATACATGATAAATCTAATGATGTACTTGATTTGATTCACACTGACTTATGTGGTCCAACAAGGAGTAGAATCTTTCAAGGTGATAGGTATTTCATGTTGATTTTTTATGACTATTCTAGGATGATGTGGGTGACTTTTCTAAGGGAGAAGTCTTTAGTCTTTGAGAAATTCAAGATATTTAAAGCAAAGGTTGAAACAAAAACTGGATTGAAAATGAAATGTCTAAGATCAGATCATGGTGGTGAGTTCACTTCTCATGAATTTAACAGTTATTGTGAGACAAATGGTATTAGGAGACAGTTATTTGCACTTCAGACTCCTCAACAAAATGGAGTAGTGGAAAGAAAGAATAGAACCATTTTGGATGCAACAAGATCTATTATGATGGAAGCCAAATTGCCTCATATCTATTGGAGAGAAGCAGTGAGTACAACAGTCTACACATTCAACAGAGTTCACATCAAAGGTGAAACCGGTAAGACTCCTTATGAATTATGGTTTGGACATACACCTACTGTTAAATATTTCAGAATTTTTGGAAGTAAATGCTATATCAAAAGAGATGATTCAATTGGAAAGTTTGATCCTATATGTGATGAAGGGATATTTATTAGATATTCAATTCAAAGCAAAGCATATAGATGTTATAACAAAAGATTGCAGAAAATTGTGGAGAGTGCTAATGTGAAAGTGGATGAGCAGTACAGAAATAAATCTATATCATATGATAGGGAACCGACAGTGAAAATGATCATAATTGAACCGACAATGCAACCAGTACAAGAAACTAAGACAGTTACACCAACACAATCAAAAAATTCAACTGTGACTAATGACCAGAGCAGTGAACATAAAGTTCAGAAGACACCAAGGTATGTAAGATTAAATCATTATGAAGATCAAATTATTGGAGATAGGAACAAGGGAGTTATGACAAGAAGAAGGCTGACAATTCAAGAGGTATGTCTTATTTCTCAAGCTGAACCGACAACTGTTATTGAAGCTTGTAAGGATAAACATTGGTTAAAGGCTATGAAATATGAATTAGATTAGATAGAGAAGAATGAAACTTGGACTTTAGTTCCCTGACCTAAAAATAAGAATGTTATTGGAACTAAATGGGATTTTAGGAATAAACTGAATGAGGCTGGTCAAGTTGTAAGAAACAAGGCTAGATTGGTTTGTAAAGGATATTCTCAAATGGAAGGAATTGATTATGGTGAGACATTTGCACCTGTAGCTAGAATTGAAGCTGTTAGACTATTTCTTGCCTATGCAGCTTATAAGAACTATAAGGTTTATCAAATGGATGTTAAATGTGCATTTTTTAATGGTGAACTTGAGGAAGAAGTATACATTGAGCAACCTGATGGATTTCACTGATAGATGATAAAGATATGATTTGCAGATTGAAGAAAGCTTTATATGGTTTGAAACAAGCTCCTAGAGTTTGGTATGCAAGGTTGGATAAATATCTTTTGAAGCTTGGTTTTACTAAAGGTAGTGTTGATAGTAATTTATATTATAAGATCACTAATAATGATATTCTGATTATTGAAGTATTTGTTGATGATATCATTTTTGGAGGAGAAGATAAAATGTGCATGGAATTTGCTAGCAATATGAAGAATGAATTTGAAATGTCCATGATTGGTGAGATGAAAGTTTTCTTAGGTTTGCAAATTACTCAAACTGACAAAGGCATTTTTATCTGTCAAACTAAGTATCTGAGGGAATTGTTGAAGAAGTTTGGTATGGATAATTCCAAACTGGTAAGTACTCATATGGTGACAAGTGAGAAATTATCTATCAAGGATACTTCTACACCTATAAATCCAACAAGGTATAAGTCTATGATTGGTGGTATGTTATATTTAACTCAGACTAGACCAGATATTTTGAATGCAGTAAGTATTATTTCAAGATATCAAAGTAATCCTAAAGAAAATCATGAATTTGCAGTAAATAGGATATACCGGTATTTACAAGGAACAATAGAATATGGTTTATGGTATTCTAAAAATGATGATTTCACTTTATGTGCATATACTGACTCAGATTGGGTAGGAGATACTGATGACAGGAAGAGCATTTCTTGTGGAGCTTTCTTTCTAGGAAAGAAACTGGTTTCATGGATCAACAAAAAACAGCCATGCATTTCTTATCTACTGCAGAAGTTGAGTATGTTGCAGCAAGAACTAATTGCACTCAAGTCCTGTGGATGAAGCAAATGTTGAAGGATAACAAGGTAAATTGTAGTAAACTGATAGTTATCTACTGTGATAACTCTACAACTATTGACGTGTCTAAAAATCTAGTATTTCACTCTAAAACTAAGCATATATCAATAAAGTATAACTTTCCGAAGGAGAAGGTAGAAGGAAAGGAGGTCAAATTGGTTTATGTGAACACTAAAGAACAGATTGCAGATATATTCACTAAACCGCTATCTAAGGAGTCATTTGAGTATTTGAGAGACAGGTTAGGGGTTTCTACCCCTCCGATAGAGACTTGATTGATGTAGTTTGTCATCAGTCTGACATGCATTATCAGAGATATTATTCATTCTGGCACTGATGAGTGGTGCTACTACTTAGGAGGGGTGGTCAGCTTTGAGATTCAGAGGTTTACATTATTGCTTTGATATTTTTGTCAGATTTCTGGCATTGATATCAAAGGGGGAGTGATAGTGATGTGAAAAATAATAAATTTAGAACCTTATAGAGATATCATTCATAGGGGGAGAGTTACTGATATTTAGGAGATTATTGGTTGTCTTTCACAGGGGGAGACTTGTTTGGCATTTTTTGGTACTTAGATGTTTTTTGCCATCAATGCCAAAGGGGGAGATTGTTGGAATTATGGATGAATTTATTATGTGTTACATTGATGTTTTTTCATTGATGTCAACACTAGCTATTATGGTTGGCTACCGACAGATAGGTTTTGGTTACCAGTAGAAGATCTAGTGTTATCGGCAGAAGAGACTATCTGTTGGACACTTCTGACATGTTTGGATAAGTGAAGTATGCTTGATTTTATGTGTTACATGTTCCTTGAGCATGTTTTGGTTACTTGGTATTGACTTGGTAATCAGATGCTATCATACACTCTTGTAAACCCTTACCGACATTGGTTTAAGGTTTAACCGACAGAGCTTTCACTAAAGAATCTTGACAGGATGCATACTTGGTGTTGGTGCAGCTTCTAGATGGATTTTAGGATGTTGAAGATATTCTTTGATCGTGCTTCAACTGCTTGAAGACATTGCTTTGGTGTGGTGGACCCAGAATAGGTCCTGTACCTATCTAGGTTATGGACCGGTATCATGTTAACGTGTACTCTACACGTTACTGGGATGTTTCGGGATGATTTATGGATTTGTTATTGTTGTTTTGGTCTTATGTCGACATGGCATATCATTGTAATATGGATTTATGTAATGATCTTATTGTAGTATCTTTTAGGTGGTTAGGCCTTAGGGTTGATATAAAATGATGTAAGATCTCATTGTAGATTGTGGTATGGGAATAGAATTGTTGTTCATGGTTGTGGAATGTAATATCATATGCAAAGGAGATTTGATCGATCATAGGTGGTCGAATTGGGATTAAGGAAGAGGTCAAAGGCCTCTAGTATTGAGCTTAACCGGGACTGTAATCAGGCATGGTAGATGCTATCTCTAGTAGTTCATTATTTTGGATTGTTGTCCATATATCTTGAGGTGGTTTTAACCTCTGTAGTCTGTGAGACTCCTTTGTAATGAGCAGTACGCTCTAGGCAGTGTGCCTTCCTGCATGTGTAGGCCCTTCATTGTAACACATACTTTCTACAGAAGTATCATCTAACTATGGGTAGGTTTCCCACCGTGGTTTTTCCTTTTCTGGGTTTTCCACGTACAAATCATGGTGTTATGTGGTATGGTTTCTTTGCATTGATTATCTGTTTAATTATTAAGTTGCATGGTTTATCGGTATCTATTTTTGCTTTATCGGTACTTAATATGGTTAAAGGTTATTAAGTGGATTAAATGTTATAATCTGTTAACAACTTATTCACCCCCCCCCCCCCTCTCAATTGTTCACCGGTTATCCTAACACCTCTCTATAGTCAGTGAGACTCCTTTGTCATGAGCAGTACTTTCTAGGTAGTGTGCCTTCCTGCATGTGTAGGCCCCTTATTGTATCACATACTTTCTGCAGAAGTATTATCTGACTGTGGGTAGGCTTCCCACCATGGTTTTTCCCTTTACTGGGTTTTCCATGTACAAATCATGGTGTTATGTGGTATGGTTGCATTGTGTTAATTCTCTGTTTCATTCTTAAGTTTTATTGGTTACCGGTATCTGTTTTTGCTATTTTGGTATTCAATGTTTATGTGCTCTGGTTAAAGGTTATAAAGTGGTTTGATTAATATAATCTGTTGACAACTAATTCACCCCCATCTCTTTGTTGTCCATTGGTTATTCTAACAATGTTGAACTGCTAAGATAGCATCTTCTATGCCGGAATAGAGTTCCGGTTTAAGCTCTATTTGTTCCGGTCTGAAACCCTAAACCCTTTACTGGAATAAACCTTACATAAATATCCTCACATACATAATCTCTCTGATATATTTTTTATTATATCACATTCACATATCCATCACCATATCTATATCAAAACGATCTAATCCAACTGACCTATATATCCTAATCAACTTATCTTGCCTTATGTTAGCTTACAATAATTATTAAAATATCAAGTTACATGTCGGCTAGATAACATAAATGCATGAATATCAACAACAATTTTTGATGCCGGATCCAAGAGACATGTTAGCCTCCAATACCGATAACCTTATTCTTAACCATGTCGGCCTGCATTGTTGGTAACCAAAGAAATCCTTCTATCTTGTCGGTGTTGGTGCTGGTGTAGTGTCTATAAAGTGCCTGCTGGTACACAACTGAACCAAAACATGAAGCTGGAACAATCTACCATGTTGCCATCAATGACAACATAGGGAGACCAACCAATTGAGTGTCAATTGCCAACAATCTCCCCCTTTGGCATTGATGGCAACACTCATATGAAAAAAATGGTCAAGGTTTCATCTATCGGTTTCATCCTGCCTACTCCCCCTGAGCTAAATAGTCATTAATGCAAAATACTCCATACTCCCATATCTCCATATCTCCCCCTAATGTTTACAACTCCTTCTATTATTTTTTACATCTATATCATTCCCCATTTGACATCAATTCCATCAAAAATTCCAAAAAGAATGTCAAAGATCCAAAAAAAATTGTACAATGAATATCCCCAAAATATCTTACTAGAGCTTAACAAATTTTCAAATTTTTGGATAAGCCTTCTCCAATAGCTCAAGATAAGTATCCCAACCAATTTTGACAGTGTTGGATATAGATACAAGTCCATTTAATATATGTGCAAATGATTATTTCTCACTTACCTCTGTCGGTGTGGGCTTTCCAACCATATCCATACATTCTTTCTTATGTACACTGAGTGAATCCAACCGGGGACTCACCAAGCCTCTCAAACTTTTGGCACTTCCTTATGATTTTGTCTCTTTCCTTCTCAAGAACTGAAATTTGGGCTTCCAAAATCAAAATTTGACCATCAATGGATGTAGTCAATGAAGTCAATTCATCAAAAGAATTAGCTATATTTGCAATTTTCTACTGAAATTCTTTTATCTTCTTATCCACATTAACTGTAAATATATCTGTGTTACAACATACCCTATAAATATTTGTACACTACTTCAAAGAATTATCTATTAGTTTCATCTTTTCATCAATCTTTTTCTTCTTAGATTCAATCACTTGATCAAATGCAACTCTTTTAGCCCGAGTGAACCTCTCCAGTGCTTGCCGGTTTGAAATCTGATGTAAGGATTGAAAATCCTTTGAAATTTGCTCAGTAATTGTCTTAAGTTTGTTGGATGGGCTCGCTTCATTGTCAATCTTGCACTCTGGGACTAGTCTGTGTAAAATAGTGATTGTCTGATCAATAATCCCTTTATCTATAGATCCCTCCTTCATTAATTTTGGTGTTGCCATCATCACGAGTTCAATAGGACTCATCTCTATTATGTTATCCTTTACAACCTGTGAGGTGTCAATTGACAACAATGATGCACCTACTACCGATTCCCTGTCGGATTCCCCTTTCTTCTCCTATGATGATTTATCCTTTATAGCTTCCTCACTTGCACTAGTGGCTTCACCACTTGGTGCAATCTCTGTAACTCTTAGTTCCTTTGTCGGAACTGTAACCTCAACCTGTACATTTGTATTCAAAGGACTGTTATCCTCAATATTAGTATCAACCTTTATACTTTTTGTGTTTGTCAGTGTCTCAATATCTATCTGTACATTTGTATCTATTGGGGGCTTGATTTCTACTTTCTTAATGTTCTTCAAAATTGAGGGTGAAGTACACATAATTCCCTTTCCTTTTCCTTCAACCGGGATGTCTACAATATCCTTCTTTGATTCCAGTGAAGTAAAGAAACCTCTATTCTCCCCCTAAGAACTTAACCCATGCCTTTTGACTCTCTTTTATTATCTCATTTACCCTTCCTAGCATCAGATTGGTTATTCTATGGTTGCTATTAAAGAATTTTCTATCTGTCACCTCAAGTGTCCTATCCAATTCCTCTGGAGTAATAGAAACACAAACATATAACAATTCTTGAATTTTTATGTGTTTGTCTTCTTCCATAGCTGACAGTCTTCTAGCATCTAACATATTATACAATTCAACCGGTATTTGGTTTTCAATTTCTATTAAGACTTTCTTATAAATATCCAAATATAATAATATCACTTCCTCTACCTCTCTTTGTTCATCATCCTCTAAATGATCATAGTAAAACTGTACATTCTTTAACATGCCATCCTTAGTTATTTCATCTACTAATTCTGCACAAGTTTTAGGTGGAACATTACCATATTGAATAGTTGTACCAGTGTCATTCTTCTTCTTCTTCCTCTTTGCAGTACCAGATGCAGCTGAAGGTGTTGCCTTTGGTGCTTGCTTCTGTGCCGGTATTTTGAATGTAACCTTCCTAACTGGTTGCTTTTTATATTCTACCTTTGTTTCCTCTATTTTCTCCCTTATAACCCTCTTGAAAGCCAAAATTGTGTCATCCTTAGATTTAGAGTCAACCGTAACAGGCTTAGTGTGTACTTCTAGATTCTTCCTCTTCATGCCTTTCTCCAGGACAATATCAATTAATGCTTTAATGTCTTGTGAAATTTTCTCAACAATCTTTCTTGCTTTTCCTTCTCGCTTCTCTCTTTTATTCTGGTTGAACTCTATTTCAACCTCTTGTGTTTTATGTTTTGCAGTACCACAGGGCTTCTCTACCTCATCAACAAGTGCATCAATCAACATTTTTGCGTAAGCCTCAAGGATCTGTGCATCCACTTCATAGCCCATTTCCTCAATCCAAATCTTCTGGGGCTTAACTGCTTCCATAAGTGTTTCATCTTTCTTTACTTTGAAGCATATGCCAGTTGAATATTTTTCTACAATATGCTTAGGAACCCTTTCCCTAGACTTCATAGATTTTTGGAACCCCATAAAATATCCCCATACTTTATTATCTCTCTGACTGCCTAGAGTAGAAATTGATTATTTCAATTGTCTCCCTACTTGGATATCAAATGCCCATTGCCTCTTCCCAAAACCGAGAGTGTCATTCATGAAAAATAACATTAAACAGACAATTAAGTTGCCATACCAGAAAGTTCCTTTCTTTTCACCCTTAATCTTTCTTATGTTTATTAATAACTCGTCTAACATCCAACCACATAGATCCAATTTTACATTCTCTCATAATTTTGTATGCAGCGAAAAATGCAGGAATTGGAAACAGAATTCAGTCGGTTTGACTGAGTTACCTTATACCTAATGAGCGTGCTAGCTAATGTAATGTCCATGTTGGTAATAGTTTTGATTCTCATAGATCTCCTATTAGATGTCGCGTCGGTGATTTTGTTGACATAATCATTCAAAACCTTCTTATTTGGATGTTTCCCAACTGGTGGTAAACCAGTGATAGCCCTGGCTTCCTTGGTGAGCTTGTAATGTCTATCTAACTAGATAAACTCCCCATGTACTCTGCTCAAAATGTACCTAATTATCTCATCTTTGAATTCTGAGATGTCCAGAATGTCAGTAAACCCTAAGTCTTCAATGTGCTTGTATGCCGATTTGATCTTTCTAGATTCTCCCATCAGCTCCCTCATGTACATGCCCTTTATTTCAAATGTTCCCAAATCCTCAATGTGACAATGTATGTATGCCCTAACATTCCCTTTGGAACACGAGAAAATGCTCCAACCAAATCTTCCAAGGTAGCCACATGCAGATACCGCTTGAAAATTGGCCTAGGGTGGTCCTTGACCTTTACAACAATTGAATTTGCAACAAAGATAGGAATAGATGATGATCCCGCTTCCATGTTTAAAGATAAATACCTGTTGATCGCTTCCGATGAAAACCCTTAATAAATTATTCCAGTCACCGATGAAATCGCTCAAAAAGAAATTTGATTGCTTTGAAATGCCTTTGATCGTTCTTAGTTGCTCTTAATCACTCTGAATGCAAGGTGATCAATAATGAAGTGAATTCAACCTTTTATCCTCCAAGAAAAACCCTAATCTTTCATTGACATCAATGATTGCCAGCGAAAGATACCAGATCTCGAACAAAACATATCCATGTCGGATAAGCATCTCCAATGTCTGGAACATCTTCTAGAACCTCTTCCTAGGGCATATGCAACATCTTCATGAATTTTGCCTACCCCTAAGGCATCTGCCTCAGTTATTGGATGAGCTACCTGCCGGTGCAAGAGCAACCTCCTCTATCGGATAAGTAATTGGGGCATTTTCATTTGATGATTGTTCTTCAGTCTTCCTAACCCATCTCTGAGTATGATATTGTTAGATTTCACTAACATTCTCTTTCCATTTCTCATTTGATACTCCATTACCAACTGGTGGATTTATGCTTCTACAAAATTTAGCAATATGTCCAACCTCATTACATGCATAACATGTAACATTGTTCCTTTGAATTGCTTTGCTAAAACCGATGAAATTGCTTGACCTGCACTGATTAGCCATATGTCCAAACTTTCCACATGCATAGCATTTAACATTCATTCTGTAATCTTATGTTTTATGACCATACTTATTGCATTTAAAACATTTACCAAGAGTAGAATTAGGGTTTTGATTTACTATGTTTCTACATGTCTATGTTGGTATTTTGGTATGGTTTTGTCATTGATGTCAACACCTACTAAAAAGAAGCTAGAGAGAAGCAGTCAGTACAATGGTCTATACATTCAACAAAGTTCACATCAAAGGTGAAACCGGTAAGACCCCTCATGAACTATGGTTTGGTAATACTCCTACTCTTAAGTATTTCAGAATTTTTGGAAGTAAATGTTATATCAGAAGAGATGAGTATATTGGCAAATTTGATCCTAGAAGTGATGAAGGAATATTTCTTGGTTATTCATCTAAGAGCAAGGCATATAGATGTTTTAACAAGAGATTGCAAAAAAATGTTGAGAGTACAAATGTAAAGATTGATGAACAATTCAGAGGAACTTCAAGGTATATAGACTCTGAATCGACAACATAAATTGTGACAAATGAACCTACACTAAATCCACGGGTACAGAATGAAGATCTAGTTACCCCTGTACCATCTGAGGATTCCACAGTAATTGAAGAACAACAACAAACAAAGACACCCCGGTATGTAAGATTGAATCATTCTGAAGATCAGATAATTGGAAACAAATTTAAGGGAGTTATGATAAGTGCAAGATTGGATAAATATCTTTTAAAGATTGGTTTTACTAAAGGAAATGCAGACAACAATTTATATTACACAATAACTAATGATGACATCTTGATTATAGAAGTATTCGTTGATGATATAATCTTTGGAGGAGAAGATGGATTATGTAAGGAATTTTCTATTAAAATGCAGCAAGAATTTGAAATGTCCATGATTGGTGAAATAAAATTATTTTTAGGATTGCAGATTTCATAGACTGACAAAGGTATATTCTTGAGTCAATCCAAATACCTAAAAGAGTTACTAAAGAAATTTGGGATGGAGAACTCTAAACCGGTAAGCACACCTATGAATACAAATGACAAATTATCACAAAGGGATGAATCTACACATGTTAATCCAACTAGATACAAATCTATGATAGGAGGTTTACTGTATTTGACACAAACTAGACCTGATACTATGAATGTAGTATGTATTGTTTCAAGATTTCAAAGTAATCCCAGAGAAAATCATGAATCAGCAGTAAAAAGGATTTTTTGGTACTTACAAGGCACTATAAATCTTGTATGGTATCCTACAGATGAAAACTTTGAATTATGTGCATACATAGATGCAAATTGGGTAGGAGATGTGGATGATAGGAAAAGCACCACTAGCAGAGCATTCTTTCTTAGAAACAGATTAGTTTCTTGGTTGAGTAAGAAATGGAGTTGTACATCTTTATCAACAGCAGAATCAGAATATGTTGTAGTAGCAACTAATTGTACATAGGTACTATGGCTTAAACAAATGTTGAAAGACATAAAGGTAAAATGCAAGGAACCTATTACTATATATTGTGATAACACTACAGTAATTGATATATCTAAGAATCTGGTATTACATTCTAAAACAAAACATGTTTCTATTAAACTGAATTTTCTAATGGAAAAAGTTGAAGAAAAGGAGATAAAACTGGTTTATGTGAATACTAAAGAACAACTTGTAGATATTTTCACAAAACCTTTGCCTAAGGAGACTTTTGAATATCTCAAAGATCAGCTTAGAGTCATACCCCCACTGGTAGAGACTTAGACAGTTGATGACTGTCATCAACCGACATAATTAAAGGACAAATCTTTTACTCTGGTCTTTGATGAGGAAGCTACTTCTCAGGGGGAGTAGGTTGTATATTGAATTGATTGGTATTTTGTATATGAACTTAGTTTTATTATAACTTTGGCATTTGATGTCAAAGGGGGAGAGATATCTATGGAAAAACACATTATCTTTTGAGGAGAGATTGGTATTGAAAAGCTTTGGATAACACATGTTGCTCCCAGGGGGAGAGATTATTGTTTGGGAGAGACTATTACTCTCTGTATGTATTTTGATTTCTGGTTATGATCTTTTTTTTTGGAGATTGTTGGTTTTTGGTATTTGGCATTTCTGTTTTGGCACTTTGATGGTTTTTCCATCTTGTGTTGCCATCAATGCCATAGGGGGATATTGTTGGTATTTTGGTATGGTTTTGTCATTGATGTCAACACCTACTAAAACACTAGCACTTTGGAGATCCAACAACATTCATCGACAAGCAATTAACTATTGCACAATTACTGGTATATGGTTCACCGGCAAGATATAATGATCACCGGTACTTGGAATTATATGAAAGACACTTGGTAATGTCGGAGACATCGTTTGGACATCTTGTCTTGGAGTTTTGTTCATTGGTATATTCATATTTGCATATTTGCTTTTACCGGCAAATAGGTCCAGGGTTATCTAGGGTTACACCGGTAGGTTTATCTTTTCCAGATCAGCATGGCACGCTATGGAGATGATTAATTTTTGTTGTAAATGCATTAAGCTGACACGTTCAATCGGTTATTGCATCAGATATTATATTGTTTGTAAAATGTTTTTATTGTAATATCTTGTAGAGCCGACCTACTAAAATTGGTCTTAGGTTATGGTATAAATGTAAGATCTTATTTGTAAGATCAAATGTCGAATGCGAAAAAGAATTATGTGAAGGTATATGTGAGATTAAGAAGAGCTATACACGAAGACATCATTTGAAGGTGAAGCTAGGTTTTTGTGGAAGCATATCGGCATTACACCGGTACTGAATCCAACATATGAAGATGGTATTTTGTACAGTACATTCTTATTGGATTTAACCATCCAACCCTAGTCAGTGTGACTCCCATTTTGTGATTGAGCAGTGAGCTCTAGGCTGTTGGCCTTTCTGTATGTGTAGATCCCATTTATGTACACTTACTATGTGCAGTAGTATCATCTGATTGTGGGTAAGGTTTCCCATTGTGGTTTTTCCCCTTACAGGGTTTCCACATACAAATATTGGTGTTATGTGTTGTGGATGACTTTGTGTTTATGTTTCATGCATTAAACTTTATGGGTATAGCAATTAACTATTAAAACTATCTACCGACATACTTAATTGGTTTACTGGTATTAAGCATTAATTTGGTTAAGTTGTTTTTGGTTTGAATTTAGTTGACAACTGATTCACCCCCCCACTCTCAGTTGTCTCCGGGACCTAACAGTCTAGCCATGTGACCAAATCTATTGCAAACAAAATATATACCATTAAATTTATAAGCATTAAATTATCTTACCAGTGCCTTATGGTCTTGATCTTCATTAGCAGTACCAGAACTATGTCCTTGCTCAAATCCAAGTCCACTGGAATCTCCAATCTGCCTTTGGCTCTTCAATAACTCATCTAGTTGTGCTGAGCTAATCTTGAATTTTTCTTTATACTCACTTGTAGTAGTTAGATCTTCTCTTAGAATTATCATTTGTCTCTCAAGCTCTTGTTCATTACTCTGGGATTGTAATAAATCAGTTCTCAACATATCATTCTCACAAGCCAACCTACCACATTCTTCAAATTTGTTTTTCAAGGATACAACATTATTTTCTTCCCTTTTCTTTTGGTCCTCAATCTCCTTAGACATTCTCATAGTTATAGTTTGCATTTCATTTCTCATAACCATGTTCTCCTGACTTAATTTCTGACATTGTTCCTTAATTTCTGACATCATTCCTTAAGTGCATCTTTCTCTTCAGCATCCTGACTTTGCAAAATTTCCTTCCTCCTAGCCTAAACACATGATAGCCTCTCTTTTAGGACAAGAATAAATTCCTTAGCAAAATTTAATTCATCTAGTAGCTTTAAGTTCTTCAACCTTTCAACATCATAATCTTCAAGTGCCATCTCAAGTTGCTTCTCCAAACCCATGTCCATGGATTCTTGATTTAGGATCTTCCTCAAGTTGTTAAACTTCCTTTGAGGCACAAAAACTCTGATACCAATTGTTGAAATCTAATAACACTGGGAGGGGGGGGGGGGGTGAATCGGTGTTATACCGGAAGGATCAATTTTAGCCTTATTAAAATATGCATACACCAACCGGTATACCGGTACATACAGAATTGAAAGAAGTAAAGTAACCAATAAGACAATCACATAAATGAGAATCATAACACACATAATTATACATGGAAAACCTCAAAGAGGAAAAACAACGGTGGGATTTGTGACCCACAATGTCAATCCACTGGCCATATGAAGAGATACTACAAAATATAAGAGGCCTGCACTTGCAAGAAGGCTTACAACCTAGAGCACGCTTTAAAATCACAAATGGAGCCTCACTGACTACATATAAATCCAACCTACAATCTAGAGAAGTGTTGAACTGCTAAGATAACATCTTCTATGCCAGAATACAGTTTTGATTTAAGCTCTGTCTGTTCCAGTCTGAAACCCTAAACCCTTTACTGGCATAACCCTTACATAAATATCCTCACATACATAATCTCTCTGATATATTTCACATTATATCACATTCACATATCCATCACCATATCTATATCAAAATTATCTAATCCAATTGACCTATATATCCTATACAACTTATCATGCCTTATGTCAACTTACAAAAATATTACAATATCAAATTACATGTCGGCTAGATAACATAAATGCATGAATATAAAAAATAATTGCTGATACCGGATCCAAGAGATGTTGACCTCCAATATCGATAACCTTATTGTTAACCATGTCGCCCTGCATTGTCGGTAACCAAAGAAATCCTTCTATCCTGCCAGTGCCGGTGTAGTGTTTGTGAAGTGCCTGCCGGTACACAACTGAACCAAAACATGAATCCGAAACAAGATACCATGTTGCCATCAATGACAACATAGTGAGACCAACCAATTAAGTGTCAATTGCCAACAATCAGATCCCTAGATGTGGTTTTGGATGGTTATATGCTTTCCATATTCTATTGGTTCATGTTTTGGTGCTTCGGTAACTATCGCTGATGTTCTCGATTGATATTTCTTGTTACTGGTTAGCTTTACCGGTTAGCGATATTTGATGATTTTGGTCCAGCTTATGGAATCGGTTTCTATCATGCTGAAGATGCTTCTTGATTGTGTCCTAAGTGTTTGGTGACTTTGCATTAGCTGGCGTGCTGTTATGGTGGTCCTATTTGGATCTGGTTAGACTTCTGTGTTATTGCACTGAGGGTTTCTACCAGTTGGTGAAACGTGCTAGATTTTGGTCTTAACAGAATTTTCGGTGGATATAATTGTTTGGATATTTGAATTAGGTCCATGATATGTAATGTAAATCACAATATTGGTCTAGTGGTACCGTGTGATGTAATTTTTGTAATTATGGGTTTTGGGTTTAGGGTTTAGCCGACCTTATCATTAAGGTTGATGATCTGTATTTATAGGTAACTTATTCATGTAATTGGGTATGGTTTTTGGGATCGATGGTTATGTTTGCAAAGGTTTATGTGTGAATAAAGTCATATCTTTTAGCGAAGGGATCAAAAGGATTTGGTATATTGCAGGGCAAACATGTGTGCTTAATCGGAACTGTATCAAGCATTAGTAAATGCTACTTTCACAATTCATTTTCTTCGGATTGTAGTCCAATGTTTTGTAAGTTAGTGAAACTTCTCTTTTGTGATGAGCAACGAGCTCTAAGTTGTTGGCCTTATTGCAAGTGCAATCCCCATTGTAATAATTTTGCATACTGCTATAGAAGTATTATCTGATTGTGGGTAGGGTTTCCCAATGTGGTTTTTCCCTTTACTGGGTTTTCCATGTCAAAAATATTGGTGTTGTGTGTATTGTTCTTTCATGTTTTATCTTTCATTATGTTGGTTTCTTTGAGCTCTATTTAAAGGTTTTGATCTACAATAGTTCTAATTTTTGATAGTAAACTGATTCACCCCCCCTCTCAGTTTACTCCCGGTATCAAATTTGTCTAACAAAGTCAAACCCCGGTTTCAGAATTAACTATGAAATAAATATAAAAGATGATTGAATTATTGTAAATGAAGATTCTCCTTTTGAGAGAGATTCTTAATAATGACTGAAAACCAAATGATATACCTCCTCGTGAAGTTTTGTTAGCCTCCACACAGGATTAGGGTTTCATGGTCTTTGAAAAAATAGCGTGCAAATCTCCACTTTAATAATTGAATCTTGACTTTGTTGTTGCTCCTAATCTTGAAGAAAGACTGATTAGTTTCTCAATTGCTTGAATGCTTGATCTTAGGTGTGTGTAATATTACCTAAATGTTCAAATGAGAGGGTAAAGCCTCCTCTTATACTTGTCCGCCACGAAACTTGCTAATTTCCTGACATGAGCCGACATGGAGCTGGAAATCCTGCTCAAATTTGAAATAGGGCAAAGGGTTTTAAAGAGGCCCCAATTGAGGAGGACCAAAGCGTGGCACTCTGGTCCTACCCAAATTTAGGGCTAGGACAAGGTGCCATGATAATGTGCTGGGTAAAAATAAAGATATTCTTGCATGGTACAAGCAGAATCAGGTTCCAATTAGGCTTAGGGGCACAAACACTAAGGTAGGGATCCAATACGGTCAAAATTGTACGAGGGTGCAATTTTAGGATGCTATATTTAGCCCCCACTTTAGCAGGAGTACAAAGTCAATCATACTCTCGATAAAGTACAAGGGTTCACATTGAAAAAAATTCACCAAGTCACCAAGAAGGCAAGATACACGAAGCCCCCAGTGGACTTTAGGATATTACAAATTTGATGACAAGATAAAAGGGAGATCGTGAGAGAAAGAGAAAGAGAGAACCATGACTACCAACTATTAAGGTCCTCTTACTATGAATCATGAAAAGAAAAGATACCAAAATTACAAAGAAAAAGACTAAGCTTGCTAAGTAATTTAAGTACCAAGATATGCAAAAGAGAGAAATCATTGAGTGGAGTATCTGCCCCCACGTTAATGAGATTGTGTATGCCTTATCGAGAGAAATCACTTTAAGGTATGATACACCCATAAAGACAAGCACATTATCACAATAATATGCCCCCAAGAGAGGACAAATCAAAGGATAATGATCACAAGACAAAGACATGGGTTGGTTTCGTTTAACTATGGGGTCAGTATGCTTTTTTATGATAAATAATGCATGTCATGTATATATATGATAGAATTGTCCTCATCCCCCAAAGAAATCAAAACCACCATGGAAGAAAGGAACACGTGTCTTTTGAGTCAACATGGGAGAGACCAAAAGAGATCTCAATGCTTTGCATCATCCTCAACACTAGGGACAACAAATAGAAGAAGGTCACAAACAAGAAAGAGAGAGGAGAGAGATAATCTATGACATGAATGAAGTTAATCACACAAACCATTCACCTCCCCATCTTGTTCATCATTGTTTAGGGAAGGTGGACGACATGGAAGAGGAGCAAAATCAAGCACAGTAGATAGAGCTATCACAAGTTCCAAATAAGGACCATGCTCTAATGATGAGTCACTTTGTTTGTCACTTGGAGCTAGGATTAATTCTTTTAAAAATTGTTTAGATAAATCATTGTCAACATCAACATATTCATATTCATCATCTGAAATATCAGGATCAACATTTTCATCATGAACAACATTTTCATCTATTTCATCATCAAGATTAACAAAAATAAGAGCTCTAATAATAATAAAACTTGAACCATCATTTGAATTAATCATTTTTCATCTTGGAAATTTAGGTTGAACCACTTGGTTAGGAGAATGTGGAGGTGATGTAGGAGCATCCCCGGTTCACAACAATCTTGCATCAACCAAAAACATTTTCTTTTCTATTTTGTTTTCTGTTTGCAGTTTCAATTTTCCTTTCTATGTGTCCCAGTTTTGGTTCACCGGATCCTATGGAGTTGGATTCTACTTGAAGACTTGATCATCTTTCTTTCTTTCTTTCTTTCAAACCGCATCTCTTTTGGCTCACTTTCTAGCAAGATTTCACTATCGGTTTCCATGACAGTTTCTTGTTACCGGTTGTTCCTTTGTTACCGGTTGCCCGAGACCTATTCTGGTGATCTACCAGAACCCATTCCAAATCTTGTGGAGCCTTGGACGTTGATCTCGATGTTTCTTGGCATGTGGCCGACCTTGTTCATCTTGCACGTTAAGTCTTGTTCTTCGGGTTTTGATCCTTTTTTCGGCCGACTAGATCCTTTGGATCGATATATATATTTGTATTCATGCTTTATCATGTAATCAATCAAAATCAATTGAAGATCAAGGAGTATCAGATAGATAGAATAAGCCTAGAAGATAGATCTTTTGATTCAAGGTCCCGGGGTGACCTATTCTACCAAGCATGTGTGCTGATATGTTGTAACCCAATTGTTACCGATTGGATGTAATCAAATTTTATGCAATAAAACTATCTATTCTGCATTGCCTCCATCATATCTGTGTGTTTCCATTGTGTTTACTCTTGTTGACTGGTTTGGACTGATGTCCTTGAGGTCCCTCCTCACTAGTGACTGCTTCAAGTGGTATCAAAGCGAAGTTTCATTCCAGAGGTTGCATGTCCTAAATTTTGTTGTAGGGTGGTGGATTGCGGATCCGACCTACAATTGTAGAGGACTAGCATGAATCAATGGTGCAAAGAGGAACTAGGAATGGTGGAGCGCGTGGGAATGCAGACCCTGTTGTGATGGAGATGTTGCAAGGAATAGTAGCCTGGTTAGAAGCTGTGGAGACAACACAGAGAAGAGGTTGGCATATTGAGGATGTGAACAAAGATGAAGGAGAGGAAGCCTCGACAAAACAAGTGAACCTACTGGTAGTTGATCCAGATAAAGAAAGATTTCTAAGGGTGTTGAGTAGGGCGAACACTAAACCTCATTTTACCCCACCGAAATATGATGGGAAGTTAGATTCAGATGAATTGATGGATTGGATCTCGGAGATGGAGAAGTATTTTGATTTTGAAAACATTGCAAAAGAGAGGAAGGTAAAGTATGCCTGTACTCAGTTGAAAGGTCATGCATCTCTTTGGTAGGAGCATTTGCAAGTTGATAGACATAGAAGAGGTAAAGAAAAGATTAAGACATGGGATAGGATGATTGCTAAGTTAAAATCAAAGTTTTTCTTGATGAATTATCAAGTAGATTTGTTTCGGAAGTTGCAGAATCTGAGACAGAAAGAGTCTAGTGTGAAGGAGTACACCGAAGCATTTTACAAGTTGAACATCAGATCCAGACATGTTGATGATGAAGTTGAACAAATTACAAGATATTTGAATGGATTGTGGATGCCTATATAAGATGAGCTCAATATGATCAAATTTGAGAGTGTTGAAGAGGCTTACGAGTATGCAGTAAAGGCTGAAGAGAAATTGAACAAAAAACATGAGCAGAGACAGAGAGGTAGAGGTGGAAGGTTTACCAGAGGAAGATTCCAAGGAGGAAGAGGATATATCAGAGGAAGAGGAACCAGTACAGATCAAAAAAAGGACAAGGAAGTGAGCAAAGAAGGTAATTCATACCGGAAGGATGATAGAAAATTGTACCAGAGGAGAGAACCAGATGGTTACCAGAATGAGAACTTTGGAAGAAAAGACAAGAGGACATTTAGAGGAACCTTCTTTAAGTGTGGAGGAGAAGGACACTGTGCATTTGAATGTAAGAAGACAAAGGCTACCAGAAGAGCAACAATGGTGGAAGAAAACCCCACCAGATCAAATAATATACTGGAAGATGGATAATTGTTGATGATGAGGAGAGCTTTGTGTCATACCGAAGGAGATGAAGAACCCTTGTAGAGGAAGAACCTCTTCAAGACCAGATGTAAGGTATCCGTTAAGTGTTGTAAAGTTGTTATTGATAGTGGTAGTTGAGATAATCTTGTTTTAGAAGAGATGGTGGAAAAGTTGAAATTAGAGAGATTGAAACACCCTAAGCCTTATCAGATAGCATGGATTTAGGATGAACATAAGTTGTTAGTAAGTGAACAATTTTTTGTAAAATTGAAAATTGGGAATTATCAAGATGAAGTTTTGTGTGATATTATGCCTATGGATATTTGTCATCTTTTGTTGGGAAGACCTTGTTAGTTTGATAGATAGGCAATACATGATGGGAGGAAGAATACATACACTATTGTGTCCATTGGGATGAAGCAAACCTTGTTACCTTTGGAGGAACCTTTGAAGAATGAAGTCTGTATGAATACCAAAATCTATTTAGTAGATGGAAGGAAATTCATGGATGGACTGAGGCATGAGAATGTGTGCTTTGCCTTAATTCCTAAGAAGACTGAGAGACTAGAACCGAAAGGAGAACACCTGGCAGAGATAAGAGATTTGCTGACAGAATATGAGGACATCATATCTGTGTAGGGAAAAAGCGAGACTAGGCTAACATGTCCTAATCCTACCTTTTGACACACATTGTGGAATACGAAAGAGCCTAGAGGTATCACACAATTGGCTACTTCTTTTTGTGAAAGAGAGAGCCACGGGCTACCTATTAGGGTTTCTATTCCTTTGTTGTAATTGAAAGATAAAATGATGCAAGTTCAATTCCTAACCTCAGAGTGCAAGTATGAACTAATAACACAATTGCAGAATTGAAGTTAAACAATGGAAAGCTGTAAACACAAGGACAAGACAAGAATGCAAATGCGTACCCGAAGTTAAAATCTGAGTGAAAATGTTCGGGATGGGGGCGCAAGCGCCACTGTCCTGATACTGCCCCTGAAACTGCTCTTGAAATTGCTGTTCTGCAACCTGAAAAGCTGTCTGAAAATTGTTGTCTGACAGAAGGACCAGGACGCCCAGTGCCCCTATCCCAGGGACTAGGGCGCCCAGCGCCCCTATCCTGGCAGGACCAGGGCACCCCACGCCCCTATCCTGGTCTTTTGCTCTGAAATTTGGTGTGTTGTTCTGTCTCAGTCTGCTTTCGTCGGATCTGCAACTTGCGGCGTCGTCCGAATCCCGAAACCTGCACTTATATCTGAAAAGGTATGGTGGGCGGCTATATAGGGTTTTGCCTTAGTCAAACCCCCGCTTTGGTGGTTTCCACCTCCACGAATAGCCAAGTTGTATTGTAAAAGTAGTGTGTGCAGACCTTGTGTGTGTGCAAGATCCTAAAATGCAAGTATGCAAACTAGAGCAACCTAGAAAGTAAACCCTAATTGCTTGTACATGATAATGTAAGTGCTCCAAATCAAGATGCAAAGTGATCTAAAGCATGAATACAAATGATATGATGAAGCTTATGCAAAGACATGAAAACAACATGAAATCATACCCAACCCCAAGGGAGGGGTACAAGCCAATCTTCAGTCGGTGATCCCTTATTGTTCTTCAATGCCTTCAAAGCTCTAAATGGATGAATGAAATTGATGGATGCTTGATGGATGGATGTTGAATGTTGTTGAAGTCTTCAAAGATTTGCTCTTTCGCTGCATAGAAGGTCCTTGAAACCAAAAATTCCAATCCTTTCAAATGAAGAAAGAGAGCTCTTATATAGGAAACCCTAGGTTTTAATTTCAACTTTTGGCCGACCTAGAGATTGAATCTCCCGCCAATTTCTTGGGGTTAAGCTTTATTTTATGATTGGATTGCGCTCCTAAAATTTTGAGAAAAATGTTCGGGACCGTGTGTACTCCGGGCACCATGGTCCCGACAACTTTTCACCAAATTTTTAGGGCCGTCAGATATGATGATTTTAGAGTGAATCCCGAAGTTACAGGTGAGTTCGAGATGTTTTGACCCCCGAAATCAAGCCCCCAAGTGTCAAAATAGGACCTAATTAGGGTTTTTGATTAAATGATGTATTAGAGGAATAAAATGAAAGGGGCACACTTTAATGAAAAGGGCCCAACTTTATGATATGGGAGATGATAAAATAGAAGCCTAGACCTAATTAATTTAATTAATTAAGTGCTAAAGGGGAAATGCAATGCAAAATGCAAAATGCGCCAAGGCGGGTGCTAAACTAGGTGTGAAATTGTACCACCCTAGCAAGTGCGTACAATTTACAATGCTACATTTAGCCCCCACTTTAGCGGTCATATGAACACTACGTGCATATGCAAGCTAAAGTATAGAAAAGTAAACATTATTTGAAAAAGGATATATCCATAAGTCTGTCGAACGAAGCCCCCAGCGGTATCTGCAGTACACAGTTAGGAACCACAACCTACAAAACCACATGTTAGATCACAAAATCACCTAATGCTTACTAAGGAAGGTGATGAAAATTCGAGGGTAGCTATATGCCCCCCCTATTTCGGCTTGCTAATTTTAGTGAGTTGAAACAGGGTATCATGTTTACCACTTCGAATTGTTAAAGAATATTGATGACAAATGCTCACAAGAAGATTTGATATGAGATCAAAAACTAATGGAGAATCATTTGGTAAGAAAGAGGACTAAATCTCAATTCCAACACAACAAAGAGTGTGAGGATTTGAGAGTTCTCTAACACAAGATGAAGGATGTAAATGGAAACAAAATGCAAAGAGAAAAAAAGAAAGGAAAAAGCAGCATGAACACACACATTGGTGATCCATGAGAAGAATAGTGAGAGAGAAAACATGGACTTCTCGCCCCTAGATCTTGTCTAGGTGATCCATGGGACAAAGGAAATGGAAAACTAGCCCCTAGAGTCTGTCTAGGTGATCCATGTAAGGGAGGAGAGTGAGAAAGTCTAGCCTTATGCCGCTAGTTCCACTCAACCTCGTGCATGTGTGTGTAAGTGAGGTTAGAAGCACCTCATAGGAGTCTATGCTCGAGTATGCTACAACCTATATATGTATAGTACAAAAGCGTGACATCTCGCTCTAAGAGTCTGTGCTCTGGTTCCGAGAATAATCACCTTGCATAAAAGAAAAATGGAGACATCTCGCTCTAAAAGTCTGTGCTCTGGTTCTGAGAATGACCCATTGCTCAAAAAGTGTAATGTTTATGTCATAAGCAAAGTAGAACAAGGATACCTACCTTCATCACAAAAGAAGATACCCCAAAAATTCAACAATGTCATAGATCCAAGCAAGAGAGTTTTTTACTCTTTTCGCAAGGATAAGATAGTTGAAAAGGGATATCTTGTAGTATGTGTAAAGGAGATCCTTAGAGGAGAAGAGATCTTTGTACAAAAGACACCTATCCCTGAGAGGAATTGTCTTAGACAAATATAACATTTTCTAGAATAAGACAAAGAAGAGAATAAGAATGCAATACTTCCTTCTTTTGCGAGGTGAAAATGATTCTTAATGAAGGATGACGCTCTTTTTAACCCAATTGGGAGAGTGAATTCATTATGGATGTATTTTACCAAGTGCAAAAGAGGTTGTAGTCAAGGACTTACACCTCTTGTAAGAGAGAATCCTTGAACAAACAACAACAAATGCATACAAGGAATAACATCAAGTAATAAAGTTCACACCATCCACGAAAATAGGAAAAAGTGGATCCTTAGATAAAAATAAGAAAAGATCATTGCCTCCCAAGGATAAGGTCAATGAGAAGGACTTACACAATATTCTAGGGAGAGATTTAGACATAAGCAAATTGTACTACATACTCACATGAGTTCATGCAAGCAAGACATTAGTGTATGTAAAATGCTCCTCACAAGAAGTGGGTAGGATAAGAAAGAGAATACACATCTTCTCCCATATCTAGGGAAAGAGGATTCTAAAGAAAAGATGATCAATATTTCCACACTATTACCCCATAGGAACAAGAGATAACATAGGAAAATTAGGCTATTATGTTGCTTCAAAAATATGATTGCACTTGAAATTGTACCATCATGAATGACAATGAGCCCCCAGTAAATGAGCTACCAATGTCACATAATGATGAGCAACATAATAGCCATTAATGTTATTTAAAGACATGATAGATTGAATGAGGTATTTGAATATGACATGCTAAATGCTCAACTATAAGTGAGATAAAAAACATGTATAAAATGATAAAAATTGAAGAAGAAAAGTCACAAGAAATCTTAGAAGAGGGATGAGTGTAATTTATTAGAGCCTTATCCCTGGAAGAAAGGACTTTATGATGAATAGGAGATAAAGATTCATAAGTGGATTTAGAAATTTGAGGGGAGTCATAAAGAGATTTGTTCATCGCCAAGATTTCCTTATGAGGGGAATGAGAGTTGATAGAAGTAGAAGATGATTTAGTTGAAGTGAGATCATCATCACTACTAAATATAGCATTCACACTGAGAGATGGTCTTTTAGATGCTTTGGTGGGCTTAGAAAGATTATATCCAAGTCCAAATGAATATTCATGCATGTTATGTTCTAAAGGAACTTTAATTCCTTGTTCATTTGCGCCACAACCATTTCCACTATAGCCACTCTTAGCCAAAATATGTAAACCACAACCATAACGATTAGCCATTTCAGAAAGAAAAGGTGGTTTTTCATAAGACAAAGAATCAAATTCTTCAGAATTAGAGGTGTGAGGAGACGAAGTTTGAGAAGTGGCCACAAAATTATTGCTCATAGGTATAGGTAAGACTGATTGATCTCTAGTTTCTTCCTTCTTTTTAACTTTAAGCTCTCTAGGAGGAACCCTATACTCACCTACAAAGGTGGGATTAAAATCAAGAGATCCCCAATCGTCTTCTGTGAGAACCTTCTCAGGATCAAAAGCCTTTTCATGTGTAGATTCAAGTTGAGAAGAATCTTCTTTAGGAACTTCAGACTCATCCAAAGAATTTTGATTATCAGAGGGTGATGGTTCATCCATAGGTATCTTGTTTAACAAGTCATCACTAGAAGAGGAAGGCTTAGAAGAACTCCCTTTGGAAGTAGATGTTTGCAAACAAGCTTGAAAATTAGTATCACCTATCAAGGTATATGTCTTATTATTATAAATAAATTTAACTTGTCTATGCAATGTAGAGGGGACAGCTTGCATACTGTGAATCCAAGGTCTCCCTAATAACAAGTTGTATGTTAGATTTCTCGACATAACATGGATAGGAGTAGGCAAAGTAACAGGTCCCACTGTGATGGGTAAGGTGATAATACCTAATGAAGACTTAGCCACATTATCAAAGCCTCGAATGGGACGAGAGTCAGGCTCAATAAGGGATGTATCCACATTAATCTTATGCAATAGATTAATGCTACACACATTAAGGCCAGAACCATTATCTACCAGTGTTCGTCTTATAGCAGTGTCATTTATGATAACCACAATCATCAAGGGATCATATTGGTGTTGAATTTCGCTAGTAGGCAACTCATCTTGAGTAAACACAATTTGAGCTTTAGGATTCATCACAGAGTTAACCAAATACACTATATTACTAGATGTATTAGGTGGAGGAACATTCAAATCTTTCAAGGCATCTTGTAACATTCCATGATGAGCGGAAGAAGTTTGGATCAAATCCCAAAGGGATATCTTAGCAGGAGTAGTTTTAAGTTGTTCGATGAGATCATAGTCCTTACTAAGCATTTGTGAAATACGAGGAGCTTGAGGAAGAATAGGTTGGGAAGGAGGAAGTGAAGTTGGGATAACTGGAGGAGGATTAGGCTGCCTATTATTTCTAGTATTATAGTTATGAGAAACCGCATTATAACTCTCTCTAGTCAGTTGCTTAGCATACTCATAAGGGCTCTTAGTAGAATAACCTCCTTGCACAGTAATAATAGGTTTCTTAGGAGTGCAAAAAGAATCATTAGCATAACCACCTTGAACCACTAAGATAGGCTTATTTAAAGGTTGAGAATTTTGAGAAGGACAAGCACCTTGGACAGTGAAGAGAGGTTTGTTAGGTGTTTCATTCACACGTATCAAATTGATTGAGGATGGTTTAGAGGAATGAACAAAAGTGTTGGAAGAATTATTGATAGTCTTCTCTTGCACTAAAATCTTATCACGGATTAAATCAATTTTAGGAGAGAGACAAGAGGTAGGAATTGATGTTCTAGTAGGAAGAGTAATACTAGGAAAGGTCATATCATCCTCTATCATCAAAGGATCTACATGGGGAATAAACTCTCTAGGAGAAGGATCAACATTACTCTCTAAAGTCTCACTTTTGAGATGGAGATCTTTGAAAGAGATGTTAACCATCTTGTTTTGAACTAGGGTTTCCTTATGAGTAGAACCAAGTTGAGGAGAGGGAGATGCTTTATTTTTAGAGGGAGAATGATTGAGATTCAAGGAAGGTGAGAAACTATCAAGGGAGTTTTCAATCTTGATTTCATCCCCTTTGGCTAGGGGTAGAGAATAATCTATACCTTCTTCTAATGGCTCATCCCAAATAGTGAGGTTGTTGAAAGGAATGTTTGAAGTATTGTCAATTTCGGGAGAGGAGATAACATTGTTTATTAATTCCTCATCCTTAGGAGGGAGAGCATCAATAGATGTGTTAAACTCATCCTCTTTCCTCAAAATATGTTCAATATGATCTTTAGGGGAGAGAGAATTAAGGAAATTGCTTTTTATTTCATCTTCTTTCTCTAAGGGATGCTTATGGGTAAGACAAACTTTAGGAGAAGGGTAAGCATTTATCATTAATTCATCATCTCTAGTGGGAATTTTGTTGGAAAAGGAAATGCCATCACTAGGAAATGTAGGGATAATGTCATCTTCTTGCACAAAAGGATCCTCATGAAGGGAGCATTTTTTAGGAGCCACAAGGTCATCAAGGGCATCATCCAACAAAGCATGATCATATCTATTAAAAGGTTTATCTTTTGATTCAAAAGGAGATATCTCTTCATAGAGGGGATCATTGAAAACAACCATGTTACTAGATTTAGTGGAAGAGTTGATAGGAATGTACCCTTGAGAGGAATCATTCGACTTATCTTTCTCATCACAATGAAATGGCATAGTAACAATGTTTATGAGTTTTTGGTAAAATGAAGGTTTGGTATCTCTAGGTTTCAAAAACTCATCTAAAGCTTCATCTAACTCATAATCATCACAAATATGAACATCTTGCAAATAAAAATCTGACATTTTAAAATAAAAAATTGCATAAAACTTAAACACACAATGCAAAGAAACAAAACACACTCTTTCTTTTCCTTCTTTTTTTTTTATTTTTTTTTATTTTTTATGAAACTTAAATGAAACACGCTAAATCTAGATTTAGATCTAACAAATGTAATGCAAGAGAAAGCAATAATAAGATTCATGTCGGGTTCACCAAAATGTGTAGGGAAAAAGCGAGACTAGGCTAACATGTCCTAATCCTACCTTTTGACACACATTGTGGAATACGAAAGAGCCTAGAGGTATCACACAATTGGCTACTTCTTTTTGTGAAAGAGAGAGCCACGGGCTACCTATTAGGGTTTCTATTCCTTTGTTGTAATTGAAAGATAAAATGATGCAAGTTCAATTCCTAACCTCAGAGTGCAAGTATGAACTAATAACACAATTGCAGAATTGAAGTTAAACAATGGAAAGCTGTAAACACAAGGACAAGACAAGAAAGCAAATACGTACCCGGAGTTAAAATTTGAGCGAAAATGTTCGGGACGGGGGTGCAAGTGCCACTGTGCTGATACTGCCCCTGAAACTGCTCCTGAAACTGCTATTCTGCAACCTGAAAAGCTGTCTGAAACTTGCTGTCTGATAGAAGGACTAGGGCGCCTAGCGCCCCTGTCCCAGGGACCAGGGCACCCAACGCCCCTGTCCTGGCAGGACCAGGGCACCCCACGCCCCTGTCTTGGCCTTTTGCTCTGAAATTTGGTGTGTTGTTCTGTCTCAGTCTGCTTCCGTCGAATCTGCAACTTGCGGCGTCGTCCAAATCCCGAAACCTGCACTTATATCTGAAAAGGTATGGTAGGCGGCTATATAGGGTTTTGCCTTAGTCAAACCCCCGCTTTGGTGGTTTCCACCTCCACGAATAGCCAAGTTATATTGTAAAAGTAGTGTGTGCAGACCTTGTGTGTGTGCAAGATCCTAAAATGCAAGTAAGCAAACTAGAGCAACCTAGAAAGTAAACCCTAATTGCTTGTACATGATAATGTAAGTGCTCCAAATCAAGATGCAAAGTGATCTAAATCATGAATACAAATGATATGATGAAGCTTATGCAAAGATATGAAAACAACATGAAATCATACCCAACCCAAAGGGAGGGGTACAAGCCAATCTTCAATTGGTGATCCCTTATTGTTCTTCAATGCCTTCAAAGCCCTAAATGGATGAATGAAATTGATGGATGCTTGATGGATGGATGTTGAATGTTGTTGAAGTCTTCAAAGATCTGCTCTTTCGCTGCATAGAAGGTCCTTGAAACCAAAAATTCCAATCCTTTCAAATGAAGAAAGAGAGCTCTTATATAGGAAACCCTAGGTCTTAATTTCAACTTTTGGCCGACCTAGAGATTGAATCTCCCGCCAATTTTTGGGGTTAAGCTTTATTTTATGATTGGATTGCGCTCCTAAAATTTTGGGAAAAATGTTCGGGACCGTGTGTACTCTGGGCGCCATGGTCCCGACAACTTTTCACCAAATTTTTAGGGCCGTCAGATATGATGATTTTAGAGCGAATCCCGAAGTTACAGGTAATTTCGAGATGTTTTGACCCCCGAAATCAAGCCCCCAAGTGTCAAAATAGGACCTAATTAGGGTTTTTGATTAAATGATGTATTAGAGGAATAAAATCAAAGGGGCACACTTTAATGAAAAGGGCCCAACTTTATGATATGGGAGATGATAAAATAGAAGCCTAGACCTAATTAATTTAATTAATTAAGTGCTAAAGGGGAAATGCAATGCAAAATGCAAAATGCGCCAAGGCGGGTGCTAAACTAGGTGCACCCTAGCAAGTGCGTACAATTTACGACGCTACAATTTCAAATAATGTACCTGATGGATTGCCACCTGTTTGAAGTATTAGTCATTGCATGGACTTGGTTCCCAGAGCTAGTTTGCCTAAAAAATCTTGGCACCAACAGAGAATGAAGAATTTGATAGACAAGTGCAGGAGTTTTTGGAGAAAGGTTTGATCAGGGAAAGTCTGAGCCCTTGTGCAGTACCAACAATATTAGCACCTAAGAAGAATGGAGAATGGAGGATGTGTACCGATTCAAGAGCAATAAACAAGATCACAATGAAATATTGGTTTCCTTTGCCTAGGATGGATGACATAATGGATTGTTTGAGTGGAGCAAAATACTTTACAAAAATAGATTTGAAGAGTGGATATCATCAAATCAGGATCAAAGAAGGTGATGAGTGGAAGACAACATTTAAGACAAATGAAGGATTATATGAATGGTTGGTGATGCCTTTTGGATTGACTAATGCACCAAGTACTTTCATGAGGCTAATGAAAGAGGTATTGAAGAAATTCTTGGGCAAGTTTGTTATTGTGTATTTGGATGACATTTTGATTTTCAGTAGAACAAAAGAGGAGCATTTGTTGCAGTTAAGACAAGTTTTGCAGAGGTTGAGAGAAGAAAAGTTCCTGATCAATATTAAGAAGTGCACTTTCATGAAGGATGAGTTAGTCTATTTGGGATTTGTGATATCTGAGGATGGTTTGAATATGGACCCTGAGAAAGTGAAATCCATTGTTGAGTAGCTTACACCGGAAAGCATTGGAGAGGTAAGATCTTTTCATGGATTGGCTAGTTTTTACCGGAAGTTTATCAGAAATTTCAGTTCAGTTTGTAACCCTATAACAGAGACCATGAGGGGAGATTGGAAGGAATTCATGGATTTAAATAAGGCATTTCAAGTGGATTGTGATGCAAGTGGAACAACAATAGGAGCAGTTTTGAGTCAAGAAGGGAGAGCAGTAGCATATTTCAGTGAGAAATTGGATGATGCCTGAAAGAGATATTTAGTGTATGATCAAGAATTTTATGCCATAGTTTAAACCTTGAATAAATGGAGACATTACTTGTTGCTTAAGGATTTTGTATTGTATACAGATCATCAAGCTTTGTAGTATTTGAACAGTCAGAGTAAGTTGAATTAGAGACATATGAGATGGGTAGAATTCTTGTAGAGTTACACTTTTGTGTTGAAGCATAGAAGTGGGAAATATAACAAAGTTGTTGATGCATTGAGTAGGAGAAGGAATTTGTTGACAGAAATGAGAGTGACAGTATTAGGTTTTGAAGATTTTAAGATCGTGTATGATAAAGACCCAAATTTTGCAGAACCTTGGAAAGCATGTAGAGAACTGGTTATGGTTGATAGAAGCAAATGGTTGGATTATTTCATTCAAGATGGTATGTTATTCAGGGGAGTTCAGTTATGCATACCTAAGAGTTCCATGAGAGAGAACCTGATAAACGAGAAACATAGTGGAGGTTTAGCTGGACATTTTGGCATTGATAAAACCATTACATTGGTGAGTGAGCAGTACTTTTGGCCCCAGATTCATAAGGATTTTAAGAAATATGTGTAGAGTTCTAGAGTTTTTCAAGTTGCAAAAGGTAGTAGTCAGAATGTGGGATTGTATAAACCTTTGACAGTACTAGTAAGACCTTGGGAGAAGATAAGCATGGATTTTGTACTTGGATTTCCTAAGACACCGAGAGGGAATGATTCTATATTTGTGGTAGTGGATAGATTTTCAAAGATGGCTCATCTCATACATTGTAAGAATACATTAGATGCATTGCATGTAGCAGACCTATTTTTCAAGGAAGTGGTAAGATTGCATGGATTACCTAAGAGCATAATTTCAGACAAAGATACTAATTTTGTTGGCTATTTTTAGAGAACACTTTGGAAAAATATGAATACAAATTTGAAGTTTAGTTCTACTTTTTTATCTACAGATTGATGGACAGACAAAGTGGTTAACCGGAGTTTGGGAAACTTTTTGAGATGTTTAGTGGGAGATAAAACCGGAAATTGGGATTTGATCCTTGCACAAGCAAAGTTTGCCTATAACAATTTAGTGAATAGAAGTACCGAAAAAACAACTTTTGAGATTATTACTGAAGTGCATTTTAGAGGAATAATAGAGTTGAGAGACATTAGCAGTGAAGACCAGAAGAGTTCAAAAGTAGAAGATTTTGCAAATCACATAGCAGCATTGCATATTCAGGTTAAACAACATTTGGAAGACATGAATAGCAAATATAAGGAGAAAGAATATGAGAAGAGGAAACATAAGGAATTTGAAGTTGGTTATGAAGTGATGGTATACTTGAGAAAAGAGAGATTCTCGGTGGGAACTTATAACAAGTTGTAGATAAAGAAGTTTGGACCCTGTAAGATTTTGAGGAGATTCAATTCTGGAAATGCATATGAAGTGGAGCTACCGGATAATCTAAGTATTTCACCTATATTCAAAATTGCAGATCTTCATGAGTACAATGAACCAAAATTCAGTGAGGATAGTGTTGCAGACTTGGAGAATGCCTTAGAAGGAACCAGATTAGATTGAAGAGATTTTGGATAGTAGGATTAGGCGTAGTACCTGGAACAATTAGTACAAAGAATATCTTGTGAAGTGGAAGAACAGACCAGTTGAAGATTCATCTTGGATTTATCTAGAAGAGGTAGACCACCTTGGTTTCCCTCTAACCCCAGCAAAGTGAGAGGCTCACCTTTTCATTAACCCCAGATGTCTGATGCAGGAGCATCCCCGGTTCACAACAATCTTGCATCAACCAAAATATTTTATTTTTTTATTTTGTTTTCTGTTTGCAGTTTCAGTTTCCCTTTCTATGTGTCCTAGTTTTGGCTCACCAGATCCTATGGAGTTGTATTCTACTTGAATACTTGACCATCTTTCTTTCTTTCAAATCGCATCTCTTTTGGATCACTTTTCGACAAGATATTGATGGGGTTTACCTAGCTTGCTCACACTTCACCTAGTTGGTGTTGCTCAATTCCACCAACCTCACCAGGTCTAGCTATGCTCAAAGACCTTTAAGTCCTTCTCAATCTCTTCTAGTACTTTCTCTTTTCCAATCTCTAGGTGTTTGCAACAAGTGTTTGACTAGGAACCCTACCATTACAAAGTGCCTTCCATATGCTCAATTTTGCTATCTTGACAACAACTTGTCAATTTCACCTCATGCCATTGTTAGTCATTGCAGAGGTGTGGAGGTGGAATTTACCATGGAGTGAATTAATTTTGGTCAATTTGTGGTTTGGCATTCACTTTCTTCCTTACCGATTTCACCAATTTGCCTAGAAATAGGGCTACAAGGAATGAGCCCCTATTAGGCCTCCAAAATCCGGTTTTCAAGGGTTTGCAAAGAATTGGTCCAAAAGACCCTACAACAAGGTTTATTTTTATTCAAATACTCACCCCCCTAAGATAGTTTGTTGGTTTTGGTCTTCCAACTCGTCGTACAATGCCCTAACCCAAAAATGAGGGTTTGGTAGAGTTTCTAGGCCTTTAACCGGCATTGACTGTTCAAGTTTGAGAAGTAGGCATCTAGATGGCTTGTCAAGGTTTCTCCTTGCTACTGCAACTCTATATGGACCTCATTAATCATCCAAAATTGACTGGCCAAACTTTGGTTTTCATCTCTGCACTATGCACTCAATTTTCACCGTGTCTTCTCTAGCTGGGTTGCTCTTGGACTCGCCTAAAACAAGGTGATAACCATGTTAATCTTGACTTCCAGAACTCCTCCCTACATATTTACACTGTACAATGGGTTTCCTTCCATGTACCAACATGCCGTAATGGTAGCACAGAGGGATTTTATGGGGCAACCATTTTACATGAAATTGCTATTACAAGCCAAAATTGGCTGATTGGAAACAAAACAAAGAAAGTACTAACACACACTAACTACAAAGAATGAAATGAATCAACTGACACTAAAACACACCAAAGAACTACAATCCAAAACTGGATCAGTGGATTCAATCCATTTGTATTCACATTTTAAGCAAAATAAGTCAAAAACAGTGATAACAATCAGAAAATGAGTAGTTTCAGATTGTCAATCATACAAAATCAAACTTCCAACCTTGGTAACCATGCAAGAGGAAGTTTAAATAGTCTTCCCCACATGTGGAGACATTCTATGACATTTTTCTATCCCTAACTCCACTGCTAAGCTCCTTTAGGACAAAAGTTATCATGACAACTTTCAAAAGTTGTCATGATAACTTTTACAACTTTCCACATTTTGCTTTGCCAACCTAAACAACCTATTACAAGTCATTACACAATAATTTTTAAGAATTCATAAGACCATTCTAAATCTCTCTAATTCTCACACCAAATTATGCCACTTTTGACCATCGAGATGGCCACTTCAACTACTCAAACTACTACCTATTCACAAAGTGCAAACCTAGGAAGAAAACCAACTCAACTAGGCCTACACTTGACTCAAATAAAACATCACACACACACCTTGGACCCTCCTAGAGTCCTTATTAGGAACTTGACTTGGTTAAGATCAGTATAAGCCAAAATTGTGGAAGGACTATGAGCCTAAGTCCTAGGTGCTCTTGCACCAGATATCGCTACGGGTTTCCATGATAGTTTCTGGTTACTGGTTGTTCCTTTATTACCAGTTGCCTGAGACCTATTCTAGTGATCTACCAGAACCCATTCCGAAGCTTTCAGAGCCTTGGACATTAATATCGATGTTTCTTGGTGTGTGGTTGACCTTCTACGTTTCATCCTTTGGATTTTCTGGAGGAATCTCTTGGCGGAGGCCGACCTTGTTCATCTTGAATGTTAGGTCTTGTTCTTTGGGTTTTGATCCTTTTTTGGGTTGACTGGATCCTTTGGATTGATATATATATATATATATATATATATATATATATATATATATATATATATATATATATATTTGTAATCATGATTTAGAATGTAATCAATTAGAATCAATTGAAGATCAAGGAGTATCAGATAGATAGATTGTGCCTAGAAGATAGATGTTTTGATTCAAGGTCCTGGTGTGACCTATTCTACCAGGCCTGTGTGCCGGTATGTTGTAACTCGGTTGTTACCAGTTGGATGTAATCAAATTTCATGCAATAAAACTATATGTTCTGCATTGCCTCAATCATATCTATGTGTTTCCATTGTGTTTACTCTTGTTGACTGGTTTGAACTTGAACCATCATTTGTCTTAATCATTTTGCATCTTGGAAATTTAGGTTGAACCTCTTGGTTAGGAGAATGTGGAGGAAATGTTATTATGTCAGAAGTTGGTGTCTTTGGAGAAGCAATTTCACAAGCTCTATTTGTTGGAAGCGGTTATCGTTATACCAAAAGGTCGACTTGTCAATGCTTGCTACAACCACTAGACACATAGAATCAATGGGAGGTGGTTAAGCCATGCCAAAAACCCATTGTTTGTGCTACACATAGACCAAGTGCACACACCTTGCAACAATACCTCCATAGTGCAAGCAAGGTTTGGACCCGCAACCCAGCTTTGATACCATTTGTTGAAAGCGGTTGTTGTTGCACCAAAAGGTCGACCTGTCAATGCCCGCTAAAACCACTAGACACATAGAATACATGAGAGGTAGTTAAGCCATGTTGAAAACCCACCTCTTTTGTTGCACAAGGACCAAGGGCGCACACCTTGCAACACTAGCATGACATCTTTGTCAGCGTTCTCTCACACAATGATTTTTTTTATATCTTTAGCTGAAGGTTGTGAAAGTTTAGGATCAATAGGTATAGGCTTATTTTCTTCTTTTAAGGAAGAATTTATAGGAGAAGGTCTTTTAGGTTGAACCATAGGAGATGTCAAGCGCCTCCCTTTGTAAGATGCAGGAGGCAAAACTGCACCATATAAAGGAGGAATGGGAGGTCTAGGTCTATCCTTAGGAGGAATGATATTTTTATCCTTAGAAAGAGGAATATATTGACCCTTAGGAAGAAGAGATTTTCTATCATTGGGAGGAAGAATATACTTATGTTGGCAATAATGCAGCAAACTAGGCGGGGGGGGGGGGGTGAATCAGTTTGCACAAAAACCTACTGCAACTTAAAACTACAAAATAGATTTGATAATTAATAGTTAAAGCATGGAACAAATCCACATCAATAACACACATAATACCAAGATTTTTGATGTGGAAAAATCGGTTAAGGGAAAAACCACGGTGGGAACCTACCCATAATGAGATAATATCCTGTTAGGAGTAAATGAAAATATTACAATGGGGAATGCACATGCACTCAAGAATACTTCCTAGATCTCACTGCTCAAAATAAGAAATCCAGAAAGGCTACAACCTTAAGGGAAGGATAAATTCCTTATAGTAAGTCTCATTGACTTACATAAACATTCAAACAACAATCTGGATCACATGAACTACAAAAATAATATCTCCATATGCCTAAGTACAATTTTGTTTAAGCACACAGTTTGCTCTGCAACACGTCACTTCTTCACACTTTTGAAAGATCAAATCACTTGTTCACACACTTACTTGATCATACACTCGCAGATACAATGCAGACACTATAGAGACATGCATCTTACATGATTATTACATTTATTTATATAAACCCTCAACCTCTATTTCAAGGTCGGCTAAACCCTCAATACAAATTATAAAATAATAACCTCACATGCTACAATAATACATGCTGACCAAAACAATGTTGAATAAGACATAGTATGGACCCAAATCGATAGCACAAACATGCAACACCTCCCACAATTATGCATCAATCATCTGCAACACGCTACAATTACAAAGAATATCACATAACATGAATAACATCACTGGACAAAGAAAATCTTCAATAACGTGCACAAAAATCAATGTAGACCACCAATACGCATAGAAACATGATCTAGAGATGTTCACAAGCAACATGAATTACATTACAACTCATATTACAATAATCATCATCATCTCTCTACCGGAGCTCAAGATCACCATCACAACTAACTGTCAACTTGAAATATTTGCTTGTGGATATCCAAATCATGAACCAATCGAACTAAGGACACACATCAATATCCCAAACACATCCCACACATCCACAACAAAAGATAAAGCAATTCTAGAGCAAAATGGAGCATAAACCAGAATACCAAATAACATGAACAACTAAATAACATCCTCAATACTGGATCACCAAACTCAATCAAAACATCATGCAAACCTCTACATATGGAAATGAACCATCTATAGACAACATAACAAAAGCCCTTTAATCCGCATCACCTCATCTGCAATGCACAGGCTCAAGCAACTCATCCAACCAAACTACAACACTGGAATACATAGAAGAATATGTTGACATTAATGACAACACACCAACCAGTATCCAACAATCTCCCCCTTTGGAATTGATGACAACATATGAATGTTAAAAATAATCAATGCAAAGAAAAAAATCAACTCATAACAATCTCCCTCAAAATCATAAGGATCAGCTCCAAACAACTACAAATTGCTTCGGGTTTTTTCACTTGCTTCTCTCACTCTTTGACATCAATGACAAAGGCTTAGGAATTAAGATTCCTTCCCCTTTGAATTGGCTTCACAAATCTGATCATCTGAATTGAATACCAACACTGACTACCCCCCCTGAGTAGCAGCCTCACTCATCAATCCAGAGCATAAAATATCATCGTGAAGTTCATTGGACTGATGCAATTCCATGGATCTTAGTTCTCATTAAGAGGGGATATCACCCCTAACTTCTCTCTGAGATACTCAAAATTATCTTTAGGCAAAGACTTCATAAAGATATCTTCAATATGTTCCTTTGTAAATACATACTCCAATATGAATTTTTTCTCATTCACCTTCTCTCTCAAGAAATGAAACTTGATTGATATATGCTTTGTCTTGGAATGCAACACCAAATTATTTGAAATATTGATAGCAGTTGAAGTATCACAATATATAGCAATAGGTTCATCATAAATAACTCCTATATGCTTCAACATCTGCTTCATCCAAATTACTTGAGTATAATTGCTAGCAATAGTAATGTATTTAGCATTTGCAGTAGATAAGGAAATAGCATTTTTCTTCTTACTCGCCCAAGAGACCAACTTATTAACCAAAAATAATGCACCACCAGTAGTAATCTTCCAATCATCAACATCACCTACCCAATCAACATCTGTAAAGGCACTCAAAGTAAAGTCATCATTCTTAGAATACCACAAACCAAAATCAATTGTCCCTTTCAAATATCTAAATATCCTTTTTATAGCAGTAACATGAGATTCATTAGGATCAACTTGAAATCTAGCAACATGACACAACATTCATTATATCAAGTCTAGTTTGAGTCAAATACAACAATACACCAATCATAGATCTATATATGATCTGATTAGCTTTTAGAGAGTCATCATCCTTTTTCATCTTACATCTGATCACCATAGGTGTACCAACATGTTTAGATTCATCAAAACCAAATTTCTTCAACAATTCCTTCACATACTTGGACCGAGATATGAAAATACCTTTATATAACCGTGTAATTTGCAATCCCAGAAAGAATTCCATTTCACCAATCATATACATCTCAAATTCATTCTGCATCTCTTCAGTAAATCTCTTACATAGGCAATCATTTGCTCCAAAGATAATGTCATCAATAAAAACTTCAGCAATCAAGATGTTATTCTGATCAATTTTAAAATAAAAATTACTGTTAGCGGTACCTTTATTGAATCCAAGCTTCATCAAATACTTATCCAATCTGGCATACCAAGCTCTAGGGGCTTGCTTCAATCCATACAATGCTTTCTTCAACCTGCAAACCATGTCCTTTTCATCTGTCAGCTGAAATCCATCTAGTTACTCAATGTAGAGATCTTCTTCTAATTCACCATTAAGAAAAGTTGATTTGACATCCATATAATAAACATTAAAATCTTTGTGAGCAACATAGGCAAGAAATATTCTAACAACTTCAATTCAAGCCACTGGAACAAAAGTCTCCTCATAATCAATTCCTTCCATTTGAGAATATCCCTTACACACAAGTCTAGCTTTATTCCAAACAACTTCATTGTGTTCATTCAACTTATTTCAGAATACCCATTTAGTTCCAATTACATTTTTATCTTTAGGTCTAAGAACAAGAATCCATGTATGTGATTCAATTCTTCTTTCATAGCCTTAATCCAATTTTCATCTTTACAAGCTTCATCAACATTCTTAGGCTCAATTTTAGAAATCAAACAAATTTCTTTAGCAAGTCTTCTTCTAGTCAGCACACCTTTATTTTTATCATCAATAATCTGATTTTCAGAATGATTCAACCTCATATACCTGGGAGTTTTAGGATTTTCTTGAATTCCAGGCTCTTGAATTCTTTCTTTTGCATTTGCACCTTCATTCTTAAGTTTTTCCCAAGTAATTTGTGTTAGGTCCCAGAGACAACTGAGAGGGGGGGGGGGGGGGTGAATCAGTTGTCAAATAAATTCAAACCAAAAACAACTTAACCAACTTACTGCTTAATACCAGTAAACCAGTTTAATATGTCGAAAGATAGTTTTAACAGTTAATTGCTATACCGGTAAGGATTAGTGTATGAAACATAAAGACAGTCATCCACAACACAATACACCAATATTTGTATGTGGAAACCCTGTAAGGGGAAAAACCATGGTGGGAAACCTTAACCACAATCAGATGATACTACTGCCGATAGTAAGTGTACATAAATGGGGTCTGCACATACAGAAAGGCCAAGTGCCTAGAGCTCACTGCTCAATCACAAAATGGGAGTCACACTGACTACAGTTGGATGGTTAAATCCAATAAGAATGTACTACACAAAATAGCATCTTCATATGCTGGATTCAGTACCGGTGTAGTTCTGATTCTCTTCACAAAAACCCTCCTTCAATCTTCAAATGATGTCTGCGTGTATAGCTCTGCTTATTCTCGCATATACCTTCACACAATCCTTTTTCGCATCCCACATCTGATCTTACAAATAAGTGTTGACATGCATTATAACATACAAAGACAGATTGTTGGCATTTCAATAAGGATATTGAGAAGGTTGTTGATGATTATGAATATAGCTGATTAAGGATGTTTACTGTCTTAATATTATTATTTTGTCATTGATGTCAAGAAATTGATTTTCTAATTCAGTATGATGTTGCCATATCTTAAGAAGTATGATTTGATGAGTATAAAGATGTCGGTAAAAGACACAGAAAGAATGTGATGAATAAGGGGAGGAATAAGTTATTCAATGGGAAACTATTACTAAGTTAGACAATGATGAGATCATGATGTTTAGATTGTTTTGATATCCTACATATGTTGTTGATTGTAAGGTTAATACTATACTATGTTACCAAGCAAAGAACCTAGTCGGTAAACCCTAAGGAACCTAGTCTGTAAACCCTAAGGTTATCGCTATCGATTAATGAAGGCGGAGTGTCTACTGAGTGAAGTTTAGTATTTACCGAGTTGCAACCGAGTAATAATAGAATGCATTGAATGAATAAAAGCATTATTTAATGAAGGAAGCTGGTGAGTTGGAAATGATTAAATGATTGGTATGCCATGCATGAAGTTTGTTAAAGAATCTATGGCAAAGGAAATTGGTAGGAAGATCTATAGCACAGATTGAACCACAATACCCTAGCACAAGTTCCAAGAAATATATGCAAGTTCCAAGGCGGGGTAAAATGTTTTTTAGATCGAAGGATACATTGAACCTAGTCAAGATTGAAGATCTAATGGCTATGATTGATCATGGGAAATGTGATCAAGGAGATTAAGCGGTTGGCAAATTGTTTATAAATAAGGAACTGTTGATAAACAATGTATGCGGGCAAGTGTATGCACAGGGATGCTATATAGTGATTACCGGGCATAGAAGCATGAAGACCTATTTGAATAACAGAGGATAGAGCCCAACAGATGGACAAGATAAGTCCTAGATTGTATTCAGCAAATAAGAATCTGCTTTAGCATTTTTAGATGTGAAGTTGCATATAGATTTTTATTACTGTTATTTTGTGAAGTGACAGAAAATCTCTTAACCGAGTTGACTTAACAGTCTTATTTGTAAAACCCTCTAGCAAGGTGACATTCTGATTGAGTGTTTGAAATCCTTTAACAAGGTCACTTCTAACAAGGTGAAGATCCTAACAGATCTGAGGGAAATCCCTTAACCGGGTCACATCTAGCAATGTGTTTGTAATCTTTAACATGATTTGCTTTTAACCGAGCATACTCTAGAAGAGTATATTTCTTAGTGGGTCCAAAATCCCAGAGTGGTTTTTCCCTATTTGGGTTTCCACGTTAAATCTAGTGTTATGTGTTATGATGTTTATATGCTTTTGAGTTTGCATGTTTAGCAGTTTTGGTTATATTACTGAAGTATATGTTACCAAGGTTGAATCTATTATTTTTATGGAAGATTAAGTTTGTATGATTCACCACCCCCCTCTCATCTTATTAGCTTGGCATCTGTACTTAACTTTAAGTATCAGAACTATCAATTGGTATCAAAGCTTTGGACTCTGGAAGGAAAAGATTAAAGGTACTTGAGGCAAAGATCGAAAGATGTATAAGAGGGATGCACTGAAGCTGAACAAGTCAAGTTTCTCTACATGGCAGAAAAGGATGAAACTGCACCTATCGGGAGTTGGAGAATATGCTACATATTATCTGGAGAATGATTTCATTACACCTAGCACCTATCCATTGACAATGGAAGAGATAAAGGCAAAGCAAGAACATATTCAAGCAATGATTGAAATAACATCTGCATTGACCGACTTAGAGTTTAATGATCTAGAAGGCTGCAATGATGCAAAGGAAATGTGGGATAAGCTCATATCTATGCATGGTGGTGATGAACATGTTCAAAGAGAAAAAGTGGATAGTCTAAGAGGACAACTTGAATCTATGAGGATGAATGAAGGTGAGAACATAACCCAGTACAATACAAGACTAAAGGAGATTGTCAATCAAATCAAAGGAACAAGTGGAACTATTGAAGAAAAGGATATAACAAGTAAGTTATTAAGAACCCTTCTACCGGCTTATGCAATTTGAGTCTCTGCAATCAATGAGTTAAGGTCTGTACCCAATATGCTAGTTTCTTTAGATGCTACTATTGGTAAGCTACATGCATTTGAGTTAAGTAATTTTGATAACAGTGGATATTCGGTAAATAAAGTTGAATATGCATTTAGTTCTTTTCATCTTGATGAATCTAATGATTACAATGAAAGAAAGTATAAGTACTCTAAAGGAGATTATAGTGGAGTAAGTGAAAGATTTCATAAGAACATGAAAGTAGTACACAAACTATAGGAGGAAATCAGAAAGCAAGAAGAGTTTGAAGCACTATTAGCCAGGAGGTTACCGAGAGGCAAAGGTAAGTATAAGGGAAAACTACCTTTGAAATGTTTCAATTGTGATAAGATAGGACATATGGCTTCTAACTGTCCTGACAAAGATTCTACTGAAAAGAGAGATTACCGAGATTATAGATAGAAAGATAATCATTATAGAGGACACTGAGACTTCAGAAGAAGAGATAGAAAGTCATGTTTAATAGCCGATGAGGAATCCAATGATGATAAATCAGATGAAACTGATATAGAGGAAGTAGTTTATGTGGCTATCAAAGATGGATCAGATGAAGAAAGGTATGAAGAAAAAGCCCTAATATCTCACATAAATACTAATGATTCTTGGATCATAGATAGTGGATGCTCACATCACATGATAGGTGATAAACACAAGTTTGTTATGTTAGAAGACTATGATGGAGGCTATGTAAGATTTGGTAATAATGCACCATGTACGGTAAAAGGTAAAGGATCTATAACACTTCTTGACAATGCAAGATGCAATGATGTTTATTGGGTTGAAGGTTTTAAATACAATTTGTTGAGTGTATCACAACTAAACAATACAGGTTACCGAATAGAATTTCAGAAAGGAATTGTCAAAGTTTATGATAAGCATGGAAAGTTAGTTGCTATTGGGACACAAACAAAAGGTAACACATTTCACCTTGACCCAACTCGAAATAAGTGTCTGTATGCAAAGATAGATGATACCTGGTTATGGCATAAAAGGTTTTGTCATGTAAATTTTGATAATTTGATCAAAATAAGCAAGAAGCATCGAGTAAGAGGTCTACTGAGTCTTGACAAACCTGAGAATGCTATGTGCCAAGGATGTCAGATGGGTAAAATGACAAGATCAAGCTTTACAAGTAAGTCCTACACTTCTAAGGGAACTTTAGATCTTGTGCACACTGATCTTTGTGGCCCTATGAAAGTTCAAAGTTATTATGGTGATAAATATTTCATATTATTTGGGGATGATTATTCAAGGATGATGTCAGTTATGTTTTTAAAAGAAAAATCAGAAGCTTTTCAAATGTTTAAATGGTATAAGGCAAGAGTTGAAAATGAAACAGGAAGACAATTGAAATGTCTTAGATTAGATAGAGGAGGAGAGTTCACATATGATGAGTTCAACTTATTCTGCAATGATCATGGTATAAAAAGACAAGTCTCTGCACCAAGAACTCCACAACAAAATGGAATTGCTGAGAGGAGAAACAGATCTATTGTGGATTGTGCCAGAACCCTGATGATTGAAAAGAAAGTGCCACAAACATTTTGGAGAGAAGCAATAAGCACAACAGTTTACACCCTGAACCGAGTACAAATGAAGAAAGGAACTTTGAAGACACCATATGAAATATGGTATGACAAGAAACCTAATGTAAGTTATTTTAAAATCTTTGGAAGTAGATGCTATGTACACAAAGATGATAGAAATGGCAAGTTTGATCAGAAAAGTGAAGAAGGAACATTTCTTGGTTATTATTCCAGAAGTAAAGCATTTAAATGTCTGATAAAATCATATAACAAAATAGTAGAAAGTGCAAATGTGAAAATTGATGAATTTGCAGAAAGAAATGAAGAAGGAAACTCCAAAGAACCAGTAGATTATGATGAATTTGTCTATGTTCAACAGACAAGTCTTACCGAGAGAACTATTGAAGAAAATGAAGAGAATATCCAGTTACCGAGTGATGAAGAAGATCATATAGAGTCTACCAAGCCTGTATTAGCCATGTATGTCAGAAGACATCATGGATCAAGTCAAATTATAGGAGATAAGGATGATCCAGTGATGACAAGGAACAAACTGAGACAAAACACATGTCTGATATCTAAATTTGAACCAAGGAAAGTGAAAGAGGCATTTAACAATGAAGATTGGATAAATGCTATGACAGAAGAGATTGATCAAATCAAGAAGAATGACACATGGACACTAGTCCCAAGACCAAAGGACAAAAATGTAATTGGTACAAAGTGGATTTTCAGAAACAAGGTGAATGAAAAAGGTGAGGTCATTCGAAATAAAGCAAGACTAGTTTGCAAAGGTTATGCCCAAGAAGAAAGAATTGATTATGGTGAAACTTTTGCACCTGTGGCAAGACTTGAAGGAGTAAGAACATTTTTGGCATATGCTGCTTACAAGAATTTCAAGGTATATCAAATGGATGTCAAATCTGCATTTCTGAATGGTATATTAGAAGAAGAAGTTTTTATTGAACAACCTGAAGGATTTGTTGAAGACAAGAGTAAAGATCAGGTATATAAATTGAACAAAGCTTTATATGGTCTGAAACAAGCACCTAGAGCATGGTATGAAAGATTGCACTCTTATTTAATCAAGATTGGTTTTATAAGAACAAGTGAAAACAATAATATGTACATAAAGAATGATGAAAATGGAATACTGATCTCAGCCATATTTGTTGATGATATTATCTTTTGTGGAAATGACTCTTTATGCAAGAACTTTGGAAATGAAATGAGCAAAGAATTTGAGATGTCATTAATTGGTGAGATAAAGTACTTTATAGGTTTACAAATACTACAAATGAAAAATGAGATTTTCATTACTCAATCCAAGTACATAAAGGAAATCTTGAAGAAATTTGGAATGGAGGATTCAAAACTAGTAAGTACTCCTATGACTACCAACTGTAAATTATCAAAGAATGATGAATATGCATTTGTTGATGAGACACTTTACCGATCCATGATTGGAAAGCTACAATATGTTGTTCACAACAGGCCAGATATAACACATGTAATAGGTATAGTTGCAAGATTCTCTGCAGATCCTAAGGAAACACACATGACAACAATCAAGAGAATTTTTAGATACTTGAAAGGCACTGAAGATTATGGCTTAGAATATCAGAAAAGAAATGATTTTGATTTAAAAGTTTATACTGATGCTGATTGGGTAGGCAACATTGATGATAGGAAAAGCACAAGTGGAGGAGCTTTCTTTTTAGGAGAAAGACTAGTGAGTTGGCTTAGCAAGAAACAAGGACGTGTTTCACAGTCAACATCAGAAGTTGAAGACGTTGCTGCAACATTGAATTGTACCAACATAGCATGGATCAAACAACTGTTGGAAGGTATAAATGAGAAAGTTACCGAGCCAATAACTATATTTTGTGACAATACTAGTGCCATTAACATTTCAAAGAATCTAGTTATGCACTCTAAGACAAAGCACATCTCTATCAAATATCATTATCTTAGAGAAGAAGCCTAGGAGAAGAAAGTGGTGTTGAAGTATGTTAGCACAAAGGAACAAATCACAGATATCTTCACCAAGCCACTACCAAGGGACACTTTTGAGTATCTCAGAAGTAAGTTAGGGGTCCTACCCCTATCTTCTACTCACTGACCGAGTTCGGTGAAAGCAACAATTCGATGACTCTACATAATATCTTTTAGGAGTTGATGTTGATTTACACACTTTAGGATGTTTTCTAAAGGTGTGCAGGAAACAATACAGGGAACAAGAATTGAAGACAAAATGCTCTTAGATGAATAACCAAGAAATATTCCTTTATCACTTCTAGGATCAAATTTGCCAATATACTCATCTCTTCTGATATAACATTTACTTCCAAAAATTCTGAAATACTTAAGAGTAGGAGTATTACCAAACCATAGTTCATGATGGGTCTTACCGGTTTCACCTTTGATGTGAACTTTGTTGAATGTATAGACCACTGTACTAATTGCCTCTCTCCAATATACATGTGGTAGGTTTGCTTCTAATAACATACTTCTTGCTGCATCCAAGATAGTTCTATTTTTCCTTTCAACAACTCCATTCTACTGTGGTGTTTGAGATGCTGATAGCTATCTTCTAATTCCATTCACTTCACATAATGTATTAAACTCCTTATATGTAAATTCTCCTCATTGATATGATCTTAGACATTTGATTTTCTTACTGGTTTCATTTTCAACCATTGCTTTGAACAATTTAAACTTTCTAAGGGCTTCTGATTTTTCTCTAAGAAAAGTAACCCAACACATTCTAGAATAGTCATCAATGATTAGCATGAAATATCTATCATCTTGTAAGCATTTAGTTCTAGCTGGACCACATAAATCAGTGTGAATCAAATAAAGAGCATTATTGGATTTTTCTAGAATACTTTTGAAACTAGCTCTAACTTGTTTTCCAAATTGACATTCCTTACATACTGTATTCTGAGGTTTGACAATTTTAGGTAAATCTCTAACTACCTTAGTAGTGTTGATCTTCACCATGCAATCAAAGTTTACATGACAGAGTCTCTTATGCCATAACCAACTTTCATCTATATGCGCAATTAAGCATGTCTTTTCACTGTTATTCAAATGAAAGATATTACCTCTAGTCTGATTACCAGTTACAATTTCCAAACTAGTTCTATTCATGATTTTGCATTTTCCATTTTTAAATTGTAACTGAAATCCTTTCTCAACTAATTGACCAACACTCAAAATATTATCCTTTAAACCTTCAACATAATAGACATTGTTAGTGTTATGCTTACCATTAAGAGATATTGTACCCTTACCTTTGATTAAACAAGCTTTGTCATCTCCAAATCTCACTAAGTCTCCATTGTATTCTTGAAAGTTCAAGAATTTACCTTTGTCTCCTATCATATGATGTGAGCATCCCGAATCAATGATCCATTCATCCTTTACTTTAACTTTAGCTGCCAAGGCATGTTCTACCCGTTGAGTAGTAGGTGTCGGTTGATCTTTTGTTATAGAAACAAAAACCCATCCATTGTCTGCCAGATCCTCATCAGAATCATCAGTCACACCTTCATCAGCAATGTAACAAGATTTGTCTTTATTCTTCTTAGATCTGTATCTCTGATATTCAGGGTTAGGCTTGTATGTTCTTCTAGCTTCTTCTCTTATTCTAGCATGTCTATCAGGGCATCTCAAAGCCATATGACCAATCTTATTGCAATTAAAACATTTAAAGGGTGCTTTACCTTCATACTTACTTCCAACTGGACCTTTAGGCATTTTTCTTGCAAATAGTGCTTCAAGTTCTTCAAGTTCTTCATTCTCTTTCCTGCTTTCTTCAAGTTCTCTTGCATAAAAGGCTTTCAAATCAGATTTGTCAAATGATGGAGTAGATGATGTTGATGCTTTAAAGGCCAAATCTGTCTTTATAGTATCAACAGGACCAAATTTTCTTCAATTTCAAAAGCTGAAAGTTTCCCAAATAATGTATCCCTAGTAACTGATGTATTAGGCATTGTTCTTAACTCATTTATAACAGTGACTTTCATTTTATATTCTGGTGGCAATCCTCTTAAAACTTTTGAAACAATTTCATCTTCACTTAAGGTTCCTCCACAACATTTAATACCCAAAACAATCTCATTTACTCTTTCCATAAAAGCAAAAATCCTTTCATCTTCTTCCATTTTCAGATGTTCATACCTGACCCAGAAGCTTTCAAGTTTTGCAATTTTGACTATGGAATCTCCTTCATTCAGTGTTTCCAAATGATCCCAAATATCTTTAGTAGTAGACCTATCTGATAGTCCCATGATTTGTTGATCTGATAATGCGCTCAAAAGTGCTTCTCTTTCTTTGCAATCATTTTCCTCATCTTTAGTCAAGTTGGGTGGAGTGGGCTGACTCTGAGTGGGAGCAGTATAACCATTCTTTGTAACATCCCAGATGTCTTTTCCAATGCAATTTAGATGTGTCTCCATTCTGATCTTCCATATGCCATAGTTGGTTCCATCAAGTTTAGGACTGTCCTTCCTGAAATAGTTAGTAGACATTGGATCTCCTCAAGCTGTTAAACTTCTGCAAAAGAGGACTATGCTCTGATACCAATTGTTAGGTCCCAGACACAACTGAGAGGGGGGGGGGGGGGTGAATCAGTTGTCAAATAAATTCAAACCAAAAACAACTTAACCAACTTACTGCTTAATATCGGTAAACTAGTTTAATATGCTAGTAGACAGTTTTAACAGTTAATTGCTATACCGGTAAGGATTAGTGTATGAAACTTAAAGTCATCCACAACACATAATATCAATATTTGTACGTGGAAACCCTGTAAGGGGAAAAACCATGGCGGGAAACCTTACCCACAATCAGATGATACTACTGCAGATAGTAAGTGTACATAAATGGGGTCTGCACATGTAGAAAGGCCAAGCACCTAGAGCTCATTGCTCAATCACAAAATGGGAGTCACATTGACTACAGTTGGATGGTTAAATCCAATAAGAATGTACTGCACAAAATAGCATCTTCATATGCTGGATTCAGTACCGGTGTAGTTCTGATTGTCTTCACAAAAACCCTCCTTCAATCTTCAAATGATGTCTGCGTGTATAGCTCTGCTTATTCTCGCATATACCTTCACACAATCCTTTTTTGCATCCCACATCTGATCTTACAAATAAGATCTTACATTTATACCATAACCTAAGCCCAATTTTAGTAGGTCAACTCTACAAGATATTATAATAAATACATTTTACAAACAATACAATATCCGATGCAATAACTAATTCAACATGTCGACTTAATGCATTTACAATAATAATCAATCATCTCCATAGTGTGTCATGCCGATCTGGAAAAGATAAACCTGCTGATGTAACCCTAGACCTATTTGCTGGTAACAACAAATATGCATATATGAATATACCAAAAAAGAATTCTCCAAGACAAGATGTCCAAACGATGTCTTCGACATTACCAGGTGTTTTCCATATCATTCCAAGTGCCGGTGATCTTTATATCTTGCCGGTGTACCAGATACTGGTGACTATGCATGAGTCACTTGCTTGCTGGTGAATGTTGCTGATTCTCCAAAGTGCCAAAATTGATAAGATTTTAGTAGGTGTTGACATCAATGACAAAACCATACCAAAATACCAACAATAATCTGATTTTCAGAATGATTCAACCTCATATACCTGGGAGTTTTAGGATTTTCTTGAATTCTAGGCTCTTGAATTCTTTCTTCTGCATTTGCACCTTCATTCTTAAGCTTTTCCCAAGTAATTTGAACTTGACTTTGGGTCTGCACTAGCTTTCCTCTATTTGAACTAGCATCTTGATCATCAGAATCATATCCGTAAGATTTAATCTTTCTTATATTACATTCATCAACCTTCATATTAGCACTTTCAACCATATTTCTCAATCTTTTATTATAACACTGGTAGGCCTTACTTTTTGTAGAATAACGAACAAAGATTCCTTCATCACATCTAGCATCAAAATTTCCAAGATCTTCATCTCTTTTTATATAATATTTGCTACCAAAAATTTAGAAATATCTAACAGTAGGAGCATGACCAAACCATAACTCATAAAGACTCTTACCAGTATCACCTTTGACATTTACCCGGTTAAGAGTGTATACAACAATACTCACAACTTCTCTCCAAAACACATGTAGAATATTTCCTTCAATCATCATGGTTCTACCAGCTTATTGAATTGTTCTATTCTTCCTCTCTACAACACCATTCTGTTATGGTGTCCTAGGAGCAGATATTTGTCTCTTAACTCCATGCTCTTCACAATATAGATTAAACTCACCAGAAGTGAATTCTCCACCTCCGTCAGATATCAAGCATTTTAGCTTCAATCAAGTCTTAGTTTCAACTCTAGATTTAAAAATCTTAAACTTCTCCAACGCTTCATACTTCTCCCTTAAGAAGGTAACCCACATCATTCTTGAATAATCATCAATCAACAACATGAAATACTTGTCAGCCTGCAAGCTTCTTACTCTAGAAGGACCACACAGATCAATATGCACAAGATCCAACAATCCATTAGAATTATACTATTCTCTCTTATAAGTAACTCTTGTCTGCTTCCCTAATTGACATTCATTACATACCAGATTAGAAGGCTTTATTAACTTTGGTAGATCTATCACTTCCCGAGTAGAACTCATCTTAACCATGCAATCAAAATTTACATGACACATCCTTTTATGCTATAACCAACTTCCATCAATTTGAGAAATCAAACAAATTTTACCACCAACATTCAAGTGAAATATACTACCTTTAGTCTTTGTTCTTGATGCAATCTCAGTTTCGGAGCTACTCAAGATTTCACATTTGTCATTCTTGAATTGCATGTTATATCCCTTATGAACCATCTGACCAACACTCAAAAGAATATGCTTTAAACCTTCAACATACAACACATCATCAATGTTGTGCTTACCATCAAGAGAAATAGAGCCTCTACCATGGATTACACAAGCTTTGTTATCACCAAATCTTACTATACCACCATCATACTTTTCCAAGTTTACAAATTTACTCTTATCTGTCAATTACCCATTCATATTTCTCCTCAACCTAAGCAGATAAAGCTTTCTCCTCATTAATGCAACTTTTAGAATCTATAGTTATAGGATCATCTTCCATGATAGCAATGAACACAGATTCATCTCCTAAATTATCTTTGTATACACCTAAAAATTGGCTATGAGCAATTAAATAAATATTTTATATTTATTTAATAATTATTCATCTATTAAATAGTTAATTTGAAAAGATTAATTTATTTAATTCATTTCATGTCTTTCTATTAATTAATATTTTATTAATTAATTCATCTATCTTATTCCTCTAATTTAATTAAATATCTAATATTTAATTATTCCTTCTAACCAAGTTAATTAATATTTTATTAATTAATTCATCATTTATCTCCAACTTCCAAATTCAATGAAAATTGTGTACGTACACATATTTCATAACCATTTCCTATATTCTCTCCAACACCCCTACATCTTAAGAAAGACTTGAGTCCACTTGTCCTCTCATGCCTAAATTTCTTCCAACCATCCCTAGATTCTCTCAGTTAGCAACCCAGTCAAGGTGAGATGAGTGACACTTGTCTTCTCCTTCCCCCTTTCTCTCAACCTTCACCTTTGCTCATAGCCATCCAAATCTGTAGATCTGATCATGATCATTGATCTAAGCCACATCATCTCATCCTCTCAAAGTCTATAAAATCAAGAGCTTCAGTTGAGAGAGAGTTAGACTTCAAGAGACTTCAAGTGCATTTTGCAAGCTAATCATATGCATCTGTGATTTTTTGAAGCAAATAGCAATAGAAATTATCATATAACATTTTAGCATAATCATGTATCTTTGCATATCATACTATCAGTTAACTACAAGTTATCAGTCCATTCTTCATATGCCATCTTGGAAGCCAACAGTGCATTGTCTGAGAGCACACCATCTGCAACCAGGAATAGTGGAGTTAGGACACAATGAGACATAAGCCATGAAGGTAAAATAATGTTTTATTTTAGTATGTATTTCATGTAGTTTCATTGGTGGATTTTGAATTTCCTGTATGCATTTCCATTGTATTTTGTGAAACTAACTTATTACAGGTAACATTCTGAAGATGAAATTCAAGCTCACACAATCTTTATTCAACTCATCATCTATCACACCTTCATCATCAACATAATAACACTTCTTTTGATACTTAGGCTTATATGGCTTAAATGGCTTCTTAGGATTTCTATCTCTTTCCAGACACCTTGATGCAAAATGTCCTATCTTATTACATGAAAAACATTTAAGAGGTAACTTTCCTTCATACTTACTGGCACCTTTAGGCAATATTTTGGTAGTAAGTGCTTCAAGATCCTCAAGCTCTCTTTCTTCATCTTCCATCTCTTTCATCTCTTTCTCATAGCTAGATTCTCTTATAGAACTTTCTCCCGGATCATATCTCTACTTCCTAGAAATAGTAGCTTTGAATGCAGATTCAGTCTTAGGAAGAGAGTCTCCAAAATCACTCAACTCAAAAGCAGCAAGCTTACCAATCGACATGTCTCTTGTCACATTTGTCATAGTCCAAATCTCATCAATAGCGATATCTTTATGTTTGTAAGCAGTAGCAATCTTAAATTCTTCCAAGACTCCAATGACACATTTGATCACACACAGAAGCTCATTCACTTTCTGCATAAAAGAAGTAATGTTCTCATCTTCACTCATCTTCAGGTTCTCATGTTTACCTTTCAAGCTCTGCAACTTAGCAATCTTCACATGCCTATCACCTTCATGTAAGGTCTCAAACTTTATCCAAATATCATGAGTGGTCTCTGAGTCCATCATATTAGTCATCTTAGAATATGACAAGGCCACAGTCAATAATGCTTCTTTAGCTCCGATATTGTATTTTGCTTCCTTTACCTCATCCGAAGTAGGACCATTCTGAGGAACATTATATACATTTTTAGTAATCTTCCAGTACTCTTCTCCAATGCACCTCAAATGACATTGCATCTGGCTCTTTCAAAGAGTGTAGTTCATTCCATCAAATCTTGGACTAACTTTCTTGAAAGCAAAGGTTGAAATCCCGGATCACCTCAAGCAGTCAATCTTCTTTCGAAGAATCTAGCTCTGATACCAATTGTTGGTAACAATGTAGCAAATTGAGGGGGTGAATCAGTTTGCACAAAAACTTACGACAACTTAAACCACAAAACAAATTTGATAATTAACAGTTAAAGCATGAAACAACTCCACATAAATAACACACATAACACCAAGATTTTTGACATGGAAAACCTGGTTAAGGGAAAAACCATGGTGGGACCTACCCACAATGAGATAATACACTGTTAGGAGTAAATGAAAATATTAGAATGGGGAATGGACATGCATTCAGGAACATTGCCTAGAGATCATTGCTCAAAATAAGAAACCCAGAAAGGCTACAACCTTAAGGGAAGGCTACCTGCCTTACACGAAGTCTCACTGATTTACATAAACATCCAGACAACAATTCAGATCATATGAATTATGAAAATTGATGGACTTGAAAAACACTGAGAGGGGGGGGTGAATTAGTGACACCAAAATGATCACTACTTCAAACACTAACCGGTAGATGAACTTAACCAAACATTTAAACAAAATACATGCTATCCAAAATGAAATAACAACATCCATAAAAAGTAACACATCCACCATAACACAAGTTTTTATACGTGGAAAACCTAAATAGGTAAAAACCACGGTGAGATGGAACTCACAAGTTAACTATTTGCAGTAATAGATAGCTGATCGGTTAAGGTCTTACAAAGTGCTATGCTAGGAGCGAATCTTGTTAGAGATCCCAAGCTTGATTAGAAGCTTATACCTTGTTAAGAGTACTACCCTTTTAGGAGTAACCTCGCTGGAAGATTTGAGAATCTAAACTAATGGATAACCTTGTTAGAGGATTTGTAAATTGAAGCTTGTTTGAGCTTACCCGGTTAGGGGATTTGATTCTGTTGTAAATTAGAAAACAACAAGAATGGTTTGATCTGTTTTGAGTAGCACAATGTTTGCTTGATCAGATCATTCTAAGTACATTCAACATTGCTCTTTATCTTAACACTTATCTCTCTTCAACAAAAGCTTTCACTCTTTATGCTTATCAGTATTTGCATAATCTCCTCTTCTATATCAGTTATCAGTTTCAAATGATTCACTAATATGTCTTTAAATAGACATATAGATCTTATGTCAGCCATAGGAAATCAAAACACAATTTCCTAGGTGCAGTGTATCTAGACAAGTAAACATAACTCATCACAAAAATTTCCGCCAAGAAAACGGTGCTGGTAACTCATGACAAAAATAGATACCGGTTAGGATAGTCAATACCGGTTGGAACAAAACATGTGAACCGTTGTCCTGAAATCTTCCTCTTGATCTCCATCTTCATCTTCATCTTCATCTTCATTTTGATGTCGACTTAGTGTAGCCACATGTTATCTCTTATGCACATACCGATTGACACAGAGTACCGGTTAGAGATGAACCTTAAACATACCGGTTGTCAGTGTAAACCAATGAAGTTACACTGGTAGTCAATGTAATCAAATGTGTGTGTGTGAGTGTTTCATCAATGATAACAAGTGATGAATACATTACAATCATCATCAAGCCAACAATCTCCCCCTTTGGCATTGATGGCAACACTTAGAAAATTTTAGAATAATACAATACCGCTAAGTGTGCATACACAACATATTTACACATGTGCTCATACTTCCCTTTAATGTAATACTCCCCCTTAATGCATGCATAAATACAAATTTTTTAAAAACACACATACATATTATTACTCCCCCTTTGACAAAAATGCCAAAATGATAAAGTAAATTATATACATATATATAGAAAATCTGTATCAAAGTGTTCATCATATATTACAACTTAAAAAAAAGTCCATGCACTGGCTAATCTCATAAAAATATTGTGTGAGCTTGAATTTCATCCTCAGAATGTTACCTGTAATAAGTTAGTTTCACAAAATACAAATGGAAATGCATACAGGAAATCCAAATTCAACCAATGAAACTACATGAAATACATATTAACATAAAACATTATTTTACCTTCATGATTTATGTCTCATTGTGTCCTAACTCCACTGTTCCCGGTTGTAGATGGTGTGCTCTCAGATAATGCACTGATGGCTTCCAAGATGGCATATGAAGAATGGACTGATAACTTGTAGTTAATTAATGCTATGATATGAAAATGCTACATGATTATGCTAAAATGATTATGCTAAAATTCTATATGATAATTGCTATTGCTATTTGCTATTTGCTTAAAAAAAACTCGCGGATGCATATAATTAATTTTTTAGACTAACTCTCTCTCAATTGAAACTCTTGATTTTATAGACCTTGAGAGGATTAGATGATGTGGCTCAAATCAACGGTCATGATTAGATCTGCAAATTTGGGTGGCTGTGAGCAAAGGTGAAGGTTGAGAGAAAGGGGGAAGGAGAAGACAAGTGTCACTCATCTCACCTTGACTGGGTTGCTGACTAAGAGAATCTAGGGATGGTTGGAGGAAATTTAGGCATGAGAGGACAAGTGGACTCAAATCCTTCCTAAGATGTAGGGATGTTGGAGAGAATATAGGAGAATGTAATGAAATATGTGTACATACACAATATTCATTGAGTTTTTGAAGTTGGAGATAAATGAATTAATATTTAAGAAATATTAATTTTCTTAGCCACATGATGGATGAGTTGGCAAAGGGAAGATGAAGTGGAGATGGAAGGTGAGTTGGAAAAATAGATTAAATAATTTTAAGAAATCATTTAATATTTGAGACTATAGGATAGGAGAATAACCATTAAATATTGGATATTTAATTGATTGGAGGAGATAATTAAATATTAGATATTTAATTAACTTGGTTAGAAGAATAATTAAATATTAGATATTTAATTAATTAGAGGAATAAGATAAATGAATGAATTAATAAAATATTAATTGATAGAAAGACATGAAAATGAATTAAATATTTAATCTTTTCAATTTAACTATTTAATAGAAGAATAATTATTAAATAAATATAAAATATTTATTGAATTGCTCATAGCCAATTTTTATGTGTATACATTTTGCCCCTCTTTGAAATGATGTCGAGACAACATTGTTTCAAAGATTAAATCAAGTCTCAATAATGCGCCTGATAGAGATTGAAAATCCTAATTGTGTGCTCCAGATACTGATTTTTGGATATTGATTTGATGATGATGTCCCCTCGAGAGATCGTTTGTGCATTAAAGGCATGGATGATCTCTCGATAGAAGAATAATGTTATATGAAAGATAGATGAGTGAATAGAATGCAAATTGATCAGATGAATTGGATTGATAAGATTGATTGGATTGAGATCAAGTTTGGTTTCAGGAAGGACACAGCCCATATAAGACAAAAGATGATCAAAATGTCTAGTTTCAGGAAAGATACATCTTGTATAAGACATGATACATGATCAAAACGTCTGGTTTCAGGAAAGATATATCCTGTATAAGACATGATAAATGATCAAAACATCTAGTTTCAGGAAAGATACATCCTGTATAAGACTTGATAGATGATAGTTGAATGAATGATGAAGATATTAAATTGAAGAATGATTCCATTGGATGATGATTTTGGTGCAAGTACCGCAAGTGATCCCAGTGTTAGACCCACAAGCTTGAGAGGCAGTCATGATTCTTGACTTGATTTGTATTGATGGGACTTTGTACATTATTGATTATTTTTGTGATATCATTGTATACTTGGACAATTTTTATTGTTTTATGATGATCTATATGCAGACATGGACTCTATATGATGATGATTTTTATTATGCATGTTACTCTATTTTATGATGATGATCTATATGTATTGATTATATGGATGCAGTGATTAGATGGATGATGATATGATGATGATGCTTCATATGATGATGCAATGATAAATGCTTTTGTTGATTTTCGATTTTATTTTGATGGGTTTGGATACAAATGAAAATGATTATTATCTTTAAATGATGCAAATTCAATGATCTATATGGAATACAAATGAATGATTGATTTGATGCTTATGATGATGAAAATGATCTACATGAAATGTTTTTGTATTTATATGTAATGTTTATGAATATAAGTGCAAAGATGCAACTAAATGATCGTTAATGGAATGATAATACAAATAATAATGATGATACACTACATGATGAATGAAATGCACTTAATTGAATGCAAATTAATGCAATGATAAAATGCAACTAAATGAAATGAATGATGATTAAAATGATTCTAAGAAATGAATGCACCTATAATGATTAAATGCAAATTATTTTTGTTTGTCCAAGTATACTCAATCTTTATTTATGACAATTGATCTATGAATGAAATGAAATGCTTATAATGCAACTAACCATGAATGCTTATAACGCAACTGAATAATGAGCTAACTAAAAATTGTATTTCCATTCTTCATATGTTATCTTGTAACAGTGCTTTGATTTCATCATTGAGCTTTAAAATGTTGTAAGAAAATACAAGCAACTTGACATAATGATTCAAGATGACCTGAGTATTCCTTACATGGATTTTGATATAGCAAGTTAATACAAGCAACTTGATAAAATGGATCAAGTTGACCTGAGTATTGCAAGCAGAATAGACAAGGAGTGTCTCCTTTCATCCATGACTTGGAACATCCTCCTTGATCTTTTGCCGATCATATCCTGAGACAAGTTCATACCGTAGTAAGAGATAAACCACAGACAACAATCAAAGAAAATAATCATGTCTCGTCATAGCTTCTCTAGTCATGGACATCCTTGAGTTGCATAGAGTACATGATTAGCAATAAAATCAAGATATAAACATTGAATCTTGTATGTCATTCACATGTTCTTATGGTCATTAACTGATATAATCATCTTGATGAATGATCTTTAATAATCCTGTATTACTTGCTGATCGATTCTTTGATTTTTGATTTGCATGATTCAGTTGTTGATAAAATGCCTTGATTGATTTATTGCTTTGTTGCTCGTTATTTGTTTCAAAATCCTAGGTGTTTTTGGTTTTTCTAAATTTTTTGAATGTTTTGGATTTTCAAAGGTTCAAAAGATCACCTTAGCAAAAGGAATTTGGATTTTGCCCCCAACGGAAACAAAAATTTATTATGGATGTATGAATTGATCAAGATCCAAACTATGGAAGAATACAAATGCAAATTGATTGATTCTAATAAGGTCCAAGACAGTGACTACGACAAGTATGTCAAAGATTGATAAATGTTGGTAGGCTGCATATTTTTTTGCTAAATGGTTCAGAGCAATGGATGCGAAAGATGGAACGGATAAGCGATAGATGTGATAGGATGGAGTGGATAGGTGTGCAAAGTGATCTCATAGATGGAGGAACCTACTTCTTAGATAGTGCCTGTTTACCAGGTTTTCACCATCTAAATTTATTGCAATTTTTTGGATTTTATATACTTTTTATTGAATTTTTCAGGACTGTATATGCTTTTTATTTATTTTTTCAGGATTGTATATCTCAAGCATAAAATTTCTTGAGATGGATAGAATTGATAGGTTCATCAAACCAATCACCTTTAGGGGTAGATAACTTGTATGCTCCTTATCCATATGTTGCTACTATGACAAAAGGTCCTAGCCAATTCGGTTCAAATTTTCCCTTCTTTTCCCAGTCTTGCTGATTTCTTGGATTCTCCCTTAGAACTATATCTCCAATTTGGAAAATATGTGTCTTGACTCTGTGGTTATATCTTCTTGCCATTCTTTTTTGGTATACTTTCAAATGTTCTGTTGCATTTTGGCGACGTTCCTGAATCAGTTCTAGTTCATGGAGTCCAGAGACTCGTTGTTGTTCTTCTAGTATAAGACTGTGCAAGGATACTCGTAGAGAAGGTATCTCTACTTCTATAGGTAATATAGCTTCTGATCCATAGACTAGACAATATGGAGTTGCCCCTGTTGGAGTGCGGACGCTAGTTTGGTATGCCCACAAAGCAGGGTTTAGCTGAATGTGCCAGTCCTTTCCAGCTTCATTGACTGTTTTCTTCAAGATTTTCAAGATAGTTTTTTTTGATGCCTCAGCTTGACCATTACCTTGTAGATAATATGGAGTGGAGAACCTATGTTGGATATGAAACTGTTCACATAGCTCTTTCACATCTTGATTTTTGAATGGTCTTCCATTATTAGTGATAATGGTCATAGGAACTCCATAGCAATAGATTATGTAATTCAAAATGAATGATGATATTTGTTTTCCTGTCACTGTTGTTAAAGGCACTGCTTCAATCCACTTAGTAAAATATTCAGTAGCAATCAAAATGAACTTATGTCCATTAGAAGATGAAGGATTGATCTTTCCTACCAAATCAAGGCCCCATTGTGAAAATGGCCATGATCCTGTCATAGGATATAACTCTTGTGCTGGTGCATGAATTAGATTTCCATGGATCTGACATTGTTTACATTTTCTAGCATAGGTGAATGAATCTCTTTCCACAGTAGGCCAAAAGTAACCCATACGAATAAGTTTCTTAGCCAATGTTAAACCACTTGAGTGTGTACCACAAATACCCGCATGAATGTCATTAAGAACTCTCTCAGATTCATCTTTTTCAAGACATCTCAACAATGTACCATCTAGACCATGCCTATATAGGATATCAGCAATAATATTATAGCGAGAGGACTGATAGATAAAGTTTCTTCATTGATTATGAGATAATTCAAGAGGAAGGATATGATCTTTCAAATATTGGTAGGTTTGACCGTATAAGGATTGACTGGTTCCTGATATATGGCAAATTTGATAGGTATGCTGGGATTGGATGGTAGGGGTTAAGATATCTTCCACGAGAAATTCATAACGTTGTTGATTCTCTTTATTTTGCAAGAGAGATGCTATTGTAGCCATTGCATCTGCTGCTTTATTCTCATTTCTAGGAATCTGGGTGAATGTGATTTCTTTAAAGTGTGCTTTAAATTCCTCCACCAGCTGTTTGTATGGCATAAGCTTATCATCCTTTATTTTATATTCATCATTTACTTGATTAATGACAAGTTACGAATAACCATAGACATGGAGTTCTTTGATGTTCCACTCAATAGCCATTTTAAGCCCTATAGCTAATGCTTCATACTCTGTAGTATTATTAGTGCATGGAAATCGCAGTCTATATGATTTCAAAATTGTGTGTCCTTGAGGTGTGATGAAAAATATTCCTACGCCTGATCCATATTGAGTATAAGAACCATCAAAGTACAATTCCCAAAAGTTTGAACTTATTGTCAAGATATCTGCATCAAGAAATTTGATGTGTAAAGGCATGTCATTTTGTAAAGGTGCATCAGCCAATTGATCGGCGATAACTTGTCCCTTGATAGCTTTCTGGTCAACATATTCTATGTCAAATTCACTCAGTATCATAACCCATTTGGCTAGTCTCCCTGTCAACGTTGGCTTGCTCAACAAATATTTGAGAGGATCTATCTTTGCTATTAGTTTCATAGAATGAATCAACATATAACGTCGTAGCTTTTGAGTTGTAAATACAACTGCTAGACATATCTTTTCAATTGAGGAATAATTTAATTCATAGCCAACAAACGTTCTACTGATATAGTAAACTGCTCTTTCTTTTCCTTCATCATCATGTTGGGCTAGGAGAGCGCCTAATGATACACTTGTTGCTGAGACATAGAGTAACAATGGTTTCCCTTTGGTTGGTGATATCAGTACTAGAGGACTCATAAGATATTCTTTTATTTGCAAGAAAGATTCTTCACATTTTAGATCCCATTTGAATGGAATATTTTTATGTAGAAGATGGGTAAATGGAAGACATCTATCGGCCAACTGAGAAACACATCTCCTGATTGATTGCAACCTTCCTTGTAAAGATTGCAATTGACTTATGTTCTTAGGTGACTCCATGTCCATGATAGCTTTAACTTTTCTAGGATCTACTTCAATGACATGAGCTCATATAATGTACCCAAGGAGCTTTCCAGAGGTTACCCCAAATGCACATCTCTTTGGATTTAATCTTAATTGATACCTTTCCAGCCTATCAAAAATCTTGCTTAAAATGTTCAAATGTTCTTTTCTTGTGTGAGATTTTGCAAGTATGTCATCGACATAATCTTCCATAAATGTATGCATCATATCATGGAAAATTGTTGTCATAGCCCTGTGATAAGTTGCTCCTGCATTCTTAAGCCCAAATGGCATAACATTCCAACAATATGTTCCCCATGCACAGGTGAAAGATGTCTTCTCTTGATCTTTAGGTGCGATTCTTATTTGATTATGTCCACATGCACATCTTTAACACTGTAAATTCCTTCTTGATTGACCTCATATGTATTTTGGAGTTGACATACTTGTGTATGTGATAAAGAGGATTCTTTTGCTAGATTTTGTCTTCTTTCAAATTCAACTTCTTCTGGACTAATAGTCAATCCAACTTGACTATTTCTTAATTCTTCTATGGTTCTTGCACATCTGATCTTTGTTTGTGCTTCTTGTGGCATTGCTTCTCTATTTTTGTCATTCCCTTTTCTTTCTGCATACGCCTCTTTTCTCTGAATTCTGACTCTCTCTTGTCTTCTTTCTAACTTCATCTTTTGTATTGCAATAGACAAGTCTTCTTTCGTGATAGTTGCTTGATCTTCATTGTTTTCCTTACTTGATGTAGTAGATAAGACATCTGGACCCCATTCATATTCATTGAAATCTATCTCTGAATCTTGATCTAAGATTACTCCACTATACCATACTGGAATGTCGTATGGTGCAAAAAGTTCTCTGATTTCTATCATCTCTATTTTTATTGCTTCTAGAATATCTTGTTCAGATTTTGCCTTTGTTTGTATTTTCAAAACTTGTTGACAAGATTTTTTGTTACCTTGGATGATAATCTCCTCCTCTTTCTTTTCATGTTCTTCTTGCTTCTTTTGTTTATTGGTTACTATTTCAGCCGCTTGATGTAGCTTTTCTTGCCAATTTTCTTCTTTAGAAACCGATTTCTTTCTCCATTTTTGCTGTTGATGATTATGTTGCTTTTGATTAGACTTTAGATATCCCAGCCCAGATTTATCTTCTGTGGATTGTGAGCGGACAAATAGGTTCTGAAATACCTTGATGTTGCTTACCAATTGGTCCTTTTCCTTCATATCCTATCTTTTGCATGATTTCATATCCTTTGCCATATTGTTTTATGGGAATATTGACTTCTGCTGCCATTGCTATAGTTTTGTCCTCATCCTTGTATAACCAACCAAGAATGTCTTTGTCTTCACTTTCCTCTGTAAGAGTTCCAACACTAACAAATGTTCCTTTAAACATATGTTTTGATCTTTCTGATGGCTTTGATTGAATATCTGTAGGCTTTCCATATGACTTAGGGGAAAGTGGAAAATTGTGCAAAGAATATTTTCCCATTCCTTCATCATTTAACTTGATCTTTTCTTCAAAAGTTTCCCATAACTTTGCTTGAATTTCTTTGGTAGGATATACTGATTGTCTGTTATGTGGAATTCTTGTATCTTGTGCGGGTTTCAAATTATTGCAATATTAACTGGAATCTGCAATTATAGTGATTTCTTTTCCTTCATGAGGAAATTTCACACATTGATGATATGTAGAAGGAACTGCTTGCATCTTGTGAATCCATGGCCTTCCTAGAAGAATATTTAAGAGAGGTTCAAATCTAAAACCTAACACAATGTATCCTTTTCCACAGGTCCTATCCTTATTGGTAGCACAATAGTTCCTTTAGAAGAACATTCTGCTTCATCATAAGCTTTGATGGTTATTTTCTTTTTCAGGTCTACTGCATTCTCTGAATATCCCAAAGCTTTTATCAGACTTAATGCACAAATGTTTAAGCCAACTCCTCCATCTATAAGCACACGTTTGACACGAGTTTTATTTATGGATATTTCAACATGTAAAGGAGCATTGTGAGGATGTTGTAAGGATGTGTCATCATTTTTAGAAAATGATAAGCAATGAGGAGCTATGAGGTGTCCTACCATATTTTGGAACGAATCTACATCCAAATATTTTGAAACTGTTGTTTCCACTAAAGCTTTCTCCAAAATTTCCTTATGCATAGGTGAAACCTTGAGAAGTTCTAGAATTGATATTTGAGCGGGTATTCTTTGTAATTGCTCTACTAAATTGTATTGTTGTGATGTGGATGTTGGGTCTTTTGCTATACTTGGAAAAAGTAACCTTTGCTTTGCTTCTCATGATAACATTGATTGGTTCTGAAGATGGATTTTCATTAACAATGATAACATTTACCACATCATCGTATGTATAAGTATAATTAACTTTGGCTTTTCCTTTGTCATCTTTTAATTGGGATGATTCACCTTTCTCATAATTCGGAAGTGGAGTTTTAAAAGCCAAGTGTGATTTGTTTGTCTTATGGCTATCCACCATGATGGTTCCATTATCGATTAGATCTTGGATAAGGTGTTTCAATCTCTGACAATCATTTGTTAGGTGTCCTTTATTCCAATGGTAATTGCAAAAATGATTGTCATTCCACCAATTGGGCTTGACTGGTGGTTCATAACTTCTTGCTTCTGGCAAAACAATCAATTTGTTAGCAAGCAAAGTCTTTAGAGCTGATTCCAAAGATTCTCCAATGTTTGTGAATTTCCTCTGCGGATTGGAGAAAAAGGACTTGGCTTTATTGTTTTTTGGATTGTTATTGCTTGGGATTTGACTTGATAGATTGAAAATTGGTTGTTGTTGTTGTTTTATAGTACTATTATCATCATTCCCTTCATTGATGACATTCCTTTTCTTTGACCAGAACTTGGGTTTGTCATTGTTGTCATTGTTGTTGTTGTTGTTGTTGTTGTTGTATGAATTATTGTAAAGTTTTAGTTCTCCTTTCTTTACCATTGCGTTCTCTATTTTCAGACCATTCTCGATCATTTTGGCAAAAGAGGGAGGACATTGCATCCTTAGTCAATAACTCATTTCACTGATAAGATTATCAATGAATATGTCCATTTTTTCTTGATCAGGTACATCTCTGGGATATCTATTAAACATGCGTTTCCATCGTTGTAAGAAAATCATAAAGGATTCACCATTCTTTTGTTTAACATTGCAAAGATCCAACATTGTTATTTCATTCCTTATATTGTAGGAGTATTGTGAAATAAACCTATTCACAAGTTCTTCAAAGGATTTGATTCCGGATGGTAATCTTGAAAACCACTCCATTGATTGTCCATTTAAACTCCTAGGAAAAAGACACATAAGGTAAGTTTCATCATGAGCAAATTCCATGCTCATAGTACCAAACTCCCTAATGTGATCTTGAGGATCAGATTTTTCATCATATTTGTCATATTTAGGAATCTTGCAATGTTGTGGGAATGGTATCATATTCAGTTTTTTATCAAAAGGATATGGGCATATATCTTCTAATGAATATTTCTTGGAGCTTGTCCCATTTTGTATGTCTTGTATCTGTTGTTCTAGAGTTTGTATTTGTTGAGTAAGGTTTGACAATGGATTATCCACATAGTTTCTCCTTGTTTCTTCATGAGTTCTCTTATCACTACGCTCTTTTCTTGTGTCATCCTTTTCTTTCCTTGTTTCTTCATGACTTTCTTTGTTTACGTCCTTGTTATTTGGATCATCTGTGTTTTGGATGTTACTTGCCTCCACATCTTGTTTCAAGATTTCCATGTTAAAGTCTTGTGGTAGTTTAGCTCCACATTTTGCCAACATCAAGAGATATTTTTCTTTTTGTTTTGCTACCAATTTTTTCATTAGCCTATCAAATTTGAAATCTTGCTCAAGGTCTCTAATGGTGCTATTGACTGTTTCTTCATCAACAATGGTAAATCCAAAAGTGTGGAATACAGGAGTATCTTCTTCTTCCATTTTTTGTTGTTTTCTAAGTTGTTCGTGTTGGGCTCTAGTCCAAACTGGCACGTGATTATTTCAAAAGTTGTTGAAAGTTCCAAAGGACAAAGTCAATAGGTGATTATTGGTTTAGGAAGATATGCTTTGTTGATCTTACCACTATTGTTTGTTTGTTGGGATAAAGCATCTCTTTGTTGAAAGGCACATCTTTGTAGAGTTTCACCATCAAATTCTGTACCGTAGCCACGTAGGTAGTAACGAAAACGATGTAGGAATGTCCTATGTTTCAATAAGATCTTGTGATTGATATACAAGAATCTTATCCTTTTCTGAGTAGCTTTATAACTGAGTTTTCTTTTCTTAGGGTGATACTTAAAAGTCATATAAGCATTTGGCAATTCACAAGTTTGTTTGATTCCAATCTTGGTGCGATTTTGGTTTTGATATAACCTAGGTTCAAAATAGCAAAGATATATCCAAGATTAGGAACCTAGTATAGATTTGATCAAGCTTTGTGATAGAGGATTTGATTATCCTGATGAGAAACTTGACAAAGATGTTGATTTTTTTTGCACTTAATATGGTTGAATAGATAGCTTGTTAAATGTTGATGTTTATAGAACCTTTTGGGAACAACCTGTAGGATTAGTGACCTAGTTGTTTGAGCTAGTTTTTGGACAATATGTGATGGTATAGAGACAATCTTACTTCAAGAATTATTTTGATATTGATGTTTTGACACTTCGATTTTGATCTGGTGTTTCAAGTGTTGAAAAACTTTTTGTATTACTCTTTTTGATCAAACTTTTCCAGCAATTTGTTGGATTTTTGCTCACTTGTAGATGATAATTTTCTTCAAATTTTGACCATTTGGAACATGTTATGGGTATGGGTGCTGGGCTGATCCCCATTCGAGTCAGAGTCTTTGCAACTCTCAGATATATGAGCGTTAATGATCAAAGGATCATCCTTGGTTGCCCTAACCTTATCCTTAAGATGTTCATATATTAGCAGAATGAGCCCCTAGTGGGATAAAGAGTAAGAATTAGGCTTTTTAGCATGGTCTACAAGGCTCTCGTTTAGAGAGGACGCTAAATAAAAGGGCAGGGATATTTTAGCCCCATGACAGAAATGGTTCAGGATAGCAAAATGATAGTTATAAATTTTTGTAAATCTGCCATCCACAGTCAAATATTCCATTAAAGCCCTAAGAACTTTTTGCCAGAAAGGCTTTACCTGCTGGGGAGTGTAGTAGGAGATGTTGTCCTTCTTCGCAAGCTTACCCTTCTCATCCTCTGACTTCGGGAAATTTTTGAAAGCTTCAGCTGCATACTTCCGATCCCTGTAGAATTTAGTCCCCTCTTTCTTGAGCCTCGTGACCTCTGCAATCAAGTTTTCATCGATTTGCCAAATCTCCCCAAACAGGGTGGCTCTGTTGTTACTCTAGCTTTTAGCAAAACCGTAAGACACATAATTTCTGCTTCCGTGAAGCTTTTCCATATAGTCAGTGAAGCCGTCTCTGTGGAGCCTTCTCCAGACCTTTCTTTCACTCTTCCAATTCTCACATCCTAGAGGCTTGTTCCTGTTTAGGTTACCACCCATTCTGAGCTCCAAGTAAAGATACCCACTGCTGCAGTTTTCAATCTATAGATAAAACTCTGAAAACTTGTTATTTCTAGAATTCCCGTGTAAGGACTCTTTCGTAGTTTTGAAATTGCTGCTTATGGCCACACAAACCCAACTATTATTACTATAATCTTTTGCACACATATGATCTTGGATATGAACCATTTGGAACATGTTACAGACATAGAAGACACAATGTTTAATAAATATAATTCACAAGCAAGTACAAATCCCTATGGCAGACTAAGACAATAGTTGTTGAATCTCATGTGGGGTTTTCCCTGAGGCTACGCTATTCAAAGTGGATATTTAGATGCTTGGCCCCACTGGCTCCACCCTCAGCACTCACTTCTTTGGGGTAGCCAAACACTAGTTTCCATGAAAACTCCCCATGGCAAACTTTATATCTCTACTAAGAACCGTATGTATGTGAGCCACTTCAGAGGTTTGACCTCCTGCGCCAACAACTAGAAGGATTTTGACAACTAGTACAAGTGGTTTTTAGTAAAGGCTTCCGGTCATGTGGCCATACATGCGACACTTTTAGCTCTGTAAATACAGAATGTTCCTAGCCTATAGAGGTTACGCTCCATAGGGTTTATGGGGAAACATAGTGTCGGTATGAACTTATCAACATATGTTGTTTGAGACTTTCATCACAAACACGATTTATTTATAGTGGATTGGAAGGACTCGGTATTAGCTCGTTTCCACTTTAGGTCATTCCCCTCTCACTGGCCCCCTCAAGGTAGCTCAGGAAGGTAGGCCCTCTAAAGGATTTAATTGCTTGAAAGTAAAAAAAGCATAAAAGAGTGGGTTTGGCTTTTTGGTCACCCAATTAAGGAGAGAGCATATACCTACCACTTTCGAGACACAAAATACAAGCGTTATTTTTAACCTTTTCAAAGCAATTGTTGGCTAAGTCCTATTTGGAGATGTTGCTCCAACAAGCATGGTGTTCATTTTAGCCCTTTTTAAAAGCCTATGGTTAGCGCATTTGCAACATTCTAGGTTAGCGCTTTTGTCTTAAAATTCTAGGTTAAACTAGATGAACAAGATATGATATATTACTTCCCAAATGAAGACTTTTAATTAACTAGATGATGAAATGCATAAAATTTGCCTTATGCCATCCCGCACATGCATGTTAGTAATCTGAAAAATCTGATTTCTTGGACATTCGGACCTGTAAGAAAATTTTGTCAGTTTTATAAACAGAAGCGCTAATCTAACATATGCACTATCTTTTTGCTCAAAAGCGCTAACTTGCAGATCAAAAGTGCTAACCTAGACTACAAAAGCGCTGCTCTGTGGATACAAAAGCACGATTTCTTTGACATATGCGCTAACCTAGGGCACAAATGCGCCAACCTGTAATTCAAATGTGCAAATTTTAAGACAAAAGCGCTAACCTAGAATGCTCATGCACTAACCTATGTTGCAAATGCGCTAACCTAGAAGGCAAATGCGCTAACTTGCAGAACAAAAGCGCTGTTAGAATTCACATATGCGTGAATCTACATCACAAATGCATTAATTTAACTATTTGCGAGATTTTAAAAAGTATATGCGAGGTTTATGAGCCCCACGGTGGGCGCCAAAATATGTGAGCTTGAATTTCATCCTTAGAATGTTACCGTAATAAGTTAGTTTCACAAAATACAAATGGAAATGCATACAGGAAATCCAAATTCAACCAATGAAACTACATGAAATACATATTAAAATAAAACATTATTTTACCTTCATGATTAATGTCTCATTGTGTCCTAACTCCACTGTTCTTGGTTGCAGATGGCATGCTCTCAGACAATGCACTAATGGCTTCCAAGATGGCATATGAAGAATGGACTGATAACTTGTAGTTAACTGATGCTATGATATGCAAATGCTACATGATTATGCTAAAATGCTATATGATAATTGCTATTGCTATTTGCTATTTGCTTAAAAAAAACTCATAGATGCATATGATTGATTTTTTAGACTAACTCTCTCTCAACTGAAGCTCTTGATTTTATAGACCTTAAGAGGATTAGATGATGTAGCTCAGATCAATGGTCATGATCAGATCTGCAGATTTGGCTGGTTGTTAGCAAAGGTGAAGGTTGAGAGAAAGGGGGAAGGAGAAGACACGTGTCACTCATCTCACCTTGATTGGGTTGCTGACTGAGAGAATCTAGGGATGGTTGGAGGAAATTTAGGCATGAGAGGACAAGTGGACTCAAGTCCTTCCTAAGATGTAGGGATGTTGGAGAGAATATAGGAGAAGGTTATGAAATATGTGTACGTACACAATATTCATTGAATTTTGGAAGTTGGAGATAAATGATGAATTAATATTTAAGAAATATTGATTTTTTTAGCCACATGATGGATGGGTTGGCAAAGGGAAGATGAAGTGGAGATGGAAGGTGAGTTGGAAAAATAGATTAAATAATTTAAGAAATCATTTAATATTTGAGACTATAGGATAGGAGAATAACCACTAAATATTGGATATTTAATTGATTGGAGGAGATAATTAAATATTAGATATTTAATTAACTTGGTTAGAAGAAAAATTAAATATTAGATATTTAATTAATTAGAGGAATAGGATAAATGAATTAATTAATAAAATATTAATTAATATAAAGACATGAAAATGAATTAAATAATTAATCTTTTCAATTTAACTATTTGATAGAAGAATAATTATTAAATAAATATAAAATATTTATTTAATTGCTCATAGCCAATTTTTATGTGTATACAAATATCATTGAAGTTCTGCTTCATCTGGAATAAATTTTTTTCCCATGATTCCAGTATGTTAGCAGTATACTCAAATGCAGACACCAACTAGGAATGAAATTCTTCCATTGAGTCTAGTGTGTAGGTTTTAGGAGTAGCAAGAATAGCTTCTGCATTGGAGTAGGCTCTCTGAAGAATGTTGACCTGTGAGGTGAGCTGACTCTTGAGCTCTCTTAGAGATCAGAATCTCTTAGCCTTCTCATTATCATTCCTAACCAATCTCTCATGCAAATCATCTACAGACCGGTTAAAGGCATGAATGGAGTCTTGGAGTGGGACACATGCCTTGCATAACCTTTCCATTTCCTACTCGGATTCAACTTGACTTTTAGAAATGTTAGAATAAAAGAAAGTAACATTGGAGGTAGAGGCAAGATACTTTCCTCTAGATTCAATAGCTTTCTTCAGCAGACTTCCATTATTAGATGGAGCCATTTGCCACTTTCAATGTTCTTTGCATTTTTATCTCCATATTTCTTCTTGTGGCTCTTCTCAGCAGACATTTGAGTAGCATCTTCAAGCGACTTGATTTGATCAGATGCATCTGCAACTAACTGACCAAGTTTGTTAATGTGAGTAGGAAGATGTGCAACAACTGTTTTCGGTAGTAAACTAGACAAAATTTCTACTGCATTCTAGATTTTCTTTGCTTCAATCCTTTGCTCTTTCAATCTCTTATTGTGTGCTTGAGATTGCATAACATTAGCAATCTTCATCATTTCAGATGCGCTCAAAGTGTTCATGTCAATGTGTCCTGAAAGACTTAAAGAATCATCATCATCATCTTCAAGTAGTTTCTGCTTCGCTGGTTCAGGGGGTACACTCTTAATGATAGCTCTTTCTATGTTCTTCTCTATTGTCTCTTTAGTTAACTGAGTGACAACTTCCTCAGTAGACTCCTTTTGAGTATTTTAAATGACCGGTGGAGATTGGGGTTTCTCCAGTTGTTCTTTTGCCAGTTCATTGTCCACTGTTAGTTGAATACCCGGTTGTTCAACTAATGAAACTTGTGCTTCAGTGATTGTAGGAGGATCCATATCTGGTGCAGTGATGTCTCCAGATAGGTCTACTGTATTTTGATCATCTTCATCAACAAGAGTAATGGAATCATCCTTCTTCTTGATTGGATAGACTATGTCAGCTTGAACAATTTCCTCTTCATCCATTTCCGATCAAGGAACATCATCTGTAGTATCATCCTTATTGCTAGAGTGGACGACTTCTTCCCTCTTTTTGATTACACAGGCTAGCTGATGTGTCTCAGTCTCAAAAAATGCCCTTTTTGCATTAAGAAGCTTCAATCTTCTCATTTTAAAATGAAAACATACTTTGTATTGCTCAACTAAAGCACTAATTCCATCCAATGATAAGTTGGGAAAATATTGTACAAATATTTCATCAATAATCTTCTTCTCCAATTGAATTGCTTCCTCCCATTTATCTAACATAGTATTATACAAAGAGATTGAAATAGCTTTTTCCAAGTCACGTAGAAATATATTGTAATGACCCAAATAAGTTACTACCTATTGGATTACTTGCTTCTGCTCATCTTCAGTGAAAGAATCAAAATATTCTTTGACATTATCAAACCTATTTCTCCCTAATGTCTTCATTGTTCTCTCAAAAATTGTGCCAGGTTTGTAGGTAGCAATATCTATAAGTGTAGATGCCTTTGGCACTACCTTTGCCTTCTTGGGTGTTCTGCCGGTTGCTTTTTCCTTCTTTGGTTCTTCTTCAGAATCTATACCCTCAAACTCTGGTTGCAAAATCAATTTTCTATTTCTCTTCTTTGGTGCATTCTCCTTCTTTACATATACTTTAGGTGCTGGTTCCTTCTTGGTTAGGACACTCCGAGTCACCCTTGTGGTCTTTTTCACAAGAGATTTTTCATCAGACTTCATTCCCTTTCCTTTCACTTTGGCTATGATAACTCAATGATGAACAAATAGTACCAAACCAGTACTGAGAGGGGGGGGGGGTGAATCAGTACAGACAAAAATACAATCTTAAACCGGTTTGTCAGCAGACACTGTGCATTGACAGACAAACAATAACACTGGTCTTTAAACAGAGTACAATCGGCAAAACCCAGAATAACTGAGACAAGCATAAGCCGGTTGAAACTTATCTTCTCATACAATCTAACACTTCATTTCCATTTCACCCTAGTGCATGAACGGGTAATCTACCATCAAAGATATACATATAACAGCTAGATCAACATGATTCACCGCTTGATAGAAAACAACATAGCATCAAATGAAGAAGACATCACATATGACACACATATTTTTCACATGGAAACCCAACTGGGAAAAACCACGGTGGGGATGAATACCCACAAGCTTGTTTTTGAACTCTTTAGAAGTCTGCTCTGTTAGGAGCCTTGTTCGGTTAAAGACTGATACAATAGGTTCTGTTAGGAACCGATCCTGTTAGGGATCACCCGGTTAAGGGATGGCTAGAATACCTAGTTATGGGTTAAACCTTGTTAAAGATTACCTTGTTAGAGGATTTCAAGAACTCAATGGTTTTGAGTCACCCTATTAAAGGATTTACAGCAAGCCGGTTAAAGCTACCCTGTTAAGGGATTTTCCAACTGTTGAGGTGGTTAGAGATCAACAGGTATTACAATGATCTGGTAACAACACTCAATGCCAATGCAGATTCGCTTTAGCTCCTCTTCACCTTCTGCACTTACACTCTGCAGGTATCACTTCTCTCCTCTGGTTTGGCAAGAATCACATATCTCTTCTCTTGGATACACACACACAACTTTTGCCAACGACCTCATAAAGAAACACAACATCGACCTTATAGGAAAATAGGTAGGTTGGTAGCATAAACCCTAAACCCTAAACCTGTTAGGTTAAGGAATTCAAATGGTTCAATCTTGACTGTTGAGCACACTGCATTAAATGCAACAGTCTTGATCCAATCTCAAGACATTCTCCATCGTTCGTTTTCCATCGATTTCATGGCGACTGATAACCCATCATGCGTTATCACCGTTTACAAGCTTCGCAAATTCCTGAGGTAGATGGGAACAATCTCCTTCATGCAAGATCCTTCACACGCACAAGGCTGACGTGGCAACACAATCTATTCTTCGTTACCATGCTAACTCATCACATAAAGTCACCGGTTGAGCCACACAAGCTTGAAGCACTTCAACCGAAAACCCTGAAGTTGAGACTACCAACTGGTAGTCATACAACACTTCTATGTGCCGGTTCCCATAACCATATGCCGATTCACCTTGAACAAACACACCGCTTCACTTTGGAACAAATGCCTGTTCACAGTGTTATACCGGTTCTCTTCTCTTCATCATATTGACATCAATGACAACACACAATGTCATTATGTCCTCATACCAGTTCACATAATGCCAACAATCTCCCCCTTTGGCATTGATGGTAATATACAAAGATATCTCTCCACTTCACATCTTCTCCCCCAATTTCTGTAGATATCTTCTCCACTTCACATCTTCTCCCCCTTTGACAACAATGCCAAAGTGGAGGCACAAGCTTCCCTGTTCCATTATGTTGCTCCCCCTGAGGAGTAGCATCCTTCAACACATCAATCCAAAAAAAATTTGACTATGCAATACCTGACTGATGTGGAGCATATGCTTTTAGTTTACCTCCTGAAGGGGCAACACCCCTGATTCACCTCTTAAGTACATAAATGTATCCTTTTGGAGAGGCTTGGTGAATATGTCTGCTAACTGCTCCTTACCGGAAACATGTTCCAGTGCAATCTCTTTGTTCTGAACCTTTTCTCTCAAGAAATGATACTTAAGCTCAAAGTGCTTGGTTCTAGAATGTAAAATCGGATTCTTGGAGATGTTAATTGCACTAGTATTGTCACAAAATATACTTACCGGTTCAGATACAAGAACTTTAAATCCATTTAATACATGCTTCATCCAAATTGTTTGAGTGCAGTTCATGAAAGTTGCAACATACTTTGCTTTTGCTGTAGACTGAGAGATACAACTCTACTTCTTACTCATCCATGAGACCAGTCTACCACTGAGAAAGAATGCACCACTGATTGTGCTTTTTCGATCATCTACATTACTTGCCCAATCAACATCTATGTATACTTTCAAGTTGAAATCCTTGCTATATGGATACCACAATCCATAATCAACAGTTCCCTTCAGATACCTAAGAATCTGCTTGATTGCAACCAAGTGAGATTCTCTTGGGCTTTTCTAGAACCTTGCAGTAATGCCAACTGCATGTGTAATATCTGGTCTGCTATACACTACATAATGCAACTTACCAATCATTGATCGGTATTCCTTCTCATCAACTAATGCTGAGTCATCCTCTTTGGATAGTTTACAACTGGTCACCATCGGTGTACCAACTGGTTTGCTATCTTCCATGCCAAAGGTCTTCAACACCTCTTTGACATACTTGGACTGAGTGATAAAGATTCCATCTTTCATCTACTGGATCTGCAGTCCAGTGAAGAACTTAATCTCCCCTATGAGTGACATCTCAAAATCTTTCTTCATCTCATCTGTAAACTCATGACTCATCTTGTCATCTCCACCAAAGATAATGTCATCAACAAAAACCTCACAGATCAGGGTCTAATCTCCTTCATACTTCAAGTAGATATTGCTATCTTCACTTGTTCTCTCAAATCCAATCTTCACAAGATGGGAATGTAGGCGTTCATACCATGCTCTAGGTGCCTGCTTTAGACCATATAAGGCTTTATGTAGCCTACACACCATGTCACTATCTTCAGATAGGGCAAACCCATCTGGTTGCTCTATATACACCTCCTCTTCAAGTCCACCATTTAGGAATGCATATTTTACATCCATTTGATATACTTTGAATCCTTGCAAAGTTGCATATGCAAGAAGCATACAAACTCCTTCCAATCTGGCTACAGGAGCAAAGGTTTCTCCATAGTCTTCTCCTTCTTCTTAGGCATATCCTTTGCACACCAGTCTGGCTTTGTTCCTAATCACTGTGCCATCCTCATTCAGCTTCTTTCTAAAAACCCATTTGGTACCAATGACATTTTTATGCTCTGATCTGGGTACCAAAGACCATGTACCATTTTTTTCTATCTGGTCAAGTTCCTCTTCCATTGCCTTGATCTAGTCTTCATCTTTATGTGCCTCTTTGAATGATTTAGGCTCAAATTCAAAAATCATACATTTGTTTTCTCTGACCTTTCTTCTTGTAAGGATTCCTGCATCCTTATCTCCTATGATCTGCTTAGGATCATGATTTAGCTTGACATACCGAGGAATGGTCTTGATAGATTCCTCTTGCTTTTCTTCTTCATCCTCATCTCCATCAGTATCAGCATCTACATCTTCTGGTGTAGGAACATTGTTACTGGTACTCGGTTGACTGACAATCGGTTCCCAGAAGGTTACAACCGGTTCATTTACTGCTTGCTCACTGCTGGTTTCCTTAGTTTTCTTAGAGGTTTCATCAACTCTTACATTGATTCTTTCCATAATTCTCTAAGTCTTATTATTGAAACACTTGAGAGATTTTCTCTTGGTGGAATACCTTAGGAATATTCCCTCATCACATTTTGCATCAAATTTGCTCTGGTGTTCGCTCCTCTTGATGCAACATTTGCTACCAAACACTCTAAAGTAGCTAACCACAGGTGTCTTACCGGTCCAATATTCATAAGGAGTTTTATCCTTACCTTTCTTGATGAGTACTCGATTCATTGTGTAGACTGCAGTGCTCACCGCTTCTCTGCAAAAGGTGTGAGCTACCTTTCCTTGAATCAACATAGTTCTCGCTACTTCAACCACAGTCCGGTTATTCCTCTCTGCTAGGCCATTCTACTGTGGAGTCCGGGGGGTAGACAGTTGTCTCTTGATGCCATGTTCTTCACAGTACTTGTTGAATTCATCGGAAGTGAATTCCCCTCCTTGATCAGTTCTTAGGCACTTGATTCTTTTATCGCTTTCCTTCTCTACTAATGCTCTGAAAGCTTTGAACTTTACAAAAGCTTCAGACTTATCTTTCAAGAATGTGACCCACATCATTCTTGAGTAGTCATCAATGGGAATCATGAAGTACCTATCACCCTGCACACTCCTAGTTTTCATAGGACCACACAAATCAGTATGCACAAGATCAAGAAAATTGTCAGCAGTGAAAGGTTTACCTTTAAAGGTTGAGGAAGACATTTTCCCCAATTGACACTCTCTGCACAAGGTATTATCCGGTTTGCTTAGCACTAACAACCCTCTAACTGCCTTGATCTTACTAGCCTTCATAATGTTATCAAAGTTTACATGGCAGAGTCTCCTATGCCATATCGACCTATCATCAAATTTAGCCATAAGACATGTACTTATATTTGCATTTAGCTGAAATAGGTTACCTTTGGTCTGCATGTCGGTGGCCACCAATTCACCATTCTTTCCTTTGAATCTGCAAACTCCATTCTTGAATTCCAGAGTGAGACCACTGTCATTTAGCTGGGCAACACTTAGAAGGCTGTGTCTGAGACCATGAACCCAATACACATTGTCAGCACTACTGTTTCCATTCAGAGAGATGGACCCTCTGCCTTTGACCATACATGGTGCATCATTACCAAAGTGAACCACACCACCATCATACTCTTCCAAGGATAGAAACTTGCTTCGATCACCAGTCATGTGGTGAGAACAACCACTATCAATAATCCACTCATTAGAATTATCAAACTGGGAGACAAGAGCCTTCTTGTCTGACACATCTTCCTTGACAACAACAAACACAATATCTTCATTTTCTTCATCTTCTGATTCCTCATCTGTGACACCTTCATCAACTGCCACAAAATAGTTTCTCCGGTTTCCTCTTTTGAATTTCTTGAACCTTTCTAGTTTGTCCTTGTTGTCGCCATTAGGACAGTTTACAACAATATGTCCTATCCAGTTACAAGAAAAGCATTTCAAAGGGAGCTTACCTCTGTATTTGCTGGTTCCCTTAGGAAGTTTCCTGTCAAGAAGAGCTTCAAATGCCATCAGAATCTCCTCATCATCCATTTCTCTACTCTATCTTGGTTCACCACTAGTGCTAGCTTCTTTTCCTTTTCTAGATGGTACAGCAGAAGCTTTAAAAGCTGATTCAGTCTTTTGAACACTGCCATCAAAACTATTTAGCTCATAGGTTGTCAACTTTGCAATGATGGAGTCTAAGGATAACTTAGTCTTGTCTATTGATCTCAACTCCTGAATAGTAGCAACCCTTATTGCATAGACCGGTAATAAGGATCTCAGGACTTTGCTTACCATAGTGGAATCTTCCATTTTACCACCTGCACTCTTGATATCTCCAACAATGGTTTTGATTCTTATTCCATACTTGTTGAATGGTCTCACCTTCAACCATCCACATGTCTTCAAACTTCCCTCTAAGGCTTTCTTCCTTAGCTTGTTTTACATGCTCATCACCGCCATAGATATTTTCAAGAGTATCCCATACCTCTTTGGGATTTACCTTATCTTGGACATCAATAAACTCAATGTCAGATAAACTACTAATTAGGGCTTCCATGACTTGCCCATTTTCCTGAATTTCTCTCTTTTGGTCATCGACGAGAGTACCGCTAGGGGCAACATAGACATTCTCAACATAGCTCCAGTGTTGAGCACCCATGCTTATGATGTATATCTTCATTCTGTCTTTCCATATACTGAAGTTTTTTCTATTAAACTTTGGACCTTCCCTCTTCATCATTAGACTAGAATCTTTACCTCAAGCGGTTAAGCTTATAACATAGAGGACTTGGAGGACACTCTGATACCAATTGATAACTCAATGATGAATGGATAGTACCAAACCGGTACTGAGAGGGGGGGGGGTGAATCAGTACAGACAAAATTACAATCTTAAACCGGTTTGTCAGCAAACACCGTGCATTGACAGACAAAGAGTAACACCGGTCTTTAAACAGAGTACAACTGACAAAACCCAAAATAACTAAGACAAGCATAAACCGGTTGACACTTATCTTCTCATACAATCTAACACTTCATTTCCATTTCACCCTAGTGCATGAACAGGTAATCTACCATCGACGATATACATATAACGGCTAGATCAACATGATTCACCACTTGACAGAAAATAACATAGCATCACATGAAGAAGACATCACATATGACACACATATTTTTCACGTGGAAACCCAACCGGGAAAAACCACAGTGGGGATGAATACCCACAAGCTTGTTTTTGAACTCTTTAGAAGTCCGCTCTGTTAGGAGCCTTGTCCGGTTAAAGACTAATACAATAGGTTTTGTTAGGAATCGATCCTGTCAGGGATCACCCGGTTAAGGGATGGCTAGAATACCCGGTTAAGGGTTAAACCCTGTTAAAGGTTACCTTGTTAGAGGATTTCAAGAACTCAATGGTTTTGAGTCACCCTATTAAAGGATTTACAACAAGCTGGTTAAAGCTACCCTATTAAGGGATTTTCCAACTGTTGAGGTGGTTAGAGATCAATAGGTATTACAATGATCTGGTAACAACACTCAATGCCAAAGCAGATCCACTTTAGCTCCTCTTCACCTTCTGCATTTACACTCTGCAGGTATCACTTCTCTCCTCTGGTCTGGCAAGAATCACATATCTCTTCTCTTGGATACACACACACAACTTTTGCCAGCAACCTCAAAAAGAAACACAACATCGACCTTATAGGAAAACAGGTAGGTCGGTAGCATAAACCCTAAACCCTAAACCTGTTAGGTTAAGGAATTCAAATGGTTCAATCTTGACCGTTGAGCACATTGCATTAAATGCAACAGTCTTGATCCAATCTCAAGACATTCTCCATCATTCATTTTCCACCGATTTCATGGCGGCTGATAATCCATCACGCGTTATCACCGTTTACAGGCTTCGCACATTCTTGAGGTAGATGGGAACAATCTCCTTCATGCAAGATCCTTCACGCGCACAAGGTTGACATGGCAACATGATATGTTCTTTGTTACCATGTTAACTCATCACACAAAGTCACCGGTTGAGCCACATAGGCTTGAAGCACTTCAACCAGAAACCCTGAAGTTGAGACTACCAACTGGTAGTCATACAACGCTTCCATGTACCGGTTCCCATAACCATATGCCGGTTCACCTTGAACAAACACACCACTTCACTTTGGCACAAATACCAGTTCTCTTCTCTTCATCATATTGACATCAATGACAACACACAATGTCATTATGTCCTCATACTAGTTCACATAATGCCAATAGGCTACAGGTGCAGTACCGGTTTCAGTTGGTGCAACTTGGACTGCCACAATGTCCAATTTTGCCTTCTGTTTATCTTTAGGCGATGCTAACAGAGTGTTAGCATAGCCAACTAGTAAATCATGATTAACCTCATAGCTCATATCTTCCATCTCTTCCTCTCTAGGCTCAATTGCTTGCATCAAGCAAAAGTCAGTGGTAACGGTGAAGACTATGTCTTTTGCAAAGTGTTTTACCACATCTTCAGGTAGCCTCATTCTCATGCTCATCTTTTTCTGGAATTCATTAAAATACTTGTTCAAGGCAGCTGAAAAAGTATTCTTCACAACCTTAATGTTGTTCTTGATCTGTGCATTGACCGATTGTTCTTTGGACCATTCAATATCTCCAATACCCGATAGGAAGTTCTAAAAATAGAAAAATAACCCGACTAATAGCTGACCATATTTGAACTTTTGTGTGTTGTCCTTCTTAATGGATTGCAAATTTTGAAATAATTGCGATCTGATGGCTTCACAAATATCATAATCTGCATTGTCAACAATCATTCTATGTGATGTGTGAATTATTGTAGATGGTACACTATTAAGTCTACTGGAGTAAAATACCTGGTAGCCTATTACCATTACTGCAATTTTCACTGCAAGGTCTCTAATATTGTTGATGGAAAAAGCACACTTATTAGATGTAGAACCGGTTAACTTGAAGACAATATCCTTTGAAATTCTTCTTAACACAGGAATTTCACTGGCTGAGAAATAACCCATTACAGCCGTAATAGCTTCCTTGGTTATTGCATGTGTCCTCTCCAAATACATATTCTCTCCGTGAACTCAGCTCAAAATGATTCTTATGTCTTCTTCCTCAAAATCCTCAAGAAAATAGGTGGCATTATGAAAACCTTTTTAAAAAACCCTAGCATATTTTGTTTCAATCTTTCCGCTCTTATCACAGAGTGATTTCAGTTGAGTATAGATGTGTAGAGTTCCTAAATCTTCTATCTTGCAATCTATATAGCTAGACAAGTCACCTTTGACCACAACACCGCTCGGGACTTGTGAAAATGAATTATAAGACATAATTTCATCTGCCTTTAGAGCTTCATTAGGCTCAGCAGTGATCATCAACCTTCCTACAGACTTAGAAGTAGATGCCATTCTAGTTAAGCAAGTTTCGAAGTGATATACAAAGAAATACATTGTATCTTGCAACGTCACTCCGTTTCCCGGTTGAAATGCCCAAATGCACACCCATTTGCCTCTCTGCAAATTTCGATTCAACTTGATTTCTCTAAACTCGAAACAATTGCCCAATTGACAGTAAGACAATCTTGTTGAGCTCTGCAATCGCTTCAAATTTCTTTTTCGAAAGAGTTAGGGTAAAAAAGATAGAGTAAAACTTGCTTTTATTCCTTTTTACCAACTGTAATAAATACTCGCACTTTAGGTTACAAAACTTAATTTTACCACTTAAGTGAAATACTGGTTGATAACACGTCAACAAAAAGTCACCAAAAATTCATAATTCAAAAATCCTTTCCCGCTCATTTTACAAGGGGTCCGGAGATGTTTTACCGTTAAGCTCCCCTTAGCCATGTTAGACAGGCTTAAGTCACTAGTGCTAGATTCTCTTCACTAGGTGAAGGAACATTTTCTTCTCTAGGCGAGTCATCATCTTTCTTTTTCCAAATCTGATTCATATCTTCTCTGGTTTCCTCAACATCAACTTTCTGCTTGCCTTTCTGATCCTTGAAAGAGTTGTCCGGTTTTACTATTTCTTGATCTGCAAAATTTTGCTAAGTGCCCCAGTTTGTTGCAGTGGTAACATACCATACCAGATAATCTCTTGGGTCCTACATTTCCTCTTCCTGTTCTTCTTCTGCAGTTCATAGCCACATGACCAAAGGTATTACAAAAGTTGCAAACAACATTTGTTACCTTCTCCATTTCGAATGGACTAAACCAGTTGCCATAGGATCTTTGCCAGTTCTGGTTTACTCGGTTATCAAAGTTCCTTATCCGGTCACCATTTGGTCTAGGATGCATGTGTGGTACATGATTGTTTGATCCATATCTACACTCAACATGTCTATACCCATACATTCCAAATGTGAAGCAATGACCTTCAAACTTTCTAGACACATACCTAGCATTAGTATTGTAATTTGTATTTCTATTAGGTTTGTCTCTCTAGACATTTGCAATATGACTAGGCTTATGACAAACAAAGCAGACATGTTTGAAAACCTTCTTATCAATAGTCTTATTGACTTTAGGAGTAGTTTTTTCTTTGGATAGTTGCTCTTTGTACCAGAGGATTCACCTTTTTCAGTTGTATGAAAACCAAGTCTAGAGATATCACCCTTCATTCTCTGTGATTGAATTTGTTTTTCCAGCATGGTAGAAATTTTGATGAACTTCTCCAATTTCTCATTGGCTTCAGTAAGATTTTTGACAAGATCTTCATTATGCTTAGACAGGTTCTCTTTCAGAGACAATTCCAACTCAAGGTCTAGCTTTAGGTTCTCCTTTTCTTCTGTTTCAGCAATCAAGTCCTCATGCATAGTGTCTTTTTCCCATTTGATCTTTATGATCTCTTGATCTCTTACCTTGATAAGATCTTCAACAGCTCTTCTGGCTTCTAGTTCCTAACTCATGTGGACAGTGAAACCTTCTAGCTCCCTCCTTAGATTCAGTTTCTCACCATTCACCTTTTCAACTTCATCAGCTAAAGCTTCAATATTGGCTTCATCTGAAGAACTATTATCATATATTTCTAACAGTTTTTCAGATAGCTCTCTCCTTTTGACTTGAGAGACTTTCAATTTGCCCCTAAGGGATTCAATTTCATTTATGCTAGCTTCTATCTCTCTAACCATGATAGTTTCAAGACTCCCTTCTAAGCGGTTAGGCTTCAAAGAAGTTAGGCTTTGATACCAATTAATGGACTTGAAAAGCACCGAGAGGGGGGGGGGGGGTAAATCAGTGACACCAAAATGATCACTACTTCAAACACTTACCAGTAGATGAACTTAACCAAGCATTTAAACAAAATACATTCTATCCAAAATAAAATAACAACATCCACAAAAAGTAACACATCCACCATAAAACAAGTGTTTATACGTGGAAAACCTAAATAGGTAGAAACCACAGTGAGATGGAACTCACAAGTTAACTATCTGTAGTAATAGATAACTGACCGGTTAAGGTCTTACAAAGTGCTCTGCTAGGAGTGAATCTTGTTAGATATCCCAAGCTTGATTAGAAGCTTATACCTTGTTAAGAGTATTACCCTGTTAGAAGTAACGTCGCTGGAGGATTTGAGAATCCAAACTAATGGATCACCTTGTTAGAGGATTTGTACAATGAAGCTTGTTAGAGCTTACCTGGTTAGGGGATTTGATTTTGTTGTAATGATTAGAAAACAACAAGAATGGTTTGATCTGTTCTGAGTAGCACAATGTTTGCTTGATTAGATCATTCTAAGTACATTCAGCACTGCTCTTCATCTTAACACTTATCGCTCTTCAACAAAAGCTTTCACTCTTTATGCTTATTAGTATTTGCATAATCTCCTCTTCTATATCAGTTATCAATTTCAAATGATTCACTAATATGTCTTTAAATAGACATACATATCTTATGTCGGCCATAGGAAATCAAAACACAATTTCCTAGGTGCAGTGTATCTAGACAAGTAAACATAACTCATCACAAAAATGACCGCCAAGAAAACGGTGCTGGTAACTCATCACAAAAATAGATGCCGGTTAGGACAGTCAATACCGGTTGGAACAAAACATGTGAACCGTTGTCCTAAAATCTTCCGCTTGATCTCCATCTTCATCTTCATCTTCATTTTGATGCCGACTTAGTGTAGCCACATGTTATCTCTTATGCACATATTGGTTGACATAGAGTACCAGTTAGAGAAGAACCTTAAATATATCTGTTGTCAGTGTAAACCAATGAAGTTACACTGGTAGTCAATGCAATCATATGTGTGTGTGAGAGTTTTTCATCGATGACAACAAGTGATGAATACATTACAATCATCATCAAGCTAACAAAAATAACATCTCCATATGCCTGAGTACAGTTTCGGTTAAGCACATAGTCTGCTTTGCAACACTTCACTTCTTCACACTTCCAAAAGATCAAATCACTTGTTCGTACACTTACTCGATCATACACTTACAAATACAACACATACACAATGCAGACATGCATCTTACATGATTATTACATTTATTTATACAAACCCTCAACCTCTATTACAAGGTAAGCTAAACCCTCAATACAAATTACAAAGTAATAACCTCACATGCTACAATAAAACATGCAGACCAAAACGATGTCGACTAAGACATAGTCTAGACCCAAATCAATACCGCAAACACGCAACACCTCCAACAATTATGCCTCGATCATCTGCAACATGCTACAACCACCAAGAATGTTGCATAACATGAAGAAAATCACCAGACAAAGAAAATATTCAATAACACACACAAAAATCAATGCGTACCACCAATACACATAGAACATGATCTAGAGATGTTCACGAGCAATGTGAATTGCACCACAACAACTGCAACAACTCAGATTACAAGAATCATCATCATCTCTCTACTGGAGCTTGAGAACACCATCACAACTAATTATCAACCTGAAAGGTTTGCTTGTGGATATCCCAATCATGAACCAATCAAACTGAGGACACACATCAACATCTCGAACACATCCCATACATCTGCAACAAAAGATATAGCAATTCCAAAGCAATACAAAGCATAAACTAGAATATTGAATAACATTCTTAATATCAGATCACCAAACTCGATCAAAACATCATGCAAACCTCTACAAATGGGAATGAACCATCTATGGAAAACCTACCAGAAACCCTTTAATCCACATCACCTCATCTACAATACATAGGCTCAACCAACTCATCAAAAAAACTACATCATTGGAATACATAGAAGAATATGTTGACATCAATGACAACACACAAACCAATATCCATCAACTTATCCTTAAGAGAAGGAATGGATTCTTCCTTAGGAAAAATAATATCTCTATCCTTAGGTGGAAGAATAGACATCCTTAAGAAGAGGCATATGATCATTAGTTGGAGGACTTGACTAAGTGTTGGATTTCTCGGTTCACTCAAAGATAAAATAATCTCATTCTTCCATTTTTGATAAGATTGAAAAATAGGATCACTTCTAGGTTTAATAGTTTAGAATTGTTCGAACCAAAAATAATCAAGACAAACATCTCTTTACCTAATTGTGGGTTGGTACATGATATGATTAACAGTTATGATCTTATCATCAAGAGGAAATTTTAAACATTTATGAATAGTAGAAGGGATCGCTTTCATGGAAGAGAGCCAAGGGTATCCCAACTTCACATGAAATTGTTCAGATGTAGGAATTATAAAAAATTTAACATCTAAAGCTTTAGTACCGACCTCAACGGGAGGAGTAATAGAACCAATAACGAAACAAGAGAAACAATAAAAGATTTTAATCACCTCATCATATTTCTCATATGTCACTTGATGCAATTGTAAAGTATAAAGAAATTATTCAGTTATCACATTAACCATACAAGTCAGATCAATGAGCACCCCTCAAGAGGGTATGCCTTTGATTCTTGCAGCAATATATAATGGGCCATTGGCCCATTGGGTGCTTAAATAATCTCATTAGGATCAAATGAAATGCATAAGTCCTTAGGAGGTTCAATTTTATTAATCAAAATCACTAAATTATTAATCAAGGCCAAGGTTATTAGGAGAGAAGGAAAGAAGATCCATCTCAACCACATTAGTGGAATGGGAAGGTAAAGGATCAGAGAAAATTTGAAGATTTTGATTAGGAGGCACTAAAATTTTTTTTCCTTTATCATTCACACTAGCCACACACATAATATTGTTATCAATCAAGTCTTGAATCTTACTCCTTAAGGAATAACACTTTTTAGTGTCATGACTAGGTTGACAATGATATTGACAAAAGGTTTTGGAATCAAAGGCAGGTGACAAAGGCTTAGTTGTGTCAATTGATTTGATAAGGGGAAGTTTCAACACATTCCTTTGTAACAATTGCATCATAATACTATGTAAAGATTCATTAAGATGGGTGAATTCTTTTCTAAAGTATTTGGACAAAAGAGGCACACTTGTTGTTGCAGTTGCTACTTGAGTGTTGTTGTTGTCATTGAACTTGATGAATCCCTTATTCTATTTGAACTTCACAAAAGGTTGTTGAGCACTTTCACTTTTATCATTTGGAGCCATTGAAGATGATTGTTCCAATTGACTCACAATAAGGTGTTAATTGTGAAGTATTGTGCACAACTATGTAAAGGAAGTAAACGCAGAAAAGAGAAGTTTATCCCTAATATCTTTTTGTAAATTAGAAATGAAGATTCTTTAAATATCTTGATCAACCATAGGAATTTTTTTTTTTAGAATACAAATGCTTATATCTACCAATAAAATCAGTCACTTTTTTTTAACACCTTGCTTACAATGCATCAAATCAATCAATGTAATCTTAGGACCGATATTATTATGAAATTGTTGAATAAAAGCATTAGCCAATTGTTAAAAAGAAATAATAGAATAAGGAGGCAACAAACAATACCATTGCAATTCTTTATCCCTAAGTGTTCATTAAACAATTTAGCCAACAATCTTTGGTCATGAGCAAAGTCACTACACAAAGTTTGAAATATTTTAACATGAGTCAAGGGATCACCTTTTCCATTATAAAGCTCCAATTAAGGGACTTCCACATGTTTAGGAGGGACATCATGAATAATGTCATTGGATAATGGGCTAGCTATATCAAATGTGGGCACATTATACTTAGATTGATTCATGGAAGTTATTTTTTATTTTAAGGAAGACACTATTTGGGATAGATTATTGATTATAGCTTCAATGGATGGATTGAAATTGGACATTTTTGATTGAGAAGGAGGGGTAACATTGTTGAATAAAGGAGGAGCTTGGAAATAAGGAGGTGGAACACTATGATAGGTAGGTATGGGAGAGGATTCGGTATCAAATGGAAGACTCATAGGAGGAGGGATGAAGGAGTTATGATTAGAGGAGTTGTCCCCTTGACTGACATGGGTAGTTATGACATTTTGCGTAGAGGTAGCCATTATTCTAGATGTGAAAGTGGGAACACTAACCATAGAAGTAATAGGAATGGAATGATTAACTTGACTAGGAGGTTATGTATAGCCAAGGACTTCAACACAACTCTTCATAGGCATAATATTAGTATCAACAATATGAGCAATACCACGCAACACATCAACACCAAGTTTATCCCTTTGAACCATTCTTTTTAATCCTTCAATCAATGGTAGAGATTCACTTTCTAGGTATGGTTGACTCATCCATTGTTGAAGATTTTCAAATTGATTGTCAATCTTCGCCAATTGGTCAACGAACACCCTAGTTAGTGATTCATCCACATCATGAGTATTAAGGAAAGAATGAGGCTAAATGAGATCATTTGTAGGATTGGAAGAACCACCAACATCCTCATGGAATAAGTTATCCAAATTAGGCTCCATCTCCTTGGTAATTAAACCTAAGTGGGAAGCCTTAATTCTACAACTTCTTCTCATGGGGATATTATAGGTCGGACTAATAGTAGTAAAACTCATGCACTAAGGGAGTTAAATTGAAAATTGAAAATTGAAATTTATTAAACAATGCAAAACTTTTGTAAAAATGATTGTTCAATTAACTAAGCAAATTGACTTGAAAAGATGAATTCATAAAGAGCATACGATCCACTAATAAATTTAAATTTAAAAAATTACGGTTTTGTGAAAACAATCTCTTAATTTTTTAAAATTAATTGGAAATTGGATCTAAGATTGGAATTTTGAATTTGAATTAGATCTTAAATAATTAATCCAAAATTTGAACAACCCACAAGCTCAATTTAAAATTAGGCTTTTGAAATTAACCTCTAAATTTTTGAAATTTAATTGGAAATTAAGCTTGCAAGTGAAAATTTGAATTGTGAAATGAAAATACTTAGATCTGAAATAAATAATCCAAATCAAGCAATTCACAAGCTCAATTTTAAAGTTAAAAATTAGGAAATTGTTGAATTTAACCTCTAAATTTTTAAAATTCACTTGGAAATCAAACTTGCAAATGGAATTTTGAATTTTAAATTACATAAACACTTAGAGTTGAGAACATAAATTAGAATTAAAGGTGTAAGGAGTTGAGTTCACCAAAAATGTAATGGGTGGAAAATTAGGGTTTCCACCATGAGAGGGATGAAAACTGTTAATTTACCATCACATTCAAAAGAGGGGTGAACCCAATATATTTATTCACAAACCAATAATGATAAGGGCCAAAAGACTGATTGGATTCAAAGGATGAAGTTGTTTTTCCCTCTTTTGTGAGTTGAATTGCTGAAATTAGGGAAAGTTGCTAAAAACGAAGGTAAAAATACATAAATAGTGAGCTACAATCATCAAATTGAGGCACACACCTGGATCTAAGCAGTATATGCAGATTTCGACCCGATCCCCCAAAAAGCTCCAAAAATGTCAGGACCAGAGCACTTGTCGCACTGGTCCTCCTAACTTTTGCACACCAAAGAGGGTTGATTCATCTCTTCAAATAATGCCTATTCTGAAGATTGCAACTCTGTACTTGTTTCCTACACACAGAAAGAAAGGGAAATAGGTTGGGGATAGGGTCTTACCTAAGTCAAACCCCAGTTTTGGAATTAACCATGAAATAGAGATAAAAGATGATTGGATTGTTGTAAATGAAGATTCTCCTTTTGAGGGAGATGCTGAATAATGACTAAAAACCAAATGATATACCTCCTTGTGAAGTTTTGTTAGCCTCCACATGGGATTAGGGTTTCATGAAGTCTTTAACAAAATAGGATGCAAATATCCACTTCAATGCACGAATCTTGACTTTTCTATTGCGCCTTAGCTTGAAAGAAGACTGATTACTTGCTCAATTGCTTGAATGCTTGATCCTATGTATGTGTATTATTGCCGGATTGTTCAAATGAGAGGGGAAAGCCTCCTTTTATACTTGCCCATCAAAAAACTTGTTAATTTCCCAACATGATCTGTCATTGAGTTGGAAATCCCACATAAATTTGAAGTAGGGCAAAGGGTTTTAAAGAGGCCCCAATTGAGGAGGACCAAAGTGTGGCGCTCTGGTCCTACCCTAATATAGGGCTAGGACAAGGTGCCATGATAATGTGCAAAGTCAAAATAAAGATATTCTTGCATGGTGTGAGTAGAATCAGGTCCTAATCAGGCCTAGGGGTGCAAACGCTAAGGTAGGGACCCAATGTAGTCAAAATTGTACAAGGGTGCAGTTTTAGGACACTACAGAGTCATAGAACCCCTTTGGTCTAATAAAGAAATCTTAGCAAGAGGTTGCATGTAAGCTTTAAGGTCATTAATCTTTATTTGAGTGGAGTTGCATGACATCCCTATTCTCATTAAAGTGAGTACTATATTGTTAAATTGTTACAGGTTGTTCTTACAATGTATTTTGGACTAGTTTTATGTATTTTTAAAGTGTTAATTTTGTTTCATTTTGCTATTTGTTGTAGGTCTTGTTTATAATAATTTATGTGGTTATATCCATTATTTTTTTGATATGTAAATATGAAAAAAGGGTGCCATACTTAGTATATCCAAAGTGACCTTAGCACTAGATTTCATAATTTTTGAAGCCTACAAAAAATCACCACCAAAAAATTGACTAATGATATAGGATTCAGGAACTCAAAAAATCCAGACAGCCATCCCTAGTTTTCTCTTACCCAATCACATAGGTCTTTGACTCCTCATTTAACCTTAGAAATAATTTCTTCCATTCTTTTGCTTCTCTAAGGCTCTTACCATCCTTCAAAAACTCAACTCTGCATTTGCTTGCACATTTTGGTGATCCTTATCAAAAGTTATTTCAAAGATAAGGAAGGGGAACAAAGGGTTGTTATACCTATGGTAAATCCATGGCCAAAAACTACTATGAGTTGTAAAGCTACCTCCCTTCACTACCATCTATAGCTAGTACTCCACATCCCCTCTCCATCTAGCTTTGATACACTTCTCACATATTTTCCTTATCATTTTGTTATCCTCAAAATGCACTACCTAGGCCATGAATATTGACAAAGAATTTGAATTCACTATGTAATTTAATTAAAAATAAATGTATTTGTCACCCAATAACATCTTCAAAGCCTAAAGTTCCATAGATTTCTAGCAGTAGAAGATGCTAATATGCAACTTGGTATTTTATATCTTGCTATTGAAAGTAGCTTGCCTTACTTTTGTTAGGAAAAATGGTGTCACAATATTGCAATAATAAAAGATTACTATTGATAAATGAGTGGGGGGGTCGCAAGGAGGGGTATGTCCCTTGCGGGGTCCAAGGGGTGACACACCCCAGTGGGGGATTTTGGGGGTAATGCCCTCAAAGCCATAGTTTATGTATAATTTATCACTGTAAAACTTGATCGCCTATCACTAGGTCGTAGATTGAAAACAATGGTTATTTTGTGTGCTCTATTTTCTCTATAAGGCAACCTTATTTTATGAGGACATTGTATTACAATTGTATATTGTGATGTATTTTGAGAGTTCGATAGCTATTGAGTTGCTTTTGGATCTCCATTAGTGATACTCCTATGAGAAGCTTGCTCTATAATTATATTATAATATGTTAAATTTTGAATAATGTATTAGGTGGATTTTGGAGTTTTTGGTTTTTCTCCCAAAAAGGTTTTCTCCACATAAATCATCATGTTATAGTATGCATGTTATTTATGTTTATTTTTGTTTGTAACTGTGGTAAAGATTTGATTTTTTTTTTTGCATTACCCTCCTCTCAAGATTAGTGTAACAAGTTGTTATGATACCTTAACTTCCTTTCAAGTGGTATCAAAGTCTAATCAGCTTTGGTTTTAGTTGTGGGTTGTTGGGTTTTTTGAACTAATCCAAATTTGAGTGATAGCTTGTGCAAAAGATACTTTGTGATCCTGTTACAGTAATTTTCAAATGGAAATTTCATTAGGGAGAATAGAGGTAGAGAAATTTTCTAGAAGTAATTGTGAGATGTAGAAGATGAAGATGGAGGATAATTTAATAGATTAAAATTTGTGGGAAGATATTGATGAGAAAGTCTTTAGACCTATAGATCCTATTGTGGTTTCTCAATATGATGTTATGGACCATAACCACAAGGGTCTAATTAGATTGTGCTAGGTAGACTCTATTTTAATCAATGCCCATGTAGATTCCTCTACAGGGAAGACATGGAAGAAACTTGTTGAGACCTATCAAGCCAAATCTTTAGTGACAAAGTTTTTCTTGAGGATAAAATTATATATCTTGAGAATGGAAGAAGGGGGATGAATTACAAATCACCTAGAAGAAATGAATATGTTGGTGGACCTTAGTTGGCATATCTATTGGTGTCAAGATGGAAGAGGAGGATAAATTATAGATCTTGCTTTTTTCTTTGCTTGATTCATGGGATTTTCTTATGGTTCTCAGTAGTACTTCTATTATTTGGAAGACTAAAGATGTGGTGGGTTCTTTTCTTTTTGAAGAGATGATGAAGAAGATATCCATCAATGCTAAGGAAGCTCTGATTGTTTGTGGAATGCCTAAGGAAAAATGCAAGAAGAATGAGAAGAAAATTAATCCAAGTCCATGTGAGATCTAAATCTCCTGGAAAGTCCAAAGTCATTTGCTAGAACTATGGTAAATCTAGACACTTCATAAGGATTGAAAAGAAGAAAATAATAAAAGAAGAAAAGAAGAAAAGAAGAAAAGAAGAGGAAAAATAATAAATTTGATTATGATTTTTTAGTCCGAAAAGGAAGTTGGTGATGCATGTTGAACACTTCCGGATGTTGAGAGGGAGGGGAAAATCAACATATATTAAAACTTAATCAATTTAACCAGTCAATTATCATTCATTCCATTTACCACATGTGCAGAAGTAAAGAAATGAAAAACACAATAGAAATCACACATGAACACCAAGATTTTATGTGGAAAACCCAATGAGGGAAAAATCACGGTGGGAACTATGTCAGTATATGAAAAACAAGTTACAATGTTCTAGGCTCAAGGTTGTTGGCATATGCACACTCCAATGAGACATTGTATTTGATTGAAGGTTTTGTCATTGATGGCAACCTTGCAATCCTATGGCACCGGCAAAGGCATTCTACCGGCATCAGCAGATCACACTCTACACCGACACTCAAGACACCGACACCGACACAAAAGAAAGGAAGTATATCGGCACAGAGGCCGATAGGATTTTGTTATATTATTGAAAAACTTTGTAAGCCGACTTGGCAAATTGTAAAATGACTCTTATATATAAAAGAGATCATTATAGACATTTGATATATGAGATGTAAGCATTAAGGAAAAATATTAGGCAGACCTATTATGCGAAATATAGGTTAAGGGGTTTATGTAAGCAGCAACCAGTACTGGACCAGACATTAAAGATGCTATTGTAAAGCAGTACAAGATATTGGATTTGTATAATCCTCATTGTAAGTTAGTGAGACTTCCCATTGAGTAGTGAGCTCTAGGTAGTTGGCCTTCCTGCATGTGCAGGCCCCTATTGTAAGTAATATTCTCTTATTGGCCAGTGAGTGAATATTATGGGTCACAAATCCCACAGAGGTTTTTCCCACACCGGGTTTTCTCATTAAAACCTTGTGTTATGGTGTGCTTTTCATGTGGATGTTCTTGATTCTGTTTATTGCATTATTTCTTGCATACCGGTACACTGTTATATTATGTTCTGCATGTTTTAAGTTAAGAAATTCTAAACACTGGTTAGATACTGATTCACCCCCCCCTCTCAGTATCTGTGAGATTCCTAAAAATTGGTATCAGAGCATGGTCCTCTATTTTTAGAAGCCTAACAACTTGAGGAAGATCTTGACACCAGTAAAGATGGAAAATCTGATGAAGCAACTGGAAGGATCTCTTTCAGACTATAATGCAAAGAAATTGAAAAATATCAAACTAGAAGATGATTTAAGGGCAACTCAGGATATCATTCAGGCACTTCAAGAAAATTTTACTGTTGCAAGAAATAAGAGAAGAGAACTTTGTGAAAAATTGCAAAGTGAGAATGATGAAAAGGAATCACTTAATGATATGATAAGCAAGTTGAAACAAGAGAACATGACAACAAAGAATGAGATGCAGGATATGACTATGGGATTTTACAAAGAGATTGAGGATAGGAAGAAGAATGAAGAAGAATTGACCAGAAGACTAAGTGATGCAGCAAATGAGAACACAAGACTTAGCTATGAAAATGACATGTTGAAGACAGATCTGATGCATACTTAGAATGACTCAAATGAACCGATGAGACAAAAAGAAGTCTTAGAAAGAGAACTAGAAACTGCAAATCAACATAAAGAAAAATTCAAGAAAAGCTCAGAGGAACTTGGCACCTTGCTGAAGAATAAAAAACCTAAAGGTGACACTTCTGAAATTGGCTTTGAAGTTGGTGAAAGCTCCGGTACTGCAAATACTCAGGATCACAGCAAACTGGTAAGACAACCTAATGCTTATAAATTCAATGGAAAATGCTTTAACTATAATAAGTATGGTCATAGAGAAAATGAATGTAGATCTAGAAATTATCAGAATATCAACACACCCACCGGTCAATGTTCTAAATGCAACAAAGTAGGTCACAACTCTGAAAATTGCAAGATGAATGTGAGATGTTATGTTTGTGGAAGATTTGGACATTTATCTAATCAATGCAAAACACAAACTGACATAGGTTATGGGAAAGCTATTTAGAAGAATAATGTAACTTGTTATGCATGTAACAAGATTGGGCATATTGCTAAATTCTATAGAAGTAAAGGAACATCGGTAGACAACAAAAATTATAGCTTGAAAGGTAAAGAAAAAGTTGAAGAGGTTAAGCAAGAATTCTCAAAACAATGGATTAGAAAAGCTGATCTAAATATTGGGAATACTCCTCCATAGGTAGAACAAACCAATGCTTCACCGACAGGACAAAGTGATGCTTCACCAGAAGGACAGAGCAGTGGTCCACCGATAGGAAGTTCTTCATCTAATTGAAGAAGGTTTCTTTGAGGGTTTGGCAATCTAATGACACATGTGCTATTATTCCCTCGGTTAGAGATAAGAAGTTGGAAATTACTTATTACTGGCAAAAAAAAAAGAAGTTAAGTGAATACTTAATCGACATGCAATTAATGTGGTAGATGGCAAAAAGACACGATAAAATCAAGGTTTTGGCTCCATTTCATTTCACCGAGATTTCAAACCTATGAAGAGCGCGAAGATTCCAAGCTAAGGCATTTCGAGCAAGAAGCAAGAACACTCCAAGCAATCATCGATCCTAAAGGCAGTAAAAGGTATTTAATCATGGCATCCACCTCTGCAATTGAATATATAGCAAAACCTACTATTGTTGAAGTGATAAAAAGACTTAGGCTCGTATTTCAGGTTAGTTCCCGAGGTAGCAAAGAAAGATGATACCTTAGGTGTTTTTTCTCAAATTCCTAAGGGAGTTGTTTATGCTGAAGACCCCAGAATGTACATCCACTGCAACATTGAGGAACTAGGAGATGAAGAGATTAAAACCATGTTTAAAACTATGATATGTGATAAAATCGACAATGTAAAAGATGAACACAAGATCATTGAGACCCTAGGATTTATAGAGATCCTTAGCATTCCTGAATTCCCCAAGGATGTGATTAGGATAGTCTTAAGCAGGGTACATGGTGAATTTTTCTGGTTAGATGCAATCCAAAAAATCACTAAGGAAGCTGTGAAAGCTGTCACAGGGTTACCAATCACCGGTAAAAGGCCAGATAAAACCAAGAAGGTATCCAATGACCTAGTTACAAGCCTAACTGGTGCAACATTCGACAAGAGGTCCCTAAGAGCTAATGATGTAACAAACATTAATGTGAGATTTATCAGCATGATATTAGGGTATAAAGCTACTCATGCAAATAGACTCAATTCAGTTTCAAGTTTATGCATTAAGAGTGCTTATGATATGGTCACATATAATGCAAAGATTGATATATGTGAGTGGTTAAAGGATGAACTAATTGACAACCTTGGAAAGATTAAGAAGGACAAGAAAGGAACTTTCAGGTTTGGAAATCTGTTAGTATGTCTGATGCTACATATAACAAAACAGGTTCCCGGTAGAGGCTACAAAGAACTTGGATATGATATACCTATAGGCAAACAGCTAACAGAACTATTCAATAACATGGGAGAAGACAAGGAAAACAATATTCATGGCTTCTTTCAAGCATTAAAGGCCAAAATGAAGAAAAGAATTAGGTTATCACAAAAGATTGTCGACAAATACAAAGATGAAATATGCTTTGTAATCAAGAAAGATGAAATATGGATGGAAGCAGTCATCCCTAGGATAGTTTGGGTAACCGAGATGGGCTATGAAACAGATGATCATATAATTGAAGCATATGCTAAAGCACTTCTGGAAGCCCCCAAAGAACCTAAGGAAGAAATATTTGGTAGTGCAAAAACTATTGAAAGCCAAATACAATCAAAGAAAAGAGTGAAAAAGGTTGAGGTAGTTGTAAGGAAAGGTTCCAGACAAGCAAAAGCCATCAAAGAAGATGTGTTGAAGAAAACCGGTATAACAAAGGATGAGTTAGTAGCTCCACAACCTGAAACTCACCTATCACTGGTAGGTACTTCTTTGGAGAGTGACATGCCTGCAACTTTCAAAAGAGTTGTAAGAAAAAGAGATCCCTCACCAGCAACCACACCCTCACCCAGGAGGACAAGACAAAGACAACAAGCAGTGAGATCTCCGGTAAGAAAGGCTACACCAAAGAAGAAGAAACTGACACCCAAAAAGAAGAAGAGGACAAACAAAGACTTGGCCCCTCTTGATATATTGCTGAATGAAATTACAGAGGAAGGTAAATTGAAGAACATAGAGAAAATATATGACTCCTTAACAGTTGATGAAAAAGAACAAGTTGAAAATAGTCTTATATTGCATATGGATATGTATAAGAAGTTTTTGATGGAAGTAGTCAATGAAATTCCAGATGAACTATTTAAAAGACTAGAAGCAAGAAGACAAGCAGTAATAGAACTGGACAAGAAAATAAAGATTGAAAAGCTACTTGCTATATATCTAGTAAACTCACCCAAAGAAATTGATGACCTAGTTCAAGCCAATCGGACAATATTTTCTACTGCACACCGACACATTGCTTTAATGGTTGGAAGAGTTAATGAGGTGACTGAGGAGACAGAAAATGGATGGGATATATTCCTAGTTGAGAAGGAAAAACAAGAAGAGTATAGGAACCCCAAACCCATAAAAGTTTATCAGAAAGATAGAGAGAAGGGTAAAGGTAAAGTTGGTGGACCACCTAGTATCAAGGTTAGAGACAACTTACCCCCACCTCCTTTAATTACTACACCGATAAAAACAATAGCTATAGAATATCAACTGATAGCTGAGAGTATGGATGTAGAGGATGATAATCCTAATCTCAAATTCTTATATACTGTGGATGTTGATACTCAAAAGATCAACATAGTGGTAGACAAAGATACAACTAATAAGATTGATATGGCTAGTGAGCCTCCGATAGCTGAGGAAACTGATAACACACAGGAGAAATCGGCAGAAGACAAAGAGAAAAAGGTAGAGACTCAGACTCAAACTGAGGCAATACAACAAACAGAGAAACAAACAGAGCAAAAGGCTCCGAAATAGGAACAACAACAACAAGAACAGGTACATAAGGAAACAGTACCACCGACAACTAGTGAAGTAGAAAAACCATTGCTTAAAGAAATGTAGACACAAACAGACCTACCAGAGGTCAATACAAGCTTGGTTACTTCCACCGGTATTCAGATTGTTGGTTCATCATCAGGCTACAAATCAACTAATATGACTAAAGTACTATTAGATTCAATCAAGAAGATAACCGACTGCAGCTCACAAGCTTACAAGGCAATTGATGATACCATACCAATTTTGAAGGTAATTGCTCCTAACTATAATATAGGCAATAAATATTCTTTAGGACAACTTTACACTGTGTTAATATATCACATAAAACATTGAGAAAATAAAGGAAGAGTCATTGAAGGATAAAGTAGAAGTTGAAAAACATAAATTCTTTGATGAGCAAATAAAGAAGTGTAACAGAGATTTTGACACACTTCTACCAAAATTATGTAATTTATTGAAAGAGTACAAAAATCTGTACAAAGATACCTATAAAACAAACTTTTTGACTGTAGATATAGACAAGAAGATGAGCAAGGTACATGATGAGATCAATAAACTTGCAGATAATTTTGTTAACTCACCTGATACACTATCAGTTTTTGAGGAGAAGATAACAAATTTTGAAGAAGAATTACTTAAATTGGAAAGAGAGAAAGAAAGAATAGTGAATAAGGCAAATCATCTGAGATCAAAACGAAGTCCAAGATTGGACTATCTAGCATCACTATGGAAGGAAGTATCTGACGCACTAATACAGGGAAAGAAAACATCGCCAGAGCATTTGCAACATCTCACTGGTAGAGTAAAGAGAACAAAGGCAGCAATAAAGGATAGCAAAAAGTTTATGGATAGTATAAACTTGATTTTGGGAGATCTTTTTCAAATTGTAACCACCCAGTTACAAGGTTGAAACTACAAACTCTACTGACATCTTGACAACCTTTGTCATTGATGCCAAAGGGGGCGTAGTGGGATGAGAAAATTCAAATCACTGGAATCATATGCTTAGGGGGAGCTCACACATTTTTGGTAACATTTTTTGGACTTCACATTTTTGGATACATCTTTTGAAATTTCTCATGAGTGTTGCCATCAATGCCAATGGGGGAGATTGTTGGCATATGCACACTCCAATGAGACATTGTATGTGATTGAAGGTTTTGTCATTGATGGCAACCTTGCAATCTTATGGCACCAACAAAGGCATTATACTGGCATCAGCGGATCACACTCTACACCGGCACTCAGGACACTAGCACCATCACAGAAGAAAGGAAGTATACCGACACAGAGGCCGACAAGATTTTGTTATATTATATTTTGTTTATTATTGAAAAAATTTGTAAGCCGACTTGGCAAATTGTAAAATGACTCTTATATATAAAAGAGATCATTGTAGACATTTGATATATGAGATGTAAGCATTAAGGAAAAATATTAGGTAGACCTATTATGCGAAATATAGGTTAAGGGGTTTATGTAAGCAGCAGAGCAGCAACCGGTACTGGATCAGGCATTGAAGATGCTATTGTAAAGCAGTACAAGATATTGGATTTGTATAATCCTCATTGTAAGTCTATGAGACTTCCCATTGAGTAGTGAGCTCTAGGAAGTTGGCCTTCCTACATGTGCAGGCCCCTATTGTAAGTAATATTCTCTTATTGGCCAGTGAGTGAATATTGTGAGTCACAAATCCCACCGAGGTTTTTCCCACACCAGGTTTCCTCGTTAAAACCTTGTGTTATGGTGTGCTTTTCATGTGGATGTTCTTGATTCTGTTTATTGCATTATTTCTTGCATACCGGTACATTGTTATATTATGTTCTGCATGTTTTAAGTTAAGAAATTCTAAACACTGGTTAGATACTGATTCACCCCCCCTCTCAGTATCTATGGGATTCCTAACAAAGGCCAAGGAGCTCACTGCCCCTGATGTGGACTTGCAAGACTAAGGCACACAACCTCAAGGAGAGATACAAAAGACTTGTGGACTTTGAAGATCATTTCTTCAGGGCAAGATGCATTATATATGAAAGAGAAACATCATTATGGTTGAACTGTAGTCAATCACATCCATTAATAATGTCGATTATGGTTCAATGCTAAAACACATTTGAAATTGCCTTCATTACTGCTTTACTGAACTTATGAACCTTTTCATAACTTCACATATTATTTTCACAACACAACCCACTCATGCCTCCATCTCGAAATGATTTCATCTTTTATATACCATTCATAATCAAAATAATATCAATTAGGTCGGCCTAAGTAGATGTAATGTGTAGGTTCAAAATAGTCAACCCAAAAACAATCGTTAAGACACAACAAAAAAAATGAAATGTGTGAGGCTTCAAACTATGTTGACGCACCTTCCAAATCATTCCCTATCACATGAACCAAAATATCATACGTCAACTCCAAATGATATAGTAGTTAAGGTACACCAACACGACTTAATTTAAAATGCAAACCCCCCAAAGTACTTATGGATGCTCAACATAGCATCACCTGATATCAATAAATCCAAATCATCAAACCACATCACCAAAATACCTGATGCAATGAATTCTTGTACACTGTCGCTCTGTCACTATATAGACTTGAACTCAAATTGACATAACTCCAACTATAGACAAAATGTGAATCTGAAAAAATGGAATATATCATGAATTTGCATCCACCGACATCATATTCCAACTACAAGAATTGATGAAACATGTGTGCCATAATGTAGACTAAAAACTAAAGAACTTTGACAAACTGTTCACTGAGACAATCACACTTAACCAACACCAACTACAAACCACAAAGATCATCTCCAAAGCTCTAGAAAAGCTATGTTACAACTTGATATACCATCTAAAATAACTATAATTAATCTCCAACCATCTGCATGACTACTAAACTATTCCACTGTTACTGCACTACTCCAAATCACATCCAGACTAGAGATATCAACAAGTTACATATCTAGATCAACAAGTTTGACATCAATGATAATAGGAACTCATATTTGAAACAATCGCCCCCTTTTTCATTGATGGCAACACTTGTGCCAAATTGAAATTCACTCCCCCTATCTACCACAACTCTTCAAACGTGAAATGCAGTTGAAAGCCAAAATTGTACTCTAATTATCATCTACATATATGCATATATGTAAGATCAAAGTTGTCTTACCTATAGGAACTCAAGCACCTTGCAGAGAAGGAGGCATAATACCTTTATAAATGACCTTAAGTTGTGATGTAGAGGCCAATGATACATATTGACACTCAATCTTCAATAGAATATGCTCTGCCTCTTTGCAACTAACTAGAAACATCATTGTCCTTTCTAGTTTCTAATAACTCCTTGGGAAACTTGTCAACAATATTGAACTAATAATCTTCTCAAAAGTAAATCAAATATTTTATTATAGCCTTTTCAATTTTATCCTTATCAACTGGAGGGGCTCAACATATAGCCCTATAGTGACATCCAAAGAATCATTTACATAAATAATATTTAGCATACTACCAAGGTCAAGTGGTTGATATCTAGAACAGTGCCAAACCTCTCTTCATTTGGATCAACCTCCAACTTAAATAAGGTATCAATATTATTTTTAACCTCTTCTAGAGATACCTCATAAGGTAACACAAGAAACCATGTAGTCCTTTGCTCAACAACCTCTATATAACAATAATCTCTACTCACTAGAAAAGTAATTTCACTCGTGTATGCCATAACTAATTCACCAAGGATCCTCCATATAGCTTGCATCTTGCTTTCAAAACTTTTGAACCATCCCCAATATTGTTTGTTATACCCATCTATATTATTGTTAAAGCTACTAATATGTTGTTTGATTTGTACTCCAATAGGACAAAAATTGTCCCACATTTTATTCCCTTTGCCCATAAGCTAATTTATAAATACAAAGAAATTGATGCCTAAATGCATACTTTTCACTCTTGGTCTTCTCAAGGTTATCAATCAACTACAGTCTCAAAAGTTCACACAAGTCAAACTTTTCACCTTGAACCACCATCTGATATGAAACATAGATCATGGTGGCAGTAGCAGAACTCTCCTAGTTTTGAAACTAAACCTTATACTCCACTCCCTTTGTAACGTACTTGACACCTGGATCAACTATATCTCTTTGTTTCATTAGTCTCTTATTAAATACTAAACTAGTCAACTGTGATACCATCTCATTCTTTACCATCTTCATCACCGAGATAGTGTCAGTGGAGCACAACCCAGTTAAATCCCTAATGGTATCCATCATGATTATGTGAGATTGGTCAAGATACATTACATCACCATGAATATGACTAAGAATAATAAAAATCCACACATGTTTGTAGCTGAAGTCAAGGAAATCTTTTCAAATGTTCAAACCTAGCTCTGGAATGTGCTTGTATTGGGGTTTGTATGTCATAAAACTATCCTCTACTAATTTCTTCCAAAAAACATTAAAATTTACATGGGTTACCTTTGTAATGGGCACATGAATAAAAGCCCTAACATCTTCAATGCAAACTACATCTATTGGAACCCTAAAAAAGGATCCTTCCTTGGCACTTACCATAGCCACAAATAGATAAGGATTGAATACCAATCATGGCTTCAAAGACACATTAACAACAATTAGTGCGACCATTACGCAACACACAAATCAAAATACATAAACTAGGGTTTGCAAAAAGCCTTGAATTATGCACTGTGGCACTAGAAAACTCTGTTACAATAAATAGCTCTAAAATTCATAGGATCACAAGTGATCAAAATGAATTCAAAAAGCCATTTTGTCCATTGCATCAAGCTACTTAGGATTTTTTGACATAAATGTAATTTATAAAAAATATAATACTTTACTTTACTAGTAACCACAAACATCTTTGTGAACCATTGCAAATGTTTTCAATGCTCCAAAAATGCCTTCAAAACATCTACCATACTAAAAATAATTTAGCATCCTAATCACGAGGGGGTTCATAAGGTCTTCAATTAGTTCTCCCCCTTAGACAATGCATATTGTCTAGTTTCTAGAGAAAGTATCTGCACCATCAATAGGTACATATCCATTCATTGCCTTTTATTCAACATTCTCATCAGATTTCTTCAACCATGTCATCTTCATCTTCTCCTTTTCTTCATTGATGCCAATATTCTTTCCCAAACCATAAGTCTTCTCATTCTTTCGTCTAAGGAACCTAACTATATGTCCTGATTTATTGTAGTTATAACAAGTTGGACCTTGTTGTGAACCTTTTTACATTAGACATATACTCAACAACCTGGTGACCATATTTATTGCATGCATAACAATATCAATTGAAGGAATGAACATTTCTATCATATTTTGTATATCCATTCCACATCATCCTACTTTTGCACTCATTTGCCTTATGTCCAAACCTATTGCAAGAGTAGCATTGACCATTAAATGACTAAGATCTGATTTGACTCCCATGTTCACTAGCCCTATGTTCAAACTTATTGCATGAAAAATCATTACCATTAAAAGGTGATGCATACCTAGTTTGAGCAGGAGGAGTCTTCCTAAAATACTTCTTGCTCTGGATTGGAATAAAACCTTTTTTTATCTTCACTAGTCTTCCTCAATTCATTCCTGACCTTTTCGTTTCCTTTATTCTCTTTGCTAGGAGTCTTAGAGCTTTCGTCATATTCAAAACCAAGTCCACCTTTATCTTTAGTTTTCTTTTGATCACTTTGCATTATATTAAGCATTCCATTGTTGCCTTTACGATCCAAGCCCTTATCAGTTTACTCTTTTGCTTCTTTCAACTCTTTCCTCAATATATTCACTTCTTCAAGTTTGATAAATTCTCTAAATATGATATGTAGCTTTGTTTCAAGATTATGAATGGTCTTCTTTGCATCTTCAACTTGCTTTCTCAGATAAAAAATGTGTTCTTATGCTTTCTTTTTCTTTCCTCTACTTTCATCTAGATCAACAAGAGCAACTCTTAATTTTCCTTCAAGATCTACAACTACATCAATATCCCCTTCATGTTGTTCTATAACATCCAAATATTTACATTCAAACATTATGTTCAAATTTTGTATCTACCTTTACTGTTAGACCGATTCTTGAGAAACCTTGCTCTAATATCAATTGTTGAACACTTCCAATTGTTGAGAGGGGTGGGTGAATCAACATATATTAAAACTTAATCAATTTAACTAGTCAGTTATCATTCATTCTATTTATGATGTTTGTAGAAGTAAAGAACCGAAAAACATAATAGCAATCACACATGATCACTAATATTTTATATGAAAAATCCAATGAGGGAAAAACCAATATGAGAACTATCTCACTATATTAAAAATATGTTACAATGGTTTAGGCTCAAGGCCAAGGAGCTCAATGTCCTTGATGTGGACTTGCAAGATTGAGGCACACAACCTCAAGACAAGAATCAAAAGACTTGTGGACTCTGAAGATCACTTCTTTAGGAAAAGATACATTACGTATGAAAGAGAAAAATCAATATGATTGAACTATAGGCAACCACATCCAATGATATGCCGATTAAAATTCATTGTTAAAAGTCATCTATAATTTCCTTCATTACTGCTTTACTAAATTTGCAAACCTTTATATAACCTCACATATGCTTCACACAATACATCCCACTCCTACATTCATCTCAAAATGATTCAGTATACGGTGAAAATGGGAATTCAAAATATTGTAAAACCAAACAAATATCCAATCACATAAAACCCTATTTCTACAATGAAATCCAACATACACCAATGAAGAATCTAAAAACATGTAAACCAACAAATATGTAAGATTATACCATTCACATGCTCATTAGGGTTTGATATCCATTGTTTCCTATCTCCATTGATCTTGCTTGATATTGTTGCTATTAGATTTTATGTGTGCATAAGAGCTCAACAAAGAATGGATTGTGGGTGTGTAGACGCTTGAGTGATTGATCACTATGAGTATTTGCATGAGCATTCTGATTCATTAACATTAGGGATCGATAAGGATGAAAGGATCCTCTTATATAGAGAGTACCCTAGAAAATGGAGGGATATGATTAAGATGTGGAAGGATAAATGGTTGTCTCAAATTAGAGGGTAGGTATAGAAAATAGGAAAATATTAGAGAGGTGGTTAAAGTTAAATTAAGAGATGAATGACAAGTGTCATGGAGGCGAAAAACTAATGAATTAACTAAATAAATAAAGATTTATTTGGAGGCGAAAAACTAATGAATTAACTAAATAAATAAAGATTTATTTAATTAATAGAAGAAGTGGGGCCAATTAAATAAATAAAATATTTATTTAATTTAGGAAAAGGATAATTTTTAAATAAATAAAAATATTTATTTAAGTAGGGAAAGGCTAGAAAAGGATTAATGAATTTATTAGATAAATAAAAAATCTATTTAATTAATAGAAGGCTTAGACAAATAAATTAAATATTTATTTAATTAGGCTAGGACAATTTTAGGTGTTCACATTTTGCTCCTCTTTGAGACAATGCAGTTTGTTGCGTTGTTTCAAAGAAAAAGTAAAGCACTCGTATGATAAGTTGCCCCTGGTAAAAATGACAACATGCCCCCTCGAGAGATTGGGAGAAAAATTGTCAAAAAATTTGGACAATCTCTCGAAAAGAAAAAGGCTGAAAAAAGGCTAAGCAAGATGAAAAAGAAGGTGAAAAAGGCTAAAGAGTAGTGAAAATGGGGTCTTGGGGGATCATGACGTCCACGGGGAATCACCATGAGTAGGTAGGGTTAGCACTCCTATAAATAGAAGCTGGGAAGAGGGACCACCTCATTTGCATCCATCACTTTCATTGGTCACGACGCAAAATGAAAGAGAGCTAAAGAGCATAATAGCAAAGCTATGGCAGAGAGATTCCATATATTCAAGCATGTCTGACGACATGTGCGGCCTGAGGAGTATGGCGAGTTGGTATGCACCATATTGTACTTGTCATTTTGTGCATTTAATGCATCATAAATAGGGCTAGAATGCACTTTGCCAAAAATGCAGTAGTGAGGAAAATGTTGAAATCGTGTATAGGTTGCATGTTAGTGCATTGAGGTCGCATGTTAGCACATCTAGGTTGCATGTTAGCATGTTTAGGGTTCTAACACGTCTATGATTAGTAAAAGTATGTATGCGGTTTGTAAAAGTGTGTTTATGATGAAAAAGTATTTATGGTCAATGCTAGCCCATCTGTGATAAGTAGTAGCATGCTTATGTTGAAAATGCGTATATGATGTGAATAAGTGAATTTGTGGATTCTTAGCGCATATGTGATAAAGACAAGTGCATATATGACAAAAGTGCATTTTTGCACTGTAAAACTACTTATAGGGATTTTTAGCACGTCTATGATAAACATAAGCGTGCTTATGGTCCCAATAAAGGAAAAACAAATCATCATTGTGATAAACAAGAATGACCAATTGAATAAGCTATCAGATTGATGAAATCTGGTGAGTGCCCTTGTATGATAAGTTGCAAAGCGATTGATAAATTTGATGAAGTTGCGAGATAGAGTTGATAAAGTTCACACAAGATTGACGAGATTGCTATGCTAATGAAGTTACACTTGTGATTATAGGTTCACTTGGCTCGTCTAGATTCTTGAGAGAGATTTTTGAGGACGTAGAGGTTGAGACCATTGTTGACAGAGGATGGCCATCTAACACTAGGAGGACTAGGTCTATGGCACACTACTTTTATGCCCGAAATTTAGACAAATCTCAGTTTGCTATTTTCACTGGCCGAGCGGTGGTACATCGAGCATTGCACCTTCCACTTAGCGACAAGAGTGACGAGAGCGATGTTTGTGACTCTGGAGGATGTCTACCAGATTTTGCAAATCTTGATCTATGGGGAGATGGTTTTCTACAATCAGGAGGGAGGAGATGTAGAGGCTCTGCACTGAGTGTTCGATTGTAAGGACCTAGAGATCTGCGATAGTCATATTAGCTAGAATGAGATGTATGAGGTGGGTTTGGTTATATCGACTGGGTGATCAATAGGTACATCTCTCCAAACTACATAACACATGGGATGTTGATTGGTTGGGGTCAAGCAATGGATGGAATGCTATCACATGGGACTTGGATCACATTAGGCTATACGCATTGGCCCACATATATCATGATTTACATCCATTCATCTACTTGGGTGGTTGAGAGATATTTGTCAGGGTCACACTTTTGCAGATATGGGCTTTCGAGCATATTATTGAGATGAGGCTAGCATGCTACAAATGACACATGATAGGACAACCCTATGTGCATATGTAAAGCATGATTGTCTCCCAACCTCGACTCAAGAAGATGGATCATTAGAGGCGCACCATCAATGGTATTGATACTATGATTTGGCAGTTGTGAGATATGGGAGGAAGATGAGATAGAGCTTCCTTATTGTGACTAGACTAGGTGTCTCATTGGGAGGACTCTGTACATTATTGAGAGACATCTTCTGGATAGGGTATCTAGATAGTTTGGCTGAGTACAGGCCCAACCTCTAGGTTCAATGAAGTTTGCACAAACTAGACAAGAGATACCATGACGGGGACCATGCCTATTGTATGAGGTTGATGTGGTAGAGTTATAGGAATTGATACCAGTGGTTTGGGACTTGAGGTTAGATGTAGCTGATGTAGGCATGATGCCAAATTATGAGGCATATTTTTGAGTGCACCCTTTTCCATAATTGACTAGACTTGGAGAGTCAATTCCTCGACAGGAGGATGATACAGATGGAGAGTGACCATCTCGTCGATGGAGGAGGGGGAGAGGCATCGACTCAAAGGGAGATGATGAGGGAGATGGAGGGAGGGGTGGATGGCCACATAGGCCACCTTGATGTTGGTATTGCATGAAGATTGCATTGATGAAGTATAGTGTTGTCATTGATGTCAATAGTAACCGGTAATGGAGTTGTATTGCAACCAGTAGTAAAGCAATGAAGGCAACCAATATTGGTATTGTTATTGAAGCAAAGTGATCAACCGATAACCCTAACTAGTTGATATGCCAAACCCTAACCGATGGAGCTTGGTGAATCGGTTATGATGATCTATGACCGAATGATGATCGGAGATGAAGATGCCAGGTAAGCATGATGCATGTGATGAGGTTCAAAGTGGTTTTGGCGTGTGTAGATAACTATTTATCTTGGGAATGATCAAATGCATAGCATGAAGTGAAAAATGCGTGATGATCTACAGGATCCAATGTGCAGTGATCCAGGAGTGGTTCAAGTTGTCTTGAACAATGTGTAGTTGATTTCTATGTAATCCAATGGTTATGGTTGAACCGATATGTTTGTAATCTCTATGAGATTTGTAGGTTTTGTGTTGTGTTATTGACCTATTGTATTTATATTTAAAGTCGATGAGTTGTTTTGTAATTGTGTTGGCAATTTGGTTAAGTGTGGTATTGTGATTGTTGCCGAACCTGAAGGAGTGTCTGCAAAATGTTGTGAAGGCAGATAGGAGCAGAAAAGGATCTAACTAAGCAAGATAGTGCTATTACCAGATCAACAAAGAACTTGTTGTTCTCTAACCATTACAACAATTAAATCCCCTAACTGGGTAAGCTTTAATAGGCTTGGTGTTGTTTAAATACTCTAACCAGGTGATCCATTAGCTTGGATTTGAAATCCTCTACTGAGGTTACTCCTAACAGGGTATTGTAGTCAATCCCTTAACCGGGTGGTCCCTAACCTGATTTGTTCTTAACATGACATTATTGTATAAGCTTCTAACAAGGCTTGGCTCCTAACAGAGCGAACTTCAGAAGAGTTCAAAATACTTGTGGGATTCATCCCCATCGTGGTTTTTCCCATTTGGGTTTCCACATGAAAAATCATTGTGTCAAGTGGTGAATGATTTTGTGGATATGTTTTGATATGGTTGATTTGAATAACTTGTAAATCCATTTAGATATGTTTAGATGACCAGAAGTGATATGAAATGAGCTATTACTGATGTTAGTAAAGTGGTTTAATGTTTTGGTTAAATGGTATGTGAGTTTTAGATCTGTTACATTGTATCATTGATGTTTTGTTCAATCGGTAAAGTTTGGCACTGCAGTTGCAGTTTTTGGTATAGTGACTAAACTGGTTAGTTTAGCAAGTTTTTTCTGAGTTAGGATTAAGTTTGGTGAAAGTTTATTTTGTTTTCTATCTACTGATTCACCCCCCCTCTCAATAGCTGACCAGATAATTATAGTATTATCATATTATCAATTGGTATCAGAGCATTTCAGGTCCTCTTGTGTTTAAGCCTAATAGCTTGAGGAAAAGATCTAGGAGAACATGATGAAGAAATAAGGTCCAAAGTTCAATAGGGAAAACTATAGAATTTGGAGTGATAGGATGAAGATCTATATCAAGAGCTTAGGAAGTCAATATTGGGAACATGTTGTTACTAAATATAACTTGCCTAGTGGGATTTTGTCAGATGATCAAAATAAGGAGCAACAAGAGAACAATCAAGCATTGGAGGCCATTATCAGTTCCTTGTCCAATTCATAGCATGTTGATGTTCATTAACTAGAGACTGCATATGAAGTGTGGAAGAAACTGGAAGATTTCTATAGCGGTGATGAGCATGTTAATATTGCCAAAGAAGAGAGTCTGAGAGGTAAATTTGATGATATGCGGATGGCTGAAGGAGAAAACATTCAATAGTATGGTCAGAGGATCAAGGAGATAGTCAGACAGATCAAAAGTGTTGGAGGTAAAATGGAGGACACCACAGTGGTTATAAAGGTGTTGAGAACCCTTCTATCGGTCTATGCTATCTGAGTTGCAGCCATTTAGGAACTCAAGTCTATTGATAAAACAAAGGTAACTCTTGACCCCATCATTGGTAAATTAACTACATTTGAATTAAATGGTTTTGATGGAAGTGTTTAGAGATCAAAATATGCATTTAGAGCCTCAGTTTCAACCCCACCGGTAAGGAAAATTAGAGAAGTCAATTACAGTCATGAGTCTAGATCCAACAGAGAGGTAGATGATGAAGATAGTCTGATTGAGCTTGAAGCATTGTTGGACAAGAGGTTACACAGAGGTACTGGTAAGTACATAGGTAAATTACCTTTGAAGTGTTTTGCATGTAACCGAATTGGACATATTGCTACTAACTGTCCTAATGGAGATAATGAGCAAAAATGTGAGAAGTATAAAGGCAAAGGTAAAAGAGATTGTCTCATTATAGTGGATGGAGGAATTATAGATGAGGAATTTGAGGAAGATGCAAATGAGTACATTGTCTTTGTTGCTATTAAAGAAGAGACATCATATCAGAAGGTATTAGTCTCTCGCATGGATAGTTTTGATGACTGGATTATAGACAGTGATTGTTCACATCACATGACTGGTGACCGGAGTAAGTTTCTTACTTTGAGAGAGTTTAATGGAGGTGTTGTGAGATTTGGGAATGACTCACACTGCATGGTGAAAGGAAAGGGATCCATCTCTCTGAATGGTAAAAGTATTGCAGATGATGTCTACTGGGTTGAAGGATTGAAACACAATATTTTGAGTGTTGCTCAACTCAATGACAAATGTTACCCAATGGAATTCAAGAATGGAGTCTGCAAGATTTATGGAAGCAAAGGTGAGCTAATTGCAACTAACAAATAGACCAGAGGTAACTTGTTTCATTTAAGCTCTAAAGTCAACAATTGTTTAATTACAAAAGTAGAAGATAGTTGGCTTTGGCATCAAAGATTCTGTCATGTAAATTTTGATAACATTGTAAAAGTCATTAAGTCCAAATCAGTAAGAGGTTTGCGATAGTTGGACAAATCAGTGAATTCTTTGTGCAAGGAATGCCAGTTACAGAAGATGACATCCTCTATCTTCAAGAGCAAATATTTCTCAATAGAACATTTGCTAGATTTGGTTCATACCGACCTATGTGGACCAATGAGGACTAGGAGTATTCAAGGTGATTGGTATTTCATGATTTTTACCGATGACTGCTCAAGGATGAGGTGGGTCACATTCTTGAAAGACAAGACATAAGCATTTAGCAAGTTTAAGGTATTTAGAGCCTTAGTTGAAAATGAAAGTGGAAAGAAGATAAAGTGCTTAAGAACTGATCAAGGTGGCAAATTTACTTTAGAGGAATTCACTAGAATTAAGAGGCAGCTTTCTGCACCTAGGACACCACAACAAAATGGTATTGCAGAAAGGAACAACTGGTCAGTTGTTGAAGCTACTAGGACTATGCTAATTCAAGGAGGTGTAGCTAAGACATTCTGGAGAGAAGCTATTAGCACAACTATTTACACAATGAACCGGATACTGGTTAAAAGAGGTAAGGATAAAATCCCTATGAATACTGGTATGGTAGATCACCTAATGTCAGTTACTTTAAAATTTTTGGTAGCAGATGTTTTATCAAAAGAGCTGAATATATTGGTAAGCTTGATGCCAAGAGTGATGAAGGCATATTTCTTGGTTACTCCACCAAGAGAAAAGCTTACAAGTGTTACAATAACCAGACCAAGAAGATCATTAAAAGTGTTAATGTCCGAGTTGATGAGTTTCTTGAGAAACTAGCAGAAACCAGTGAGGAGAAGGAGGAAGAAGAAACTTGCACATTGTTTTTGGACCCAGAGCCGGTGAAGCCAGAAGTTGAAGAACAAAACAGAGAAGCCCCAGTTCAACCGGAACATGAAGGTCCAATAGAAGAAGAAGCAAGTGAAGAAGCAGAAGAACCTGGAAATCAAGATCATGTCATTCCAAGGTATGTTAGACTCAATCATAGGCTCAATCAGTTTTTTGGAGACATGAATGCAGGCGTGCTAACAAGAACAAGGCTTAGAGAGAACTCTTGTATGATTTCCACCATTGAGCCTAGAACTGCAAAAGAAGCTTTTGCAAATTAAGAATGGATCAAGGCAATGGAAGAAGAACTTGACTAGATAGAGAAGAACAATACTTGGTCATTGGTACCCAGACCGGAGAACATGAATGTAATAGGTACAAAACGGGTATTTAGAAATAAATTGAATGAAGATGGAGTAGTGGTAATAAATAAAGCCAGACTAGTATGCAAAGGATATGCACAAGAAGAAGGTGAAGACTATGGTGAGACATTTTTACCAGTTGCAAGATTGGTAGTAGTAAGGACTCTACTTGCATTTGCAACATACAGAGGATTCAAAGTATATCGGATGGATGTTAAGTCAGCATTCCTAAATGGAATATTGGAAGAGGAAGTCTACATTGAACAACCAGATGGTTATTCTTTAATTGTAGAAAAGGACATGGTGTGAAAATTACATAAGGCATTATATGGACTGAAGCAAACACCTAGAGCATGGTATGAAAGATTGCAGTCTCACTTGGTGAAGATAGGTTTTTCAGAGAACTAGTGAAGACAGTAACATATATCTCAAGTCAGAAGGAGATAAGATATTGGTAAGTGAGGTATTTGTTGATGATATCATTGTTGGAGGAAATGATAATATTTTTCATGACTTTGTTGATGAAATGAAGAATGAGTTTGAGATGTCACTAGTAGGTGAAATAAATTTTTTCATAGATATGCAAATCCAATAGATGAAGGAAGGTATTTTTATTGCACAGTCCAAATATGTGAAATAAGTATTGAAGACTATAAACCAGTTGGAACACCAATGGTTACAAATTGTAAATTGTCTAAGGAAGATGATTCTACATCAATGGATGAAAAGGAGTACATGACAATTATTGGTAAACTACATTATATTGTCCACAATAGACCGGACATTGCTCATGCCGTAGGACTGGTTGCTAGATTTTAGAAAAGCCCAAAGGGTACACACATGGTAGCAACTAAAAGAATTTTTAGATATCAGAAAGACACAATTGATTATGGATTATGGTATCCATATGCAGGAGACTTTGATTCAAAAGTCTATATAGATGCAGATTGGGCAAGCAATGTTGATGACAAGAAGAGTACATCCAGAGGAGCATTCTTTCTTGGAGGAAGACTAGTGTCTTTGAGCAGAAAGAAACATAGTTGTATCTCTCAATCAACTGCAGAAGCTGAATATGTTGCAACATATATGAAATGTACCCAAGCAATCTGGATGAAACACATTTTGGAAGGTTTCAAGTTGAAGATATTATAACCGGTAAGGATTTTTTGTGATAGCGCCAGTGCAATAAACATTTCTAAGAACCCGGTGTTGCATGCTAGGACAAAGCATATTAAGATGAAGTATCATTTCCGTAGAGAGAAAGTGGAAAGTAAAGATGTGCCACTGGAGCATGTATCTACTAAAGAACAACTAGCCGATATCTTTACTAAACCTCTGCCTAAGGCTACATTTGAGTATCCTAGAGGTAAGCTAGGGGTTGTACCCCTACATGAAGTCAATTAAGAAGATGTGGAAGACATCAGTCCCAGAGCTTATTAAAAATCTTGAAGCGGGATTGGTGTAGAGTGGAGCTACTCCACAGGGGGAGCAACTTGGTGCAGATTGGTGAAACATGGAATGGTTAACCTTCACTTTGGCATTGCTGTCAAAGGGGGAGAAGAACTATATATGATTGAATAGCCAGTTACCAGCTGAAGACATGAAGATACAGTTGAAGGAGAGTACATGGAAACATGTAAACCAAGATTCCTATACCTGTGTATGTGTTTACTCTCAATCATCACAATCAAAGGGTATTGATATTTGTATTGCCATCAATGCCAAAGGGGGAGATTGTTGGCATTGCATGAAGATTGCATTAATGAAGTATAGTGTTGTCATTGATGTCTACAGTATTTGGTAATGGACTTGTATTGCAACTAGTAGTGATGCAATAATGCAAACGGTAGTAAAGCAGTGAAAGCACTCGATATTGGTATTGTTATTGAAGCAGAGTGATCAACCGATAACCCTAACCAGTTGATATGCCGAACCCTAACCGATGGAGATTGGTGAATGGGTTGTGATGATCTATGACCGAATGATGATTAGAGATGAAGATGCCATGTAAGCATGATGCGCGTGATGAGGTTCAAAGTGGTTTTGGTGCATGAAGATAACCGTTTATCCTAGGGATGATCAAATGCATAGCATGAAGTGAAAAATGCGTGATGAGCTATAGGATCCAATGTACGGTGATCCAGGAGCAGTTAAAGTTGTCTTGACCAATGTGTAGTTGATTGCTATGTAATCCAATGGTTATGGTTGAACTGATATGTTTGTAATCTCTATGCGATTTGTACGTTCTGTGTTGTGTTACCAACCTATTGTATTTGTATTTAAGGTCAATGAGTTGTTTTGTAATTGTGTTGGCAATTTGGTTAAGTGTGGTAGTGTGATTGTTGTCAAACTAGAAGGAGTGTCTGCACAATGTTGTGAAGGCAGATAGGAGCAGAAAAGGATCTGACTAAGAAAGATAGTGCTATTACCAGATCAACAAATAACCCGTTGTTCTCTAACCATTACAATAGTTAAATCCCCGAACTGGGTAAGCTTTAACAGGCTTGGTGTTGTTTAAATCCTCTAACCAGGTGATCCATTATCTTGGATTTGAAATCCTCTACCGAGGTTACTCCTAACAGGGTATTATAGTCAATCCCTTAACCAGGTTGTCTCTAACCGGATCTATTCTTAACATGACATTATTGTATAAGCTTCTAACAAGGCTTGGTTCCTAATAGGGCGAACTTCAGAAGAATTCAAAATACTCGTGGGTATTCATCCCCACCATGGTTTTTCCCATTTGGGTTTCCACGTGAAAAATCAATGTGTCAAGTGGTGAATGATTTTGTGGATATGTTTTGATATGGTTGATTTGAATAACTAGTAAATCCACTTAGATATGTTTAGATGATCAGAAGTGATCTGAAATGAGCTGTTACTGATGTTAGTAAAGTGGTTTAATGTTTTGGTTAAATGGTATGTGAGGTTTAGATATGTTACATTGTATCATTGATGTTTTGGTCAACTGGTAAAGTTTGACAGTGCAATTGCAATTTTTGGTACAGTGACTAAACCGATTAGTTTAGCAAGTTGTTTATGAGTTGGAATTAAGTTTGGTGAAAGTTTAGTTTGTTTTCTATCTACTGATTCACCCCCCCTCTCAGTAGTTGACTGGATTATTATATTTTCATCATATTATCACTCGAGGGAGAGGAGACAGAGTACAGGTTCTGAAGGCATAAGTGCCACGAGTACAAGTACAAGTTGGGCAAGTACTAGGACGAAGGGAGGATGCTCCTCGCCAGGCCGTGGGAGAGGAAATTGAATAGGGAAGTAGATAGTGTTGGGAGTGGGAGGGCATGTATGAGTAGCCTAGGGGAGGAGGCGGTTGGGATGATGCAATTGATTTTGGGGCCATGAGAGCCCGACTAGGAATTTTGGAGGATCGTGTAGAGATCTAGGCAAGGTAGATTGCGTCACTTTGAGAGTAGGTCTGGACAATGACAACAGAGAGAGATGTGGTGATAGTGTGACATTGTAGAGTTGAGGTTTCTATCAAGATCACATAGGCTATAGGTCAAGACGATGTTGCCTCATGGATGGACAATGTGTTCAGGGTTGCACAAGAGATTGCATACTGACAAAACCTATATGAGTCTATCGTGCTAGCCAATCAACAAGTAGGAAATTTTGTAGTTATGTCTAAGGATACGAGCTGAGGATGATGATGAAGGTTAGACAATGCAGGGGTGATGTGGCCACCAAGAGTGGGGACAACAATAAGGTTAGTTGGGGCAGGTCCATCTGGAGCTCAGAGGCCACATAGACCATCAAGGTCCAAGGGCAGTAGTTCATCATAGCCCCTTCCACAACCATTTTGTACTAGTACTGCCATTTTGTATGATGATCTAAACACCTATAGGTGATTTTGTAGCCATTTTTGAGATTTCCACATCATTGTATCATGACACTTATTTTATATATATATATATATATATATATATATATATATGAGATGCGACCTATTCCTTGCGGCCATATGCTTATATAATGATGCATGATGATTATGATGTTTTTTCTATGATGCTTATGCTATACCTATTATGATCCTATGATGTTTATATGATGTTCTACCATGATAATGCAGTTAATCTATATGTTGTGTTATCCTTGTTTTTATTTCAAGCGAAAACAAGGTAACCCCTATGAATTTTTTATGGATTTTTATTCGAATTCATTCTCATTTCTCTAAGGGTTTGTTTTTCAAGGCATTTTTCCTGCCTCGTTAGTCTTTGGATACCTTATATCCATTTCCCATTTCTTGTTTTATTAGTTAAATTTAAAAATTTAACTTAAAACATTTCTTTTTGATCTTTTGGTGTAAAGTCTGGTTTTAAGTCAGACTCTACACCATCTTTTGATCCTTTGTGCAAGATCAGACTTTAAGTCCGACATTGCACTTGTTTTTGAGTAATGGTGTATTTTGGACTTTTAAGTCCAAATTATACCATTTTTGAGTTTTGAAGTTTTATTGGACTCTTGAGTCCAAAATGCATATTTATTATGCATGTCTTTTTATATTTATTGTTTGAGTCTTTGTGATCATTTTGGTTTCTTTTCTCTTTTTAATCTCTTTTTTGAGTTTGATTTACTCTATTTTCATTTCTCAAGGGTCTTCATTGGATTTTGAAGCGATTGCACTTGACGAGAGTCATTTAGGGTAAGTCTTTGTTCTTCTTTTTAAAGGTTTCATCTCATTTTGTTTCATTTTTCACTATGAAACGCCAATGATTGAAACCCGATATTGACCATTTTTCGAGTTGAAATGGTGAATGTCGATCTTTAAACCCAATCTTTACCACTGTTGGCACTCTTTTTTTAATGGTGTTTGTTGTGTAGTAACCATGACATATACCATTATTTTAAACCCTTCCCTATTGGTGTAAGGTGGGGTCACAAGCTTGCAATGCACCGAAGTCTTTCCTAACAGTGTATTGTGAGGTTGTCCCTAGGCCCTACATCATCTTCACTAGTTTTTATGCACTATTTTCCACAAGTGTTGTGTGTGTCGGGCGTATGACCTTGACATACATCAAAGACCTAGCTATCGGTGCATGTCGGGGCCATTATCCCCGACTCACACCATTTTATTTTTTGAGTTTTTTCCAAGCATTTTCCCAAGGTGCATGTTGGGGGTATAACCCCGAACCGCGCCAAACACAATTTGTTTTCCTCTATTATTTTTAATGGTGCATATTAGACTTATAAGTCCCATATACACCATTTCATGTTTTTGTCCTTCCCAAGTGCAAATGGGACTTATAAGTTTGATATGCACTTTGTTATCTTTTTCACTGATTTTTGGTGCAAATTAAACTTATAAGTCCAATTTACACCAGATACACACACATGCATGTTGGAGATATTAATCCAATTTTGTACTTATTAAGACAATTTTTGGGATTTTTGGAATCCTAATAGAGGGACTAATGAGCTTAAATATGGTAATGATCTTTTTCAAATGTTACAATTGCAATCACACTCAAATGATAGAATCATCACTAAGCAAGAAAGGAATGAAGTTCAAGAAACAAGACCCTCATCCGGTTTGGTCCTCTAACATTGGCAATATTAGAGACATGAAGATAGGGCATGTAGATCTTAAGGATTTATTGAAAAGAATCAATGAGCTGCCACAATACTACAAAATGGAGGCAACCATCAATAGTTACATTCATTTGGTTTTGGCTTTCCCCATGTCAACACATAATCCTAAGTTTATGTTAGCATTAAAGCTAACCAATATGATCCAGTGAGCAGATCAATCAAAGATACAGAGGGAAAGAAGACTCTCATCAAATTTGATGAAGACTTATTTGACACCATTTTCAAGTGTCCACATATATATCAATCTACCAATATTGACATGTGATCAACATTGACATATTATGATAACAATTCAGATAAATGCAGAAGGAATATCAATGAGAACTGGTTGAAGACCCCAAGGCCTAAAATTGCAAGATGGCCTGAGACTATTCATCGTAGTGACTTTATTGATGAGGTAAATGATTTGATTACTCTCCTCAGTACAGTAAAAGGTGTATACACCTAAAAATGGTCTGAAGATAGTTAATTAAATACGCAACTATTTGATTAATTCCCCTTCCCAATTAATTGAATTCACAAGCAATTTAATTAATTTCTCTATTCATCTACTAGTAAATAAATCTAAATGATTTATTTATATAGTTCATCTCACATCCCCCTTTGATTAATTAATTCTAAATTAATTAATGTCTCTCCATATTAATCAATTCTTCTAATCCCTAATTAAGATTAACAAACTCAAGTTTGTTGAGATTAATTACCATTTTTCAATTATTTGAATTTCTAAATTCAAATGAGCACATGGTTCCTAACTTTAACCACCCAACCTAACCATCCCCTAACCTAACCCATTCAATCTAATCCTGGGTCTAACTAACCCTATCCTATTTTGCACATTCTAACCTCCTTATCCTAACCTCTCATGGTGTGGATATTCTCTCCTTGAGACACATGGCACTTTTGCCACATGTCTCCTCCCTTGGACACTTGCCCTCTCATGAGCAAGTCTCCTTGACACTTGTCACCACAGAGATGACAAGTGTCCCTTCCTCCAACCTCTTCTCCAACTTCCTCAATCTTGGCCCTTGATATCTTCAGATCAAATCTGGACCGTCGATTCCTGCCACCTCGGCTTTGGCCTTGGAATTCCTATAAATACCCCTCATTTTGGAGCAATAGGGATCCGATCTTATATCAATTTATGCATTGTTATTATAGGCATATCGATCCCATCTCATATCAATCTAGGCATCATTACTATAGGCAATTTGCATTTCAATTATCTAGTAATTAGCTTTGGATTTATCATAGCATGTTAATCTAGTTCTTACATCATGCATTTCATATCATCTCCATAGTCAGTCATGATCAATTAGCTACTCAACTCTTGAGTTGTCACTTTGGAGGTCATTGCTCCATTGAGAGCCCATCAATCCAACACCTTCAAGGTCCTCAAGAATAGAGGAAAATGGGACATTTCAAGGAAGGCTTATGGTTTGCATCTTTGGTTTAAATTTTCAATTAAGCTTTTCAATTATGCTTCTATTGTCTCATTATATGTGTATGCCTCTTATACTAACCACATTTTTAGCATCACATTAATTGGCGCCCACCATGGGGCCTAGCCCCTTTGATCTTTAACAAGTTTGCTTGTAGGAAATTTCATTGACAGGTTGATTAGCTCTTTCAGAGTGCAGATTAGCTCTCTTGGGCTCCCGAATCGCGTTCTTAGCCTCTTTTGTGGCATTCTGACACCTCAAATGACATTTATGGGAGATTCCTCAACTCTATTTTAAAGTTTTTCTGTACATTAGCGCTTTCAATCTGTACTGTAGCATTTTTGGTATGTATGGTGGCATTTTTTGGCAAATTTGTCAGCATTTTCAGTCTATTTAACAACATTTCTGGTTTGTAGAACAATGTTTCTAGTTCGGAGAACATCGTTTCTAGTGTGTAGAGCAATGTTTCTGGTGTGTAGAGTAGCGTTCTTGGCACATATGATGGCGTTCTTGGTCAATTTGATGGTGTTTTCAGTTTTTTATTAATTTTACAAATATTGTATGTTGCATTCCTCATTTCTGCTTCTGGACTGTCATTTTCCCGAACCTAATTTGCAGATTGTTGGTTTTGCAGGTACTTATTTTGCTATGAAAGACCAGAGTTATAAACTATTTCATCACCAAAGAATGCAATATAGACTACTAACTTTGTTTGCAGCTGTGGGATCTTGCACTTATATTTGTTGAATTAGGCACATAGACTAATTACAGTGGAAATGAACAAACATGTCTTACGTGTCTTGATGATAGGCGAGTATGCTTTCACCTTTCTTAGGTGATCAAAAAGCTAGACTCATCCTTTGCTTTCAAAAGTGCATATCTTTAGAGGGACTATCACAGTGGGAAAAAGTAATCACCATGTGAGAACGACCCAAGTGAGTACAGCTAGACCTGAGCATTCCAACTCACTATAATAAATAGGCCTTTGATGATTAAAGTCTCAGAGGATGGGATTATTTGAGTTTTCTTTTTGAGATCTCTCATATCGGGCATTTTGTAGGGCCTCGCGGTCTCAATCACATTTACATGACTACAACTTGTTTCGGTACCTTGTTGGGCTATAGGCCTCAATCATGCTTGCGTGACTTTAAGGGGTAATTTCAAATGGAATTCCTGACTAAGAACCATAAAAATAGAAGCTACCCGATTCACCTCCAAAAGGGTGATAATCTTTGTGCAAGAGAGATAGTAACTCTCCGAAGACACTTGCCATATCGTGCCCCCATTAACATTTGGAGTCGGATAATACAACGTTGATAATCCATTGCGTGAAACTCAGTAGCCGTATTCTGATTAGCTATTGGGTGTGTACCTAAGTCAGCAAGAAAAGGTTTTCATTCTCAGCCAATCTCCTTAGGATAGATTGATTGATGTGTTTTTAATTGTTAAAAACCTTTGAAACAAAAAATATAATATGATTTCTATGTTTGTAAGTCAAGTCAAGATATCATCCCTTAAAATACAACAAACATTGAAAACTCAAACTTCAAACTGTCAAATTCACAAGTTTTGTAGCAGATTAGCTCTTTCAATCCAAATAGTCGCACCTACAGTCCAAACAGTCACATCTACAGTCCAAACGGTCTCACATACAGTTCAAACAATCGCATTTACAGTCCAAACATTAGCATTTTCAGTCCAAACAGTTGCTCTTTCAGTCCAAACATTAGTGTTTACAGTTCAAACATTAGCTCTTTCAGTCCAAACGGTCGCACCTTCGGTCCAAACAGTCGCATTTTCAATCCAAAGGTCAGCTCTCTTGGTGTTAATGTCAAATTTCTCATATTTCAACATTAACTCTCAAAGGTTGAGCATATTACAGAGTTGGGTCAAAATTGTAATCTCCTAAGTTCAAAACTCAATTTGCTAAACCTACATATCATCATTTGAACTTTAGAGTCACTGTATAGCATAACATAGTTCCTGGTTTGTCAGTTAGCATTTCTGGTCTGTATGTCAGTGTTTTTGGTCAGTATAGTAGCATTTTTGGTAAGTCTGTTAGAGTTTCTGGTCCAAACAATAGCGTTTCTAGTCTAAATAGTAGCGTTTCTAGTCTAAACAGTAGAGTTCCTGGTCTAAACAACAGCGTTTTTGGGCTAAATAGTAGAGTTCCTGGTCATTTTGTCAACGTTTCTGGTAAAATACATCAAAATCAGAAAACAAAAACAACCCATTTCTTAAACAATCAAACATAGAGACTAGGTCATCTTCTTGGGTCATTAAATCAAGTTATCTTCTATCAAAACAAACTCAAGAACAAGACACACAAAGGTCTCAAGTATTCACCTCAAACAAGTTAAAGATCAAATGCCTTAAAGTGCATTATCACCCTCTTTGATAAATTGATCACTCAAACATAGTTTCTCATCACAATCAATCATCCTTTATCACGAAACTACAACGCTTGATCAGAATAACCTTATTCTTTATCATAGGATATATTGTTCCTATTTGAACTTGGCCATATAAAAAATCACAAAATTTGCACTCCAAAACTAAGATCGAAAAACTTGCCAACAACCAAATACTTGAAAAGATCATTTCCCCAACAATTGCTCACTTATTGCGACACATTACGCAAGATTTAATCACAAAAACATTCAAAACACAATGCCCATTTTAATTGCAGCACAGAGACATAAGATCGCCGAAACATTGGAAATACTTGAAGATCATAGAAACATGGCATACCAAAGTAAAAGACAAGAACACATAACAAGACAACATATTGGAGAAATCAAACAAGTCCAGAATAAAAATCCAACCATGTCAAAACTCAACAAAGATTCAAATGCATATCCAAAGAAAGGTGGCTCTTTTATGCACCTCTTAAAGAGATCCCTAAAAGATTTGGATGAGAAAGATCACAATCAAGCACCTATATCTAGCAATGGTTCATCCCCCCATAAGAAAATTAACTCTCCAAAGGCATCTATTCTTACACTTCTTAAAAAAGTGCAAAAACCTTCCATAACATCCTCACCAGTCAATACACCCAAAGATGATGTTCCCCAAGGGATATCCATAATGGCCATCAAACCTATGTCAGAGGATCCTATTCAAAACCCATCTACTTCATATCCAAGCATTGATTCCTTGCAACATCCCCATAGAGATTCCTTGCAAATTGAAGTCCTCATTCATAAAACGCTTGTTAAACATTTCCTAATAGATGGGGGAGCTAGCTTAAATATTTGCTCATTGAGTCTTGTCCATGCTCTAGGTTATTCAAAAGATGCAGTTGATCCCCTGAAAAAGATCAAAATCAAAGCACATAATGAAGAAGCGAATTCCTCTAAAGGAGTTGTGGTATTACCCATCAGAGTGGGACCTTTGCAGAAAAACACAGCATGCCAAGTCCTAGACTTGGAACTACCATACAACATACTCTTGGGGAGACCATGGATTTAGGACATACATGCTATTCCATCAACATGTCATATGTGCTTAAAATTTCCATACAATGGACAGGAAATCACAACATCAGCTGACTTAAATCCAGTGCAGTGTGGTAATAAACTGAAATCAACTCAAGAGATCATTGTTTCACATAACAGAGAAGAAGCATATTCAAGCACACAATCCAAGGAACAATCATTTGCATTAATTTTGTCAAACATGGAAGAACAACTGTAGCTAAAAGATCAAGGGAACAAAGAATGTTCATTATCATGGAACAACAAACAAGAGAAACTTGAAATTGAAAGGGGAGAAGCAGATGTAGGTGTTGATGTAGTTCACACGTATGCAGAGAAAACGTTAGGAACTAGCCTACTTGAATCAAAATCACATACAGCTGACATGTACTTAACCAAGGACAATCAATATTTTCTTGCACGAGGTCATTTTGATGAGAGTATCATCCTAGACATGGAAATACCTACTGAAAGCTTTGACATCTCTATCATGACTCCAAATATCTCTGAAACATATCGACCTGGAGATCCTTTATCCTTAAGCTATCCTGAACCTATGGAGTGAGAAAATGAAGGACATACTGACATTGATACCTTACCTAATGACCATGCCATATCCTTATATCTTAATGAAATCAAACCTACAACAACTTTCACCAGGGATTCTGCTAACGTATCTTCAAGTCAAATAGGTGCCAAATCTCCTAGTCGCAAAAATGAAAATAAAGAAAATAATATCAGGTATAATGCTAAAAACCATTTATTGGCAACATTAGACCATGAAAAAGTAAAAATAAAGGATGCATCTATCGGTGAAAACCTCCTTGAGGCACCGAAAGATGGGAGATTTGACACCTTACCTGTGTACTATCAAGAGAAGTCATCTATCCTAATAGAACCAACAGTTATCATTGACACAATCGATCTACATCCAACAACAATCTATTTATTAGAACTAGCAAGGAAAAGATATTTGAAATCCTTCAAGGCAAATCAATTTTACCTGGTCATACGTAGACATTCCAGGGTTCGATCCAGATCTTATAATACATCACCCGAATATCAGTGCAGGAGAAAAAATCAATAATGGAACACATCATGGATCAAGAGAAGACATCAATAGAGGAGCACAACATAAATCAAGAGCAAGCATTCTATTTATCAAAATGGCTACATAATGGAACATTAAAAAACTTCAAGTCTTTGGAGACTCTCAACTTGTCATTAATCAAATCAATGATGACTATCAAACAAAAGATGACAAACTCATGCCTTACAAAAAGATGGTGGATGACTTCAAGAAATATTTTGTTGAAATCACTTTTGAGAAAATTCCAAGAAATGATAACAAAATAGCAGATGCCATGGCAACACTTGCTTCTTTATTACAAACACAGGAAAATCAAGAGCGTTATGAATTCCTGGTTGAAGAGTTGTTTTACCCTCCTCATAATTGTCCTGATTCCCAAACCATTTGTCAACTTATAGGACATGAGTCCTCCCACTATGGCCAAACTTACACATACCTAAAAGATAACATCTTACCTCTTGACTTATCGAAAAACCAAAAGAGAAACTTTATTCGCCAATCCTCCCATTATACTCTCGTCGCGGATACCCTATTTAAACGAGGTCTAGACAGTACTCTCTTAAGATGTCTCGAACAAGAAGAATATGAGAAGGCCTTAAATGAAGTCCATAACAACATTTGTGGTACTCATTCAAGTGGTCTTATCCTTTTGAAAAAACTTATACGCTGGGGCTATTATTGGCCAACTATGGAACGAGATTCTTTTCAGATAGCTAGAACATGCAAACAATGTTAGATCCATGGAAATTTGATCTGTGCACCAACATAAGAACTTCATGCTTTAGCAACATCTTGGCCTTTCTGCCAATGGGAACTTGATCTAGTACTAAAGGAAAATCCATGAAATCAGTCAGATCAAGAAAAGAAAGGAAAATTTGAACCAAATTGTTTAGGTCCATTTGTGGTCACAACAGTATTTGGGTCAAGAGCATATCAGCTATCAACACAAGACAAAGATCAACTCGAGGAACCCATCAATAGCATGCATTTGAAGAAGTTTTATGTCTGAAAAATCCAAAAATAGTGAAAAAGCAGAAAATCCAAAAACAGTGAAAAAAAACAAAAACAAAAAAAAAATCAAATATGAGAAAAAGTGCAATAAAAATAGATGGTGAAAACTTGGCAAACAAGTGCTATCTATCAGCTAGCTCTACCATCTATTGGTTCATGCTTTCTTCTACTTGCATTCTTTTCCATCAACATTGTTCATATTCATCATAAAGCCTTTGTACATACGCTGGCATCCCAGGTGATTTCTCGTCATGGTTTGGATCATTGACTATATCATAATAAGGCTTGTTTCTAGGCTGGGGGCAAAATCCTGAACCTAGCTGGGGGCAAAAAGTTTTAATCATTTTGAGCTTAATCAAAGCAGGTAGAACAACAGTTAGACAACGTTTGTCAAGTGAAAAAACTGAGATACATCCAACATTGAACATAAGATCACATTGTCAACCATTAACTATCACATATCAATCTAAACATGACAAAACACATATCAATGGATGATATATCTTGACTCATGATTTTAACACTTTGGTAATAATGGTTCAATTATTTTATTTTGATTTTCGCTATCATGATTTCTGAGTAACTCCAGGATGTCTTTGACTAGAGGAACGAGGAAGGAACATGATACTTTTCTTGTTTGTAAATTAATCATCAATATGTGCAAATTTGTCTAAGGAAATGATCATTAGAATATCATGGAAGACATTTCGGACTTGCATATAGAAATGGTTAATACTGCCTATTTTACGCAAGCAACACTCTGGTCATCTTGGTTCAATTATACCTCGATGCTTGTGCTAACTTACAATATCAAAACCCAGGAAAGTAGTGCTCAAGTCATCATGGTTCAATTCTACCATTGATGTTTTCACTCACTTCCCACATTTTAGAGGCTCAATGATGAAACAAAGCAATGACTCCATGACCGGTCCGATCATTGCACTGCATTTCATTCGCATCTGCATTTGCATTTTAAAGTAGATTTGCATTTCATTTTGCATGGGATCACAATGCTCATCTTTTACAAGTCCAAATCAAATCATTAGCAATCATCAAAAATTGAAAAGTCCAAAATCAGCAATCATCAAAAATAAAAAAAGCCAAAATCATAAAAAAATCAGAATAATCAAATCATCATAAATTCCTCAAAATTGTTAAAAATCGAAAATAAAAAATGCCAAAATCATCAAAATCGTCAAAATTGAAAAAAATAAATAAATAAAAAAACTCATCAAAATCCAAAAAAATCGAAAAACTCATTGAAATAAAAAAAAATAAAAAAAAAATAAAATAAAAAAATTCTAACCCCTGCGATGGCGCAGGCGGCGCCTCCTACATCGTCCACGGTTCCTCACATCAATATCTATCAATCAGCATCTAGGGCATCATATCGGCATCATATCATCTCAAACATCGAATCCACATCATATCAGCATCATATCATCTCAAGCATCAAATCCACATCATATCGGTATCATATCATCTCAAACATCGAATCCACATCATATCAACATCTTATCATCTCAAACATTGAATTCACATCATATCGGCATCATGTCATCTCAAACATTGAATCCGCATCATATCGAGATTTATCATCTCCAAGATCGAAACCACATCATATCGAGATTTATAATCTCCAAATCAAATCAATATCATATCGAAACCAAATCTGCATCAAATCAAGATCAAATCTACATTCTATCGAATCAATAACATCATCAATCGAGCTTTCTTTGAACCAATGCGTCGTCACACATCGCTTCAAAGAGGGGCAAAATGTATACACCTAAAAATGGTCTGAAGATAGTTAATTAAATACATAGCTATTTGATTAATTCCCCTTCCCAATTAATTGAATTCACAAGCAATTTAATTAATTTCTCTATTCATCTACTAGTAAATAAATCTAAATGATTTATTTATATAGTTCATCTCACATCCCCCTTTGATTAATTAATTCTAAATTAATTAATGTCTCTCCATATTAATCAATTCTTCTAATCCCTAATTAAGATTAACAAACTCAAGTTTGCTGAGATTAATTACCAATTTTTAATTATTTGAATTTCTAAATTCAAATGAGCACATGGCTTTTAACTTTAACCACCCAACCTAACCATCCCCTAACCTAACCCATTCAATCTAATCCTGGGTCTAACTAACCCTATCCTATTTTGCACATTCTAACCTCCTTATCCTAACCTCTCATGGTGTGGATATTCTCTCCTTGAGACACATGGCACTTTTGCCACATGTCTCCTCCCTTGGACACTTGCCCTCTCATGAGCAAGGCTCCTTGACACTTGTCACCACAAACATGACAAGTGTCCCTTCCTCCAACCTCTTTTCCAACTTCCTAAATCTTGGCCCTTGATATCTTCAGATCAAATTTGGATCATCGATTCCTGCCACCTCGGCTTTGGCCTTGGAATTTCTATAAATACCCCTCATTTTGGAGCAATAGGGATCTGATCTTATATCAATTTATGCATTGTTATTATAGGCATATCGATCCCATCTCATATCAATCTAGGCATCATTACTATAGGCAATTTGCATTTCAATTATCTAGTAATTAGCTTTGGATTTATCATAGCATGTTAATCTAGTTTCTTACATCATGCATTTCATATCATCTCCATAGTCAGTCATGATCAATTAGCTACTCAACTCTTGAGTTGTCACTTTGGAGGTCATTGCTCCATTGAGAGCCCATCAATCCAACACCTTCAAGGTCCAAAAGAATAGAGGAAAATGGGACATTTCAAGGAAGGCTTATGGTTTGCATCTTTGGTTTAAATTTTCAATTAAGCTTTTCAATTGTGCTTCTATTGTCTCATTATATGTGTATGCCTCTTATACTAACCACATTTTTAGCATCACAAAAGGACTTCCTATTTCAAATACCTACAATAAGTGGATGTATCAATACATTCATATTATCTAGAAAAATAAAAAGAAGATCTTTTGCGGTAAACAAATAGTTGATGCTTTGTGTGAGCAGCTAACTAAAGTTCCTACTACTTTGAATTTCTATATGACTTCATATCTAGTATATGCAGCCACCTCAATGAGGCATTTTCTAGGGTTGTCTACCACAAGAGACAAGAGTCAAGTTCATGTTTATCAATATTTCACATAGTTGAATCTTAAGAACAATTTGTAGCATTTCAAGAGGTTTAATGATGCTTTCTTCGCTCAGTATATGTGTATGTTTAATAAAGATCTTTAAAAGAAGAGAGTATTAGATGAAGTCTGGAATGTGGTAAGTCAATATGGGTGCATATTCCTACAATTCCCCACATTTACATATCTCAGAATAGGATGTTTTGATGATGAACCTTTCATGCTTCCTAGATACCCATCAGACAAAATTGTACTCATGGAGTTAGCTTGTTAGATGGTAGTAGTGCATGAAAGCCAATCTGGTTTGCACAAGACTGGTTTCAAGTTTTCTCTCACCATTGGGAGACATTCAATCAATTCTATCTACAAGGCTCGAGCCATGGATGAATAAATGAGAAGAATGATAATGAGGTTCTTCAAGGCCTAGAAATACTTTGATTATGGAGGTATAAAGAACAAACTCAAGAAAAGCTACACTCATGCTCACTGGGTAGAGGACATTTGGATTGATTGTAGAATAGAAGAGGATATCAGAAGACTTGATTATTGTTGCCTTATTTTGGAGTAGATTGAGAACCAAAATATTATTGATATCCCCTAGGATCTCGGAGATGATCGAGTCTTTTTAGATCCTGCATATGAGAATAATAAGGTTGTTGATTCACCTTTGCCTCTTATCCAATGGTCCCAAAAGGAAAATACTTTAATAAGGACTAGATTTCAAAGCATTCTTGCCAATACTAATGTCTGGTTAACTTAGAAAGTAATTCAATATAAATATTTTCAAACTGGATCTGAGGATGACACCACATGGCTTGTTGGGAAAACTTCTAAGTTAAGAACTAAAAATAGACAAGATACAATAGTTCCAAAGGCTCCTAAGTTCAAGTTCATATTTGGTAAAGGTAAGGATAAAATTCAAGGGGAATCTTCAACCTAGGACACTCAAACATAGGATGAAGATGAAGAAGAGTTGCTTGAGGAAGAGATTGAACATGAAGGAGAAGAGTTAGAAAAGGAACAAGAGGAAGAATATGATGAGGAGGGATTATTAGAAATTTCCAGTACTTCTCAATCCAAAGGGATGCAAGAAATCACTCCTCCTTCCTCACATGATATCAAAGGTACAATTCCTCCTTCAATACTAATCTCTACCTTGGCTCCTTTTGGTTCTACCTTTTCATATACATCGAAGGTTCCTAGTGTGGTAATCCATACTATTCCTTCAACAACAACTAGTGAGTCAACTCTTGACACCCCACATGACAACATTGAAAATGTGTTCCTTCCTAACTTGTCTAAAGTTTCTTCTTTTATGCTAGATGATTTTGATAAATTTATGTCAGAAATTGAAATTCCTTCTAAGGTTTCAAATCTTGAAAATCCACCTGCCATTGTGAGTTCTACTCATACTATTGTGACCACTATTGTATAGAATCAAGAGCTTGTATCTCAAGTATTAGACACTCAAGTAGAGGACGATACACCTTTGGCACCTTGGTTAGTTTTTAATGCTCCTAAAAAGGAAAAAGAAAACCATCTTCCCAAATGAATTGAACTTTAGTTAGTTGGTTCCTGACAAGCCTAAGGGTACAAAGAAGGTCAAGAACTTATCTAGGGTAAAGGTGGATAAGTCAAAGAACATGTAGAAATGGAAATTCCTCCCTTGGATATAGATCTGGATAAAGTTCAGCCTATAGATTATGTTATCAATAGAATTTATCTGGGGAAGCAGACACATGAAGGAATAGTGGAAGATGATCAAGCATCTTTTGACAATCTTGTGACAAGTTCTAATGAAGAGAGAATCAAGAAGGATAAATTGAAGAAACAGGTGAACCAACTCACTGATATCTTGATCAAGAGAACAAAATCATTAGAGGTAATTGAACTATTCATTTCATCAATTGATGAATAGTCACGAGAAGGGTAGTTGGTGAATAGATGGATAGAATATCGAGTCAAGGTACACATTATGTTCTGCATTTACTCTAATCAATAATCTAGAAGATGCAAAGTCTGAGATAGATAAAACTTTGGATCTATTCTCAAATTAATTAGAGACATCTAAGAAGAACTTCAACTCATGGTTGAAGTTGGAAGATTTTCAATTAGATTCTCTAGTTGATAATGGAGTACTCCCTTCAAGGGATATGTATATTGAATAAAGGGAGGTATTGGAACATCAAATGAATACCCTAGAAATACTTATCAAAGATATGAGAAAATATCAAAGGGAATGTAATGACAAAGGAAATGACATCATTGAAAATATATTAGCACTTCCTTGTACATTCCTTGATGAAAATCAAAAGCCTCTTCATGAAGATGTATTGTCAAGGAGTTCAGTTTGCTCAATTGGGGAAGAGGTGGATAAAGAAGTTTTCTCATTGTCTTCAATTGATAAGTTTATAGAAATTCAAATCAATTTAGATGATTTGTCTTCTCTTCTGAAGAAACACAAGAAATGCCACATGAGCCTCAAAGATTCCATCACTTGGGTCAAGGTTATCACAAGCCACACCAAGGGAACCAGTGAAGAACAAATGAAGGTAGTTTTGTAGAAATTTGAGGAATTCATGAAGCAAGATCATAATGGAGTGTTTGGTGAGGTTTAGTATTTTTCATATTTTCTTGAGTTGTGTAGGTGCATTTTTGTAATAAGACTTTGACACCTTAAGTTCCATTTTGTATTCTAGTTTTCACATTTAGAATAAGAATGAGTTCTAAGTCAAATATGACTACTCTTTGATTTAGTCATAGCTTTCCCAAATTAGCTCATTGCACCTCACCTATATATATGAGGTTTGATGGGTCATAGTTTTATGGTTATTTTATAGATAGTTTTCCATCTTCAGGGGTTTCTGTATTTGTTGATGGACTTCATACTTTAATCAACCTTATATGCTTGTTTTGATAAGTCTTATTGTCTATAGCTGAAACCTTTATATTTGAGATAACCATGAACCTTATTATAAGTATTTACCATTTTTATGTGTGACTAATGAATATATTCAAAATAAATGATCATGATGTGTGGGTAGAATATTTTCTCTAACCTTTGGGTGGTAGCTGTGTGGAATGATCTTTATGAAGGAATCATGTCTCATTCATAACAATGGGGTAACGTGGACAAAGGATGGACATCAACGCTAGAAGAGTTCAAAAATCTGTTGAATTTTTGTTCGCTACTATCCTTGTTCAATAAGGAGTTTGCAGACTAATTCTGATCCGGTAGTAAAGACTGTAAGTTGTCATGAGGGATGTTAGGGAAAATATATAAATGTTAAAAGAAGGACAAGAGTCCTAATTATCTTAGCTCTCCTTGATTTTATGAGTTTTAAATAAAGCTCCCACATAGATAGTAGGAAGTGGAGTGTATGTTTTGGATTGTTGTTAAGGATGAATGTTATAAATACTTTGCGTATTCCTGTGTTAGTTAGATCCTGATTTCATATTAGAGTAATGTTATGCTGATGAAGTTGATTTCTGAATAAAGAAAAGTATCTACTTTTTAAGTTAATATGGCATTTCTGATATGGTTGTGGGTTTAATCAGTTAATTTCTATTATTGTTCTTATTCTAGGAGACTCATCCAAGGGGACCCACTTGGTGATAATTCTATATGGTTGTCTTTTATGTACTTTGTTTCTTAAGTTTTTTAGTTCTATTTCATTCACTTTCTCACTGTCTCTTCCTGCAATAACAGTCTATAACTCTATGACTGTTTTTGTAGCCACGACAGGGCAAAATAGTTATTTTTGTACAAGTTGAAGAATTGGCATTTTGTTAGCAAAAATTAATGTTATCCTTAAAGTCATGATTTCAAGCAATTTCCTATTCTGAAAACAGTTGTTTAATCACTTTCAATTGTCTAAAATAGGATATACTTGTTCCTATATGTTCTTAGTGCATATACTTTGCAGTCCCATTTCAAGTTACACGTCCTTGAATTGATAAATAAATGAGTCAAAAGAATGAAATTCAGATAGCTGCTCAATGGAAACTTGTGTCTCTATTCTGATTACTTAGTTGTGTGTTATAGCCATTGTTTTGCACCCACATTTTTGGTGCCATTGTCGGGGATGTTGACAAACTGAGAGTTTATGAGAATAATAGGATTTCATTTGTCAGAATAGTATATTAGTAGCATTTCATCTTTAGTATAGTATAAGTCATTTATGTTGTTGAATGCAACACAAATGTTAACCTTCCAAAATCTGTATGCATTGAAGAAGGATAGATCCCCTTGGGAGTTTCCTTCCTAATTTGGATAATTCTGACAAATATCCACCTGAAAATCCCACTAAGCCAAAACTTGACCATTTTGTGTAACTCTTTGCAGACTTAGATAACTTAATTCCTCCACCAAAACCACCACCTGATGAATATTTAACCACTGCATTAGTTTTTTACCAAGGCATTATGGCTGGTAAAGGCGGTGGTGGAAATAATCCACCCCCACCCCCTGAACTAACCTTCAAATTTCCCATACCTTCGCAAGGAGCCAATGCCAATCTGAAAAACATCCCTCCTTCTGCTCTTCCTCACTTCTACGACCTTATTACAAAAGATCCAAATACCTTTCTTGTTGAATTTGATGTCCTATGCAGAAGCTATGATTACACTATAGATGGACACCACCTCAAATTATTTCCATCCACCTTGAAGGATTGTGCTCTTTGATGGTTCATGTCTTTAGGAGAAGATTCTGTCACTGTTTGGGACAACATGAAAGAAAAAATCATTAAGAAATAAATAGATTATTGTAGGGGAAGTGATATGAGGGGAGATGATATTTTTCAGGATGCAACAAAAAGATGAAGAGTCCCTAGAAGATTATGTAGGAAGATTTCTCTTTTGTCTGAAGAAATCCCAACATAATCAGCTAAGTGAAGATTCACAAAAAATGGTCTTCTTAAGGGGAGTCAATGAAGAATGTATAGATTCTCTCAACCTCATGGCTAGAGCATATATTACTCAAGCTACATAGAGTGACATACAACTACTATGACAAAATTATTCAAGAGCTGCATTAAGGAAGCCCAGAGGATCCAAGTACATGTCATCAGGAAGCAAATCTAACTTTGGAGTTTCAAAAATGGAGTTGACAAATCTACTCAAATATTTTTAGCAGGACATCGTCAACAATATGGCCACACAAATTGACACTCTCCAAGCCAAATAGAAACAAGAAGCTACAGAAGCAATGCTAAATAAATTTTGTCCACATTGCAGACATAACAAAATGGAGTGTAGATGTAAAAAGTTGACTAGTATTGACAACATAATGCATCAACCAGACTTTCATAAAATTGAGGATGATGAAGGACAAATTTTCTTTGTGGCACAACAAAAACTATGGGTTCAAAGACAAGGTATGCCACCTGATCCTTTATTTTTTAATGGTCCATATTCATATGTATCCAATAATCAATGACAAAACCAATATCTTCCTAATATTTTCAATTATGGGAACCCTCAATGGATCTATCAACCTAATTCTTGGTCTGGACCCCAAGCTCAATGGCAGCCACCTTAAGTGAATTGGTAGGCTCAACAACCTAGCTGGCCCCAACAATGGCCTTAGAGAGGAAAATAATGGCCTAACCAGGTTAATCCACCTCCAACCTCTCAACCAACTATTATGCCACCTGCAAATGTTTTGCCAAGACTTACACAACTTCCTACCCATCTTGCCCCTAATCTTAACAATAAACCACAACAACGACCTATGTATTCAAAAGAGTTTAACCAATATCTTGCCTACTCAGTTAATATCAGTGATGTTCATCTAAGATCAGGAAAAACTTTGCAATCACCAGCTACTCCACTAATCACAAAGTTAACCAATAAGGAGGAAGAAATAGTTGAACCAACCCTAGTTTTAAGGTCTAATGATCTTTAGGATCCAAACCTTCCATTCCCTCAAAGATTGGCTCAACCAAAATCTGTTCCTGAGCCAACATTTGATTTTCTAGGTCAGCTTAAGCAAGTCTCCATTAAAAATCCTATTTTCCAAGCCATTAAGGATATACCTATATATAAAAAATATTCTCAATGGAAACTTGTGGCTCTAGCCTGAGTACTTAGCTACGTGTTATAGCCATTGTTTTTCACCCACAAGGATTCCTATTGTAATTTTTATCTTTAATCTTATGCAACGGAACTTTGCCGAAGTGAAGAGAAAAAGTGAAACTTTGAGTTCATATTGTTGTTTTTCAAATTTGATCAAATAAGAAGACACCTTTGGCATTCAGACTTTGTGTTGGATTCATTGTGATTTATTGTGGGAGTTTTCTTACATCATTCTTGTGATAAAATATTATTATGATCAAATAAAAGCATTGTGTTGAGAAAATATTAAAGAGTAGAATAAATGTTGGGTTGTAAAATTTGTGTTAAATTTTCAAGCTCTTGTTAAATAGAATTTGTAATTAGCAAAAGAGGTAACAATTTGAAGACTTTGAGCTTCATCTTGTTTTTTTGAGAAATAGTTAATTGAATTGTAATAAGATAGTATTTCAAAGACTTTGTGCTTTGCTTTTTTATCTTGATATGGAGGTGGTGATTTGAAGACTTTTGGCTTCATTTTATTATTTTCAAGAAAGGATTATCAAAATTGTAATAGGATATCAAGTGTAGCATTGTAAATTGTACACCCTTATTTGGGTGGTATAATTTCACGCTTAGGTTAACACACATCTGTTGGGTATGGTTGCCATTGCACCAAAAGGTAAGCCTGTCAATGCCCGCTACAACCACCAAACACATATAATCCACACGAGGTGGTTAAGACATGTCGCAAACCCACCGCTTGTGCTACACAGATTCTAAGGGCACACACCTTGCAAAAATCTCTCCCTCAGTGCAAGCGGGGTTTGAACCCGTGACCCAGCTCTGATACCATTTGTTAGGTACGGTTGTCGTTGCACCAAAAGGTTGACCTATCAATGCCCACTGCAAGCACCAGACACATAGAATCCATAGGAGACAGTTAAGTCATGTCGCAAACCCACCGCTTGTGCTGCACAGAGACCAAGGGCACACACCTTGCAACACTGCCTTAGTGTGTTGCATTTTGCATTTTGAATTCCCTTTAAGTATTTAATTAATTAATTTAATTAAATCTAAAGTCCTCTTTTATCACTCCACACATTATAAAATTGGGCTCTTAACCCTAGGTGTGCCCCTTTTTATTTTTTTCTTTTAATAATTTAATTCATTAAAGCCCTAATTAGGTCCTATTTCAACTTTCAAGGCTCAATTTCACATATATAAACACCTTGAATTGTCACACTGAGTTGGAATTTACTTTTTAATCACAATACCTTGCATCCCTAAAAGTTTGGAAAAAAGTTGACCAAACCATGGTGATTCACCATGGTCCCAACTTTTTCTCCCCAAATTTTAGGATCATGTTTTGGCAATATTATAATGTTTAAATTCGACTTTGTGAGAAAATACATCAATGCCAGGTCGGCCTATGATAAAAAACAAAGTTAGGGTTTCATACATATAGCCTTTCCTTTCCTCATTTGAATGATCCAACAACTCTATCAATTGAAGGAGCCTCATGTGAAGTGAAAGAACAAGTTTATATGAAGTCTTCAATCAACAAATTAAGCATTCATCAAGTCTTCATCAACCATTTTCATCATCAATTGAAGCTTTGGAGATATTGAAGAATAATAGGAAATCACCAACTGTTGATTGACTTGTACCTCTTTCTTAGGTTTTGGTATGGTTTCATGTTATTTTCATATCTCTATGTGAGTTTCACAACACTTGTTTTCAGATTTACATTATTGCTTTAGATCCATTGTTGCATTTATGATTTGAATCATTCTCATTTATATTATATTCATTTAGGGTTTTAGTCCAAGCATAGGGTATAATCCTAGTTTTTGCATTCTAGCTCATTAGGATCTTGTAAACACATGAGATTATAGGGAACACACACTTTTCAATATTACATTGGCTATTTGTGGAGGTAGAAATCACCAAAACAAGGGGTTTGACTAAGGCAAAACTCTATATAGCCACCCAAGCACCATTTTCCAAGTTGCAGGTGCAGGTATAGAAAGCCGACAGAGCGAAAAACTTTAGGAAAGCCAGAATTTCCAGGGACATGTCTAGATCTAGAAGGAGGTCTCAGTCTTTTGGGACCGAGATGCCCAATGCCCTGGTCCTCTATGTTTTGGGGCATCTTTTGGCAATTCTGCATCTCAGGGCTTCAATTTGTAGATTTTAGAGTTTCAAGCTAGTACAGTAAAAAGGACCAGAGCACCCAACACCCCGGTCCAGCTTGATCCAGCTCAATTTTTGGTGACAGGTGCACATCTAAGTTTCATTTCCTATTCTACAGTTTATATCTCAATTTTAGTTCTACATTTCTCTATTATTTTAGTTTATATCATCACTTTTGTTCATCTCCTTAGCTTAGCTTATCATTTGTTTACATTTAGCTCATCTCCTCTTCATAGGTGCAAAGGAATAGAAACCCTAAATATATTCCTTGACTCTCTTTCATAAGAGGAAGTCAAAGTAAATAATCTCCTTAGGCTCTTTTGTATTTCAATGTGTGAATGAGACTAGGATTAGGTCTTAGCTTACTCGATAATATTTTCATCCTACAGATCAAGATAGATACTTTGTGCTTTTCTTTTTTATCTTAGTACACCCTGTGGGTTACATAAGTTATATGAAGAAGGTTGATAAGATTATAGTGATTACAAGACTTTGAGATTGAACACTATTTTATCGTACCAAAGAAGAAAAAGAGGACTTTGTGTCTTTATAGAAAATTTGTTTCTCTTATTTGTATTTTTCATTTGCATACTCTAAGTTATTTCTTTGTAAATTTGAAGTTATATAAATCATTATTGCTCAACATTGTAAATTCTTTCCTAAAAAAAGAGGAGAGAATAAAATCCATTCAAGAGAGAGATTAAGATAATGTATTGCCCAAGTTTAGAATAGGATCCATAGTTAAATTTGTGTTTCACATAGAGAGAGTAGAAAGAAAAGGGCGAGTCTTCCCTTACAATTAGGAGAGATTAAATCTCACACATTGTGGCTGAAACCACAATTTTGAAAACTTCCCTAGTTTAAAAAATTTTCACCAAAAAGTTTTTGGCGACTCCGTTGGGGAGAACATACAATCAAATACTTGTAATTTTGATTGCAACAGTCTAATGCTCTTATCTTTAGTATTATATTTCAACATTTCTTCTTGTGATAAGTTTCAAAAGTTGTTAATCTGGCCAGTCCAAGTTACACATGCAGGAGATGAAATCAAGGTATTGTTGATCCTATTTTTGGGTTGTTACAAAAGAACAACTTTGATTATTTTCCTCCCATATCAGTTTCTCCTTTACAATGTACAAGAAGTTATCCCCCTACAATTGAAAGATCACCTATTCCTAGCAAAACATCCAATGTTTTAAGGTCTTTGGTGATTCCACAAGTACAAAAGTTTGTAATCCCTCCATATCAACCTCTACAATTAGTAGCAATGGCTGCTCAAGGACCATGGGGGCACAATTTTGGTCCTCTTAATTTGACCCCACCTCTTCATCCTCTTCTTTAAGGTTGAAAAAATAATGTTCCCAAGTTATTTGGGGATGATAAGCAATACCCAGATGAACACATTACAACAATTCATATTCCCTGTGGGATTCTTGGTGTTGAATTTGAAGATGTAGCAATACGTCTCTTTGTTGAAACATTACAAGGTGTAGTAGGAGATTGGTTTTACCATTTGGTACCTCAAACTATTACTACATAGGATATTCTTAAAGATCAATTTGAGGCACTCTTTAAGTTGGCAAAAGATGCACATGCTCTCTTGGCTCAATTAACTTCTATGAGGAAGGAACCGCACGAACCCATGAGAGATTTTGTGGCTAAGTTCAATAAGTTGAAGAATAGAATTCTTACCACTTCTTAGCCAATTAAGGAAAATATCAAATGTTTCTTTGTCAATGCTCAGTTACCAGAGGTCAACTTCTTACTAAGAAGAACACCTCCCGCAAACTTGACGATGGCACTATTGTCACCAAGATTGCACCCGTGATGCTTAAGTTGTAAGCTCAACAATCTTGTGAAACATTGGAAGATTTTCAGGTCTGTGGGTTGCCTATGATGGAAATCAACCTCGAGAGTGAGCCGGTTCTCTTTGATGAACCTCTTGTAAACTTGACTTGATGGGAAAAGGGATAGGAAGAATTACTTTGAAATGAAACTTATCTTAAGAGGTGATGCACCAAAACTTTGAGAAGCCTAATAAACTATATTGACTCACAATAATTTCCAATAAAATAAATCTTCTTCATCATAGCCCCACTAAGCATGCAATACATCAATATTTCATAAATATAGGCTAATTTCAGAGCTTACATGAAGGAAAACAAGATGTCTTATCAACTTTAAACTAACAAAATTAGCTGAACACAATCTATAACCTGTATTAACTATGCATCTTCTCGCATTAAACTGATTAAAAGAGACAACATAAGAGGATTCTAAGAAAGAATCACAGAAACATCATCAAATCGATTGCTCAACATAACACACAAAGTATTAAGAAGGAAAACTGCTACTTTTTATTGAAAAATAAAGGAGTTTCATACAACTAAAAATGCTTCTATGAGCTACAATCTTCATTCCCAACTAAAAAGAAAAGGGCAGAGAAAAAAGGAACTAGAGAGGAAAAGAAGATAGAAGAAGTCTTATAGAAGAAAGGAGCTATTCTTAAGTGATAGATAAAACTAAACTCAAACTCCTTTTCTTAGCTCTTAAAATGAACTCCAACTAGTCTTCATTCTTGAAATCACCACCAACCTACATGATTTTAGATTTTGGGGTCGAATTTTATTAAAAGGCATGCAAAAGAGGTGTCGAAACTGACTGAAACTAAGAGTTAGGTGCTCCAAAAGTGGTCTTAAGTGATGACTGACCCATGTAGGGTCATTAATTGCACTATAACTACTTGGAAATTGCTTCAGAACTTCTTATTTTAAGGGTTAAACTAAAGATGCATGATTTGATTATTCTCTTGATAGTTAGATCTGTTGGATTGTTGGCATTGACAAAACCAGCCAATCTAGAAAATTGGTATATGTGCTAAGGTTTGTCATTAATATCCAACACTTACCGGTGAAGACTCTAACCGGTGAAGTGGTATAGGTAAAGTGGTGTTGGTATTCAATAAGCAATAGTGAATGGAAACAACATTGGTATTGAATGACCAAAGGTCACTTCAGCTCAAGGAAAGACAAATTAAGTCAACCGATCTATCATTCAGAAAGATCGGTCACTCTGGTGGTGGTGAAGTCACAAAAGGTGACCCAGGCAAGGAAACTTGTTTGCTCTAACCAATCGGTAACTCCTGGTAAACAGGGGAAGAGACTTGGTGCTAGCATAACAAACTGATAATCAAAGGATGAACTGGTAATATAAGAAGTGCAGTTGCATATTGATACATCGGTATGACAGAAGGAAGATAGGTGATCACCATAAATCTTGGAGCAGTGATTGGTTATTCAGTTGCGGTGGCAAAGGATGAGTTGGTAAGCCTATGTCTGTTGGCATATATGTAGAGTTTGATGACATGCTGGGATTGTATGTTGTCATTGATGTCAATATGCTAAAGTATGAGTCGATATATTGAAGTAAGCAAACTGGCAAGTGAACTGGTATGATGGTATGAACCGGTATATGCAAAGAGTGAAACGATATGTTGGAGTGTGAACCGGTATATGCAAAGTTTGTATCAGGGTTTCATTTGATATGACTATCGATTGGTAGTCTTAGCTTTAGGGTTTCTGGTTGATGCATTCCAAGTCTGTGTGATTTGACTGACGACATCCTATGACGAGTTAGAATTGAAATGAAGATTAGATTGCGTTGCCACGTCAATCTTGTGTGTGTGAAGGATCTTGCTTGAAGAAGATTAATTCTATCTACCTCGGGAATGAGCAAAATCTTTGTAAACAGTGGAGAGAGCGTGATGGGTTATCAACTTCCAAAAGTGGTGAAGAACGGATGATGAAGAACGTCTTGAGATTTGTTCAAGATTGTTTTACCCTATGTAATGTGTTTAAACGACTAGGATTGGACTGACTGTATTGTTAACCTAGATGCTTAGGGTTTTAGGTTTTCGCTATCGACCTAATTGTTGTCTATAAAGTTGATGATGATTTTTATTTGAAGTTGTTGCCAAATGGTTGTATGTGAGGTGATTCTTGCCAGACTAGAGAAGTGAGTAGATAGCTGCAGAGTGTAATTGCAGATGTAAAGGAATTGAAGTAGATCTGCCTTGGCATTAAGTGCTATTATCAGACCAATGTATTACCTATTGACTTCTAACCATTTCAGCAAATGGAAAATCCCTTTATCGGGTAGCTTTAACAAGCTTTTTTTAAATCCTTTAACAGGGTGACTCAAAATCATTGAGTTGTTTAAATCCTCTAACAAGGTAACCTTGAACAGGGTGACTCAAAATCATTGAGTTCTTTAAATCCTCTAACAAGGTAACCTTTAATAGGGTTTTATCCTCTAATAGGGTATTTAGCCATCCCTTAACCGGGTGATCCCTTGCAGGATCGGTTCCTAGCAGAACCTGTTGTAAAGTTATTAACTAGACTAGGCTCCTAATAGAGCAAACTTCAGAAGAGTTCAAGAACAACTTGTGGGTATTCATCCCCACCATGGTTTTTCCTAGTTGGGTTTCCACATGAAAAATTAGTGTGTTATATGTGATGCTTTTTCATGTGATGTTTTAGTGTTTTCTGTTAAGTGGTAATGCAAGCTGATCCAATGGTCATTGTATTTCTGATGTATTACTTGCTTGAGCATATGGGTGAAGTTTAGATGAGATATTAGGTTTTGAGAAGATCTAGATGTTACCGGTTTATGTCTGTTATAGTCAAACTGTATTTTATCGGTAGTGCCTTGATTTAGATTGGTGATATTGTTTACTAGTTAGTGCAGTCTTTGCAGTTTAAGTTGTTGAAGAAGTTTTTGTCCATACCGATTCACCCCCCCCTTCTCAGTATCTGTTGAGTATTTATTGTTCATCATTATTCATCAGTGTCTACACCAAATCATTTGTTGGTAAGGTTAACCTTTGGTTATCATGCATTCAAGCATGATTACATGCGGATTCCTTGGTTCACATTTATTTGGCTGAACATGACTCACAAGTTTCTATCTTTGGGAGATGCAGTGGCAGAATTGGTTGAACACTTGGCAGAATTGCTGTAAGGTGTGCAAAGAAAGAGTGGGAGATTTTGAAATTGGAATCTTATGGAATCCTTGATTGATTTGATTGAGGATATGCTTGAAGGTGTCGATAGAAAATGTATAAAGAGTTCTTGAGCTCTTTCAGAAAGGTTTTGATTGTGAAATTTGAAACAAGGAAATCTTGTTGAAGGCGATCCAAGGTGAAGAGCAAAGTGAGAGAAAGTGCTAAGAGGCTTTAGCATAGTTGAGTGTATGTGTGAGGTAGATCGACCAAGTGCAGAGTCGACATACAGAGAACTGGCTGAGTGCAAAGCTGAAAGACAGAGAACCGGCTAAGAGCAGAGCCGAAGGACAGTGGACCGACAAAGTGCAAAGACAAAGTTCAGAGGACCGATAGAGTGCAGTGTCAAGGGAGAGGTGATCAACTGAGTGAATAGCCGAAGGTGTAAGAAGGAAACCGGTGTTGTGCAGAGAAGACACAACCAATGTATATTGAGTGGAATGCATATTGAGATCTGATCAAGCTATCATTAGCTAATTCAACATATCATCCATCTGTTTCTTTCTAACAACTGCAACATAAATCCCTTAACTGGGTGGACTTTAATAGGTCCCTATTGTAAAATCCCTTAACTAGGTAACATGTTAGCTGATGTTCTAAGTCCTCTAACTAGGCTACCTTTAATAGGGTAAAGGCACTAACTGGCCTTGATCAAAATCCCTTAATCGGGTGGTACCTAATAGTGTCTTTGTAATCTCCTAACAGGGATGTCTCTTAACCGGGCGTACTCCATAAGAGTGCAAATTTTGTGAGTTCCTACTCACACCGTGGTTTTCTCCCTATTGGGTTTGCAAGAGATAACTCCTTGGTGTCACTGTCAACTTTTCATGCTTGCATATTTTACTTCAGTGATTAAGTATATTGTTGGATCTTAGATGAATGAAGATTTAAGATAAAAGTTAAATTGTGAAATTTTGATTAAGTGTTGATTTACCCCTCCCCTCTCAGCACCGGTTGGGACTAATAATTGGTATAAGAGCATCAGGTCCCTAGAGTCAGAAGAAGCTTAACCAACTTAGGGAGAGATCCAAGATGATGCGTAAGGAGGGCCCCAAGTTCTCAAAGGAGAACTACAACTTATGGTGTGGAAGAATGAAACTTTATCTAAGATCCCTAGGTGAACACTATTGGAACAATGTGATCACAAAATACAATGAACCTTCAGGGACTCTTACTTTGAACCAGATAAAGGAAAGGAAAGATAATACTACTGCTATGGATTTGATTGTTAGTACTCTTTCAGATAATGAATTTGCTGAAGTACAAGATTTGAAAATAACTTTCTAGATATGGAATAAGCTAAAGACAGTTTATGGGGGAGATCCCCATGTTCAAAAAGCCAAAGTAGACAACCTGAGAGGAAAATATGATGAGATGAGAATGCAGGAAAGTGAAAACATAGAGCAATACAGTAAGATGATAAATGATGTAGTAAGCTCCATTAAAAGTGCAAGAGGAAAACTCGAGGAGGATGATGTGGTTAGCAAAATCCTAAGAAATCTGCTACCACAATATGCCATAAGGGTCTCTGCTATCCAGGAACTTAGATCCTTGGGAAGAGTCAGTGTAACTCTTGACTCACTGATTGGTAAGTTGACCGCTTTTGAATTAAGAAATTATGAAAACAACATACCAAAGATTGATGCTACCTTCAAAGCATCCATGATGCATGCACCCACAAGGAGAAGGAAAGAAACTGGTATTAGCTCTACTACTAGAGCCAGTCATTCCCATGAGAGTGACAATCTGCTCTCTGAGGAGCAGGAGCAAGATGAAATTGAAGCTCTACTGGCAAGAAGATTGCCAAGAGGTAAAGGTAAATACAAAGGTAAATTACCCTTAAAGTGCTTCTCCTGTAATAAGATAGGTCATATTGCTTCAAGATGCCTTGACAATGATAGAGACATGAAGGACAATTTAAAAAGTTACAGGGACAAGAGCAAGAAGGAATGTTATCTTGCAGAAGAAGGAGTCACTGTTGAAGATTCAGAGAGATCTGATGAATATGGCATTGCTTTTGTGGTAGTCAAAGAGGACAACACAAAGGAAGGAGATATGGCATTGATTTCTAGTACAAACTGGTGTGGAGAATGGGTGATCGACAGTGGCTACACTCATCATATGACCGGTGACAGAAGCAAATTCCTCAGCATGGAGGATTACAATGGAGGAACAATGAGGTTTGGAAATGATGCCCCATGTGTAGTAAGAGGTAAGGGGTCTATATCCTTGAATGATAAGACACACTGTGATGATGTATTTTGGGTAGAAGGATTAAAGTATAGCTTGTTAAGTGTTGCACAACTTAACAATAAAGGATACCAGTTAGAGTTCAATAAAGGGATATGTAAAATAAATGACAAATCTGGAAGTTTAATTGCCACTGGTAAATAGTCAAGAGGCAATTTGTTTCATCTAGACACCACCATAGGTAATTGTCTAGTGGCTAAGGTAGAAGACAACTGGTTATGGCACAAAAGATTGTGTCATGTTAATATTGATAGCATAGCTAAAGTCGGTAAGGCAAAATCTATAAGAGGTATGCTGAACATAGTAAAACCTGAAAATGCTATGTGCAAAGAGTGTCAACTAGGGAAGTTGACCGGGTCCAGCTTTAGCAGTAAAAATTTCTCATCTAAAAGTGTGCTAGACTTAGTTCACACAGACCTATGTGGTCCCATGAGAACCACAAGTTTCTATGGAGACTGGTATTTTATGTTATTTGTGGATGAATTCTCAAGAATGATGTGGGCTGTATTTTTAAAAGAAAAATCAGAAGCTTTTCACATGTTTAAAGTGTTTAAGGCTCGATTAGAAAGAGGAATCGGTAAGAATTTGAAGTACCTAAGATTAGATAGAGGAGAGTTCACCTCTCAAGAGTTCATGAACTACTATGAGGAACATGGAATCATGAGACAAATGTCTGCATCCAGATCTCCTCAGCAGAATGGAGTTGCTGAAAGAAGAAACATAACTCTCATTGATTGTGCCATAACTCTAATGATACAGAAGGATATCTCACATACCTTCTAAAGAGAAGCAATAAGCACTGTTGTATACAATTTGAAATAGATATATGTAAATAAGGGGACAAACAAAACTCCTTATTAATTATGGAGTGGTTACACACCTAATGTTTTCTATTTCAAAGTATTTGGAAGCAAGTGCTATATCAAAAGGGACGAGTACACTAGAAAATTTGATCCCAAGAGTGATGAGGGAACCTTCTTAGCTTACCCAACAAAGAGAAAGGCATACCAGTGTCTAAACAAAAGGACTGGTAAGATTGTGGAAAGTGCAAATGTCAGAGTAGATGAGTACTTTGAGAAAAATGAGTAGGATAGTAAGAGTGAATTGGAGGACTATAAAGGGTTCAAGTACAATGTATTGGTGGAACCTACTGAAGAAGATCTTGTTGAAGCGGCCAATGAAGAATCCTATGAGATAGAACCTGCACAACCAGTAGAAGAAGTTCCAAGGAGTGAACCGGTATTGGCTAAATATGTCAGAAATAATCACTCTACAGAAGATATCATCGGTGACAAGGATGCAGGAGTTCTAACCATAAGAAGAGTAAGAGAGAATGAGTGTATGCTCTCCATTTTTGAGCCCAAAACAATAAAAGAGGCTCTAAAAGATGATGACCGGTTCAAAGCCATGGAAGAAGAACAAGAGCAAATAGAGAAAAATGATACATGGACTCTAGTACCCAGACCAGAAAATAAAAATGTAATAGGCACCAAGTGGGTGTTCAAAAATAAGATGGATGAAACTAGTAAGGTAATAAGAAACAAGGCAAGATTGGTCTATAAGGGCTATTCTCAAGAAGAAGGTTTGGACTATGGAGAAACCTTCGCACCGATAGCCAGATTGGAAGGGGTCAAAATTCTGGTGGCCTATGCTGCTTATAAAAGGTTTAAAGTATACCAAATGGATGCCAAATCGACATTATTAAAAGGGGTGTTAGAGGAATAAGTATACATAGAGAAACAAGAAGGGTTTGCATCTAAAGATGGGAGGAATATGGTATGTAGGTTGCAGAAGGCTCTGTATGGGATGAAACAAGCACCAAGAGCTTGGTATGAGAGGTTACACTCATATCTGGTAAGCATTGGGTTCAAAAGAACTAGTGATAACAATAACCTATATTTGAAGAGTGGAGCTGAAGGAAAACACTTAATTGCTGAGATCTTTATAGATGACATCATCTTCGGGGGAGATGATGAGATGAGAAGAAGCTTTGCAAGACAAATGCAACAAGAATTTGAGATGTCCATGATTGGTGAGATTAAGTTCTTTATTGGCCTACAAGTCTCTCAATTAAAGAATGACATCTTTATCAGTCAGACTAAGTACATAAGAGAAATTCTTAATACTTTCAAAATGGAAGATTGCAAACCTGTTGGAACTCCTATGGTTACAGGTGGAAAGCTATCTAAACATGATTAGACTAAAGAAGTGAACGAGACACTTTGCTGGCCCATGATTGGTAAATTATAGTATGCAATACATAGAAGACCGGACATAGCACAAGCTGTTGGCTTGGTTGCCAAATTTTTTGCAAATTCGAAAGAAACTCACTTGATGGCAGTCAAAAGAATATCCAGATACCTAAAGGGGACATATGAGTATGGTCTATGGTATCCATACAAAGGAGACTTTAGTTTAAGTGTCTTCATTGATTCAGATTGGGATGGAAACATCGATGACAAGAAGAGCACCAGTGGAGGAGCATTCTTTCTTGGAGAAAGGATTGTATCTTGGACAAGTAAGAAACAAAATTGCATATCTCAATCTACAGTTGAGGCTGAGTATGTAGCTACTGCAATTAACTGCACACAAATAGTTTGGATGAAACAACTATTGGAAGGAATTCAAGAAAAGGTGGTTGGACCGGTAGTGATTAATTGTGACAACACCAGTGCCATTGACATATCTAAGAACCCGGTGATGCACTCCAAAATGAAGCATATAGCCATCAAATATCACTATCTAAGGGAACAAGTTCAAGAAAAGGAAGTGATGTTGGAGTACATACCAACAAAAGAGAAGGTGGATGATATATTCACCAAGCTACTATAGAAGGACATCTTTGACTATCTCAGAGGTAAGCTAGGGGTTATGCCCTTCCATTCAGTAAAGTAAGCAAACAGGGTTCTACATCAATCTGGCATAATTTCAAGTTTTTCAAATAAAAACAACTAGATTGATGAGTTTGGACTACTCCGGTTAGGGGAAGCGGTCTTGTAAGTGTCCATAATGGACTCTTGGGCATTGTTGTCAAAGGGGGAGATATGTTTAGAGTGTTTGAGCATTGGCAGATATTAGTGGTAGGGGGAGATATTCTTCACTTAGGACAAAATGACTGGACTGTTATAGAGATGAAGAAGCATGCATCTAATTAGCCAAAGTTTGAAGTGTTTGCCATCAATGCCAAAGGGGGAGATTGTTGGATTGTTAGAATTGACAAAACCGGTCAATCTAGAAAATTGGTATATGTGCTAAGGTTTGTCATTGATGTCTAGCACTTACCGGTAAAGACACTAACCCATGAAGTGGTCTAGGTAAAGTGGTGTTACTATTCAGTAAGCAATAGTGAATGGAAACAACATTGGTATTGAATGACCAAAGGTCACTTCAGCTCAAGGAAAGATAAATTAAGTCAACCGATCTATCATGCAAGAAGATCGGTCACTTTGGTGGTGGTGAAGTCACAAAAGGTGACCCAGGCAAGGAAACTTGTTTTCTCTAACCAACCAGTAACTCCTAGTAAATAGGGGAAGAGACTTGGAGCTAGCATAACAAACCGGCAATCAAAGGGTGAATCAGTAATATAAGAAGTGCAGTTGCATACCGGTACACCGATATGACAGAAGGAAGACAGGTGATCACCATAAATCTCAGAGAAATGATCGGTTATTCAGTCACAATGGAAAAGGATGAGTTGGTAAGCCTGTGTCTATGCCAAATCATTTGTTGGTAAGGTTAATCTTTAGTTATCATGCAGTCAAGCATGATTACATGCGAATTCCCTGGTTCACATTTATTTGGCTGAACATGACTCAGAAGTTTCTATCTTTGGGAGATGCGGTGGCAGAATTGGTTGAACACTTGGCGAAATTGCTATAAGGCACGTAGAGAAAGAGTGGGAGATTTTGAAATTGGAATCTTTTGGAATCCTTGATTGTTTTGATTGAGGATATGCCTAAAGGTGTTGACAGAAAATGTATATAGAGTTCTTGAGCTCTTTTAGAAAGTTTTTGATTGTGAAATTTAAAACAAGGAAATCTCGTTGAAGGCGATCCAAGGTGAAGAGAAAAGTGAGAGGAAGTGCTAAGAGGTGTTAGCACAATTGAGTGTATGTGTGAGGTAGATCGACTAAGTGCAGAGTCAACATACAGAGAACCAGCTGAGTGCAGAGCCGAAGGACAGAGAACCAACTGAGGGCAAAGCCAAAGGACAGTGGACTGACAGAGTGTAGAGCCAAAGGTCAAAGGACCGACAAAGTGCAGTGTTGAGGGAGAGGTGACCGACTAAGTGAATAGCCGAAGGTGTAAGAAAGAAACCGATGCTATGCAGAGAAGACACAACCGGTGTGTATTGAGTGGAATGCATATTGAGATCTGATCAAACTATCATTAGCTAATTCAACAGATCATCCATCTATTTCTTTCTAACAACTGCAACATAAATCCCTTAACTGGGTGGACTTTAACAGGTCGCTATTGTAAAATCCCTTAATCGGGTAACATCTTAGCTGATGTGCTAAGTCCTCTAACCAGGCTACCTTTAACAGGGTAAAGGCACTAACCGACCTTGATCAAAATCCCTTAACCAGGTGGCACCTAACAGTGTCTTTGTAATCTCTTAACAGGGATTGGACACAACCAGGCGTACTCCAAAAGAGTGCAAATTTTGTGAGTTCCTACTCACACCGTGGTTTTCTCCCTATCGGGTTTCCACAAGATAACTCCTTAGTGTCACTGTCAACTTTTCATGCTTGCATATTTTACTTCAGTGATTAAGTATATTGTTGGATCTTACATGAATGAAGATTTAAGATAAAAGTTAAATTGTGAAATTTTGATTAAGTGTTGATTCGCCCCTCCCCTCTCAGCACCGGTTGGTACTAACAAGATCACTGATTGATGCCCTCCAAGTAGATGGGGTTGAATTTAAGACTTTTCATGCTAAGAAAACCTTTGAAAATTCTTAAAACTGAGATATATATGGCTCAAACTGTTGCTAACACACACACACACACACACACACACACACATATATATATATCATATAGGTTTGTTAATTCATGCCAAAACTACTTGTAGGACTCAGCTTTGACTATTCATCATGCTAGATATTTCTCATTAGATCTCATGACTATCTAGACACAATATATACCCTCTACCCTTGCAATCTACCATTGTCTCCATTAGTTAGATGCAAGCCTTTTTGATAGTGATAACTATTCTTCAATGCTTTTGAAAAGACTAGTTCATTGTCTTGAGATAGTCATTGGTTTATATACTGTCATTGGACTACTATAATGCACAAAAATGATCTAAATTTACCTTTTATTGACTACAATTTATACTAAGACAACCAACTTGACTATCTTATTTGGGCTATGACTGCTATCTCATTTATGATTGTCATATAGCATATATTTTTGAATGTGACCTTTCAAACCTCTATTCATGTGCTAGCTCTTTGATAGGTGCAATACATGTTGATTTCCCATCCATATGACTGAGAGGGTTTGAAGAGAGATTCTTATCCCTTACTGTCTTGATGATCTTTGAATGTTCACATAACAAACCCTATATCGGACCTCCTTTCTGTATCTAGCTTATAGGTTTCATTATGAGGATAAGACTTTGGTGTTTTGTCCCTTATAGGCTTCAAACTAATATTAATGATGCCTTATTTGCTTGCTGTCCTATATCAATGCCCCCAGTCTTTGTGACAGTTATGATTGAAACTTGTTATAAATTAGGATCTAAGGATACTAATCATTATAAACAAGATTATAAGGTAAATGAAATATGAAACATACATGCAAAATGTACACATTATAGAAGATATACATGGGGAAAACCCTTTCGGGTAAAAAACCCCATAAAGCATCATTTAATTAAAACACTTACAAATATAGTCTATAATAAAATAGACATGAACCTGGGGATACTCCTCCAATACTTCCACATGGCCAATAATACCTCATATGCATAGTGATACAACTCACCATAAAGCTCCAAATTCTCACACCTCTCAAATGAGAGAGAACCTCCTTAAATATAGGAGGAAGGGCGACTTCACTAGTCACACCTTTTCAATAACCCCCACTCATAAATAATTAATAATCTAATAGTTATTAGATTATAATTATTTCAAATGGGATATGCTTATAAAGCATATAATATATAAGGTTTTATAACCTTATATTAGAACATTATATATAAATGTTATAAGGATGTGATCCCTAATAACATTATGTTCTAACACCCCACCTTAATTTTAATAGGGGATCACATGTCAATTTCCATAGAAGAAAAAATGAAGCACCCCAGTAATGTAGGTCTTCTTTGACAGTGATAAACAGGGACACAAATATATGCCAACATGAAGATCATGCATTCCGGACTACATGAAAGTCACCTTGTCATAATTTATAATCCCAGTGTTCTAAAAATGATGCTGTGAGGTCTTAAAAATTATATTGGAGCCATGGTCCCCTCAAATTAGCCTCTCCCCAGGTTCATTACATACTGCCCGTAGGTCTTAATATAATGCTTTTACAAGTGGAAGTTTTACAAGGAGAAGAATTTACAATATGCTCGTAGGACTTAAAAAAATTTGCCTGTAGGTCTTACGATATTGTGCCCGTAGGACTTAAAAAAAATCTGCCCATAGGTCTTACGATAGTGTGCCCGTAGGACTTAAAAAATAAATGATTTAGCCACTAGGTGGTGTCATTGACATGCACACTCCTCAATGGCATCACCTAAGGCCAAGTATTATTTGAATTTGGAGCATATAATGCCTAAAGGTCTTATGCCTATTAGGTCTTAAATCTAGGATTTAGCCACTAGGTGGTATCATGTACACTCCCCATTAATGGCATCACCTCAAAGCCAATCACTGCATAGAGGATTTCAAAGTGATGGCTAAAAATATAATATATAGTATGTGCTCATGATCTTCAAAGTGTCTTTATTATAAAATGCTTTCACTTGAGTGAGGTACCCATGATCTTCAATGTTTATTTTGATCTTTAGAAATGATATTCTCTAGAGGAAGTAAAGTAACTTCAAGTAATATATTACTTTCATATGTATCCAAATGGAATTCTTCAATAAATCTTCAAGGCCATATTGATTCTTCAAGAGCTACATTCATATTTTGTCCATTTGATTCAAAGACACATAGAAGATAGTCTTCTTATTAAAGTATTGCAACATCCATGTAATAGCACTTGCACCATATGTTTTGAAGGCATAACCTCGCCATAGAAGAAACAATATAGTTAGTAACATAGTAATCAACTTCACTTTTGGTGCAAAGAAAGAACATAATATTATTTTTTGTCATTTTCAAAAGATCATATAATATTCCTTATAAAAATATAGTCCAATGATTGGTAGAAAGGAGATCAACATATATTTCCATGAGAAATAATTTGTTGTCTTGATAAAAATACAAAAATAGACATGCTACTACATATAGTAATGATCCATAAAAATTTAGGCAACGGGTGAGCTATCCTTTCTAGGTTTGCTCCCCAGACAGTTATAAGGGCGATAGTCACCCATTATAAATAGTATGATTGAAAAAAAATGGATCAAATATAGAATAGAATAATAAATCACTTGGATATAAAATTTTTTTTTAATGATTTTTTAAAATTTATGTATGCATATTTAATAGCCTTTATATTTCATAGGTAAATATTTTATCTTCTATCTATAGATGCTCATTGTGATAATTTGATAGTAAATCATTCGTACATCAAACATAGTACAAGTAGGAATATCCTCAATGTTAATATAATCCATATCCTTCATCAAATACTAAATTTTTCTTAAGATAATTCATGATGTTCGTTCTTTTTATTCCTACTAGTTCATATGTGACATTTTAAATGCAACATAAGCACTAATATAGTTAATAATAAGTAATTTGGAAGGGCCACTTGAAAGGCATGTGACACATTGAAGTAAAGTTAGTCGATTAAAGATTCAAAATTAATTCCATGGGTCTTGAATATATATGAAGACTTGATTTTTTTTTTAAATATTGAAAGTAAATGGGAAATGTCATAAATAAACAAATTTCATTATAATGACAATGGATACCAAAAATTTACCCTATCAAAATGTAGTTTAAGATATTCTCATAATAATTTCATGCCAATTAAAATGACAAAGAGACCTCAAGAATATGGTTTGCTTCTAGATATTATCATGCCAATTTATATGCTTAGAAGGGGTGTAGATTTTGATATATCATTATTTTGATAGACCTATTTCAATATCTTCTATAAAAAACTCAAGAAATCTTGAAAGAGACAAGGGCATTATTGAACATGAGGTTGAAACTATTATTTAGAATTGTTATGAAATTAATCTCATATTAAAAAAAATGTAGATTATACTCCACAATCTTAAAATCTCTTCAAAGATATCATCTTTATGAAATTAAAAGTGGTTATATGAGAACAATGATCCATCATAAACTCTAAAAAGCATTATTGGTCAGACACTTAGATGTGATGTAGAAAAAAAATTCTACGAATTTCACCTAGCATCACACTAAGTTGCATTATCTATTTCAAGGAGAAATGACTCGAATTTGGTTTCAAATGTGAGATGTAATTGCAAGAAGGCTACTGAGCATGAAGGAAATTTTTCAAGTAGGAATTTTTTAAAGTGGAAGTAATACATTAATAAATATAGTTTTATCAAAATTGAATATATTTCATTCTAATATTCGACTTAAAGTTTCAAGGCTAGTTTGGAAAAGTAGTACTTATCTTGATAGATTCTTTGATTTGAGATATATGTTTCTATATTGTAAACATCCCCTTAGACCATGGTTGATATCTAACAATTAGTGGAGAATGGGTAAAAAACACAAATAATTTTCTGAAACAAAAATCTTCAATCTTCAACATGTTGTTGACTCCTCTTAGACCATCATTGACATTTTGTTAATGTTGATTGTTCAAATTACAATCAATAAACTACAAGGCTTAGGTGAGGCTGAAATAAAAACCACAACCAATATTCCAAAGTCTCCCAAATGAATCAATTCCATTCCCTAAAAACACAACTATAATGGTGAAATCTTCAAAACCTTTTCTAATTGCTGCAAAACATTGTTTTAAGATTCTTTTATTGTAGAAATCTAAATAACTATTGTGTGGAGACGACAAAGCACCTTGACAAGCTTATTCTAATACTAATAAATTTGAATTTTCTATTGAAATCTCCTTACTATAATTCTAATATCTATATCAGACCAGATGGTAATCCTAATTCCCTCCTTTTCTTAACCGATACTTGTGCTTAGACCCGATAATAGAAGATATGCCAAATATCTACTAATGTTTCAGATTCAATTCTACAATATGGTATAGGTATGTCTATTATGGGGATATGAAATATGTTACGAATGTGATATTCCCATCACTAATAGTGATAGACAATGAACAATATAAAGTATCCAATTAATATGTATTACTGACAGTGGAGCGTTTGCTATGTCTGATAGTACAATGCGATTATGCCAATAAGGAATATTACTATGGGCGATATGCTATTGTCTCAGAGCTTGACCTCTTAAGCTTTCAACTTCAAATATGTTGATTCAGCATAAGGATACATCCTTTCAATATAGAAAATTCTTTAGCAAGTCGCAATTAAATGATACGTCCTTTCAATATAGAACACGATGATTTAAAAAATTAAGCTCGTTTCAAAAGTGAAGGATGTAGGTATATGGTGAAGGTAAGCATGAGCAAAGTTATATCAAGAAGGATATTTCAAAAAAATATCATGTACAAAGTTTTAGTTATTTTAGTATAGGAATAGACATATTATAAATTAGTATCCATTCTTTAGGAAAAAATTTATAAAGGAATTTGCTTAATTTGTTAGAAGGAAGCAATAATTTGTAAACAATTTTTGTGTTTCTTGAAAAAGATATCAAACTTTTATCTTTTGGGATGTAAATTGAAATGTTAGCTCTTTTTTTGAAAAATGTCTTTATAATCATATTGTTACTAGTGTAATTATTTTTTGATGTATTGATTAAGGCAACACATTCAATTGATATGAGAGGAGGGCAACAAGGGTCATTACTTATGACTTTTAAAGAGCTCATCTTTTAACTTTAATAAGAGATAATAATCTATTAAAAAAATAATATTCTATATAATTGACACTAAAAAGTTTTGATAATATATTTTCTAATAATAGAACAATTAATGAGTTAGTTAGATTATGAAATTTAATACTTAAACAACATAATCATCTGATAATCAAATAGTTGCCTATCACAATCCTATTGTAATTCTTTTAGAAAAAAAATATGAAATATTTTAAAATTATCACCTATAAAAGGAATAGGTAGAATTTCCTTACTTGACCTTGATAAATTGATTTTAAAACGATAGAGAAGGCACATTAGATACATAGCTCAAATGACCTTGCACATATGTTGATTAAGCATAAATAAATTTTGCATATCAAGTTTTATATATCTTCTAGTAGAACTTGTAAAAATGATTAGCATAGCCTAATAGGCTCTGATACCATGTTAGAAATTAGGATCTAAGGATACTAATCATTATAAACAAGATTATAAGGTAAATGAAATATGAAACATACATGCAAAATGTACACATTACACAATATATTCATGGGGAAAACCCTTTCGGGTAAAAAAACCCCATAAAGCATCATTTAATTAAAACACTTACAAATATAGTCTATAATAAAATAGACATGAACCTGGGGATACTCCTCCAATACTTCCACATGGCCAATAATACCTCATATGCATAGTGATACAACTCACCATAAAGCTCCAAATTCTCACACCTCTCAAATGAGAGAGAACCTCCTTAAATATAGGAGGAAGGGTGACTTCACTAGTCACACCTTTTCAATAACCCCCACTCATAAATAATTAATAATCTAATAATTATTAGATTATAATTATTTCAAATGGGATATGCTTATAAAGCATATAATATATAAGGTTTTATAACCTTATATTAGAACATTATATATAAATGTTATAAGGATGTGATCCCTAATAACATTATGTTCTAACAAAACTTAATAACCATCTTGACTACATTTTTTTGGAATGATTAAGACAAACACCTTACAAACACCTTTAAGCTCTTGTATCTTTGTCACAAATGATCAACGTTACTACTTTATGGTTGATCTTTAGATCCACTACTCTTTTATTGTTTCATATCATTGGCATGAATTCAACCTTTGTTGTTGTCTTTTGATAATCATAATATCTTTGGCTGCTATAAAGTCTTTACATTGTTCTTCTCCTGTCATTGTTTAAAATGAGACTGTCGTGTAGCTTCCACTATGGCATATAACCTTGATTAGAAGCAGACCATGCGCCTTGCCTTGTGTCTTTTGATTTCCAGGCACATTGTGACTATTTTGAAAACTTCATCACTTATTTAACAGTGAAACTTTTGGAATATCTTCCCTAGGGCAAGCTCTTTATCAACTCTGTGCTTTCTGTGTCTAATATTTTATGATTCCTTATGTGACAATACCCTTTAAGCTTTTGATATTGTGATGTATGAACCTTCGATCTACATCTTGATGAGGCTATAACACAACTGTTGCTTATCTTTCATGAAGCTTATTCGCTATATTAGAGTGCACTCCTTGGATGGTGAAGATTTTTTATGTTTGAACTCCTCTAAACTTTAGATTATACCTCCTTGCCATTCACACTTAATCACTGTCATTATGAGCCTAGAATGCTCTGAGTATCATATTTGAGACAAGAAATCATTCATTTTGTCTCTCAATCTAGCCTTTTTTCAATATGAGACTGTTAATGAATGTTGTCCCTTTATGGACCACCCTTTGCTCATGAATGACTATCCTACTGGTAAAAAAAGTTATTCTTTATTGCTGATCTTTGTACTATCATGATGCTATGAATATGAATCTGATTGTTCTTTTCTACCATAGTAGCATTGGAGTTTGACCTTAATAATGTAGAGTAGAGAATTATTGAATCTTCCCTGTGTGGACTGATGAATCTGAATATAGTGACTACAACTTTTTCTATCTCTGCCTTCTTTGTATGGTGATCTCATATGTATATTATGAAAGCTTAATGCTCACTATTGTTAGCCTTTGAAATAACTATAGGAGTTCTTATGAACAATAACATGACTGTCTTTTGTTCTTTTCTGTTGCAATAATACTTTGAACTCTTTGTATATTTGGTTTCAATGCCTTAGTATCTATAAGCTTTCATTTCCAATGATTCAATGGCTTCCATTCAACCAAACTCAAGGATTAAAGATATTTATCTTCATGGATTGCACTAATGAATCTAGCAGATCCTAAATATTATGCATCCATGAAGGTTTTGTGCAAGAAAAACTCATAACAGTATAACAATAACTCAAAATTTCTCTTATCATGAGTGTCATAGCCTTTCTATCCAATCTTCCATTGGTTACTAATTCCCTCATACATTTCTTTGATGATTATTGAAACTTTCTTCTGATGATGATATTGTCCTAACATGAAGGTTCAATCCTTCCATTGTAAGGTGGTCATTTACATCTTACTTGGTCTTTAGCTATTGTCCATGTCATCATAACATCTTATTAATACTTTGGACTTTTGTGTACCCTCGTAGGTTGTCATAGTCTAAGTTTGATCTTCTTTGAAGTCAACAAGGCTTACATTACCCTCATGAAACCTGCAGATTTAATTTGAAAGCTTGATCATGACCTTTTGTTTAATGTCTTTGTGGTTTGCTACTCTAAATGAGTTTCTCACCTTTTAATGCAAGGAAAACCCTCACTCTTGACACCACTATTATCTTCTCATCGCCTCTAGTTCTTGACTATAAACAAATATCTTTTTCTAATTTTGTCTATAAAGATTTTCCATATTTTTCTCAAATCATTGGCTTAGGCATGATGACCCCAAGCACTATCTTTTCATGGATTGTAAATAATACTTGGAATGCCTTTTAAAATCATGAATAAACTACACACAACTTCAACAATGTCTGCAATCACTTCTTCAAAGATAATTGACTTGATAACAAGCCTCTACAATAGATAATTCTCTTCCTTTTATTTAAGAGGTTTCAACAAATATTTCTTCTTAAATCAGTACCTTCATGTAGATTGTTATATAACAACAAAATGACAAAGCAAAACCCTCTATCATGATTGCAAATAAGAAATTCTTGACAAACCCCTTGCTTTGTAAATGCATCTGCCCCTTATTCAATCTATTTTCAAGCATTATTGCAAGCATCTAATGAATGAAATATGAAATACGTGTTTGTCTACAACTAGGGCTTTAGATCCCTACCTCATGTGGATCTTTGGCTATAACTTGCCCTTTGAACTACTGTTTGAAGCTCTTTTGCATTATAGATTGCTGTGACAACTGGTTGATGTTCATGAAGACTGAAATACATTGAATGGGCATTTCTTTCACAGATGAACTAAAAGCTTCTACATGATGCATACATGATTCTTCTCCTTAAGTTTATGTTGGGTGGTATGATACACTTTGGGTAGCCATGATTTGTTACATGCAACTCAGTAACTAGGGCTTCCTAATTTCATAGTAGGAAGTTACCTTTGGTTCATCTTCAGTTTAGCTTCTTAAATCAAGGTCAATTGCAATAATAAAAGACTTTTCCCTCCAAAAGTAAAATGTGCATTGATTTATGACCCCTTTAATTTTTTTCAAGGAAGACTTTACAAACTGAAGTCTAGTACTCTTCATAGTATGTGGATTTCTATTTTGACAAATATTAAAATTTTGATAAAGAGAAGTAAAATAGTTCTCTTCAACTTTATAAGCACATCTAAGAGGTATTCTATATAGCCTTCTAGTCTTTTTTTTTTTGACTTTTTCAAAATGTTATAATGCTTTTATTAATGCTTAGGTCCCCTTATAAGGTTATTTTTACCTGAAAGTGGAAAAATAGACCACAGACTCAATCTCAAGCTGTAGAAATTGAGGATCATTTGATTCTTGCCGAAAAAATTAAAAAGGATCCGAATAAGACTAAAGTAAGTTTTTCTACTCCAAAAACTTCTAGTTCTCCTTCCTCAAGTACCATTGATCCTATGTTGCAGAAGCTTGCGAATGCAGTGCTTGCATTGAAAAGGAAAATTTCACAAACATCTTTTCCTTCTCCATACAAAGATGTTCCATGAAGGACCTACCCAAATAATGCTAACAACTATGCTGCAAAAAACCAGACTAAGCTTCCTCCTTCACTAGAGAGGTTTTCTCTTGAATCCCCACCTTCTAATTCACCAATGGGATATTTTGAAGCATAGTATGGTGATTTCATATCTTCAGAGGAAGATGTTGCAACTCTTTTTCAAGAGTATGGAGAAGAAGTTGTTGGCGACTCTACAATTGGTTATATGCATTTTGAAAGGTCTTTTGAGGTGGTGGATGCCAGTATAAATGTAGTTCTCACGTGTTCTCAAAATCAACCTGATCATTCTAAAAATGATGAGGCAAAAAACAAGAATACTCCTTAGTTGTTTGTTAACATTGCAAAGAGGGGAACTCCTCTTCCCACGTTGCTTAAAAGTACAATGTGTGATAACCAAGTAAGTACTCCTACACAATCTCCTATTGTTTCAAATGTAACAAAAGCCAGTGTCATTTATCTTAAATCTCAAGAAACACTTTTGACTTCTATTCCTTGTTCATATCAACCTTTTTATACAATTGATCATGATAAAAGACTAAGATTCAAATGTCCGAAGTTGAGTACCTATTGTCTAATCCTGATCAATTTGATAGGTTGATCAAGTTTGTAAAGGATAGAGATTTGTAGCCCGTTGGAAGTTCTTCCCAAAATAATATTGTGATGTCTGGGCCTAAAAATCTCCCCAATAACCTTGTCACAATTCCTTCATCTATTCTAGGGAAGATATATCCTTTCTATATTTTTTATTGATCAATGATTTAAAACTAAGTAATTGTGTTATTGATTCTGGAAACTCAAATAATGTCATGCCTCTCAAGGTAGCTAATGCACTTGGTTTGACATTGACCAAGACCTTTGATCACTGTTATTCCATGGAAAATAAACAAGTGCCTCTTGTGGGGCAAGTCAAGGATGCACAATTTGCATTCACATTCTTCCCTGAGAAGAAAATCAAGATGACCGTTCTAGTTGCTGACGTTCCTACTTTATATGGTATGTTGCTAGGATGTAAGTTTTGTGAAGATGTAGGTGGTGAGATACACATGGACATGATTCAAGCTAAAATTATAGTAAAGGGAGTCATGCAAAATCTCCTTCTTGAAAGAGGAACAAAATATATTGTGGTGAAATTAGATGATACTCATGCACAAATTCTATTTGAATCAGCAGGATGGGAAACTATTATCTGCACATTGATGAAGTTTTAGGGTTTGCTAAAGATTGGGTAGAAGTTTATGAATTAGAGACATCTAAATCTTCTAGTAATGATGATAGTGAAGGGTATAATTCTTTATGCATACCAGATACTGATAATTTTGCTGATGCATATGAAAACCAAGCCTCAATTGTAGGTTCTAGTAAGCCCTTTGTCATGATTGATAAGGGTGATAGCTCCTCCAATGAAGGTGAAGTTCCTTTTCCTTGTGATGATGATATACCCACGACCCCTATTGATATACCTTATGATTGTAACTACGACTCATGTGTTGTTGATATGCTTTTAGGCAATTGAATGCATTTTGTCAATGCTCATCTAATAAATCTAAATGTTGCAAGTGGGAGACCCTATAATCTTCCTCACTGATCAGATTGCATAAGGAGACCCATTCCTTGACAAAATTATGTGTTTCTCCATTTATTATTGATGCAATCACGGTGCGAGAGTCCTCAAAGAGAACTGTCCAGACTGTGCAGCAAGAGTTAAACAACAAAAACAACTCAATGTGTTCGATACAATGCAAAAACAAACTATATTGTCTCATGAAAATCGATTACAAACTGTTGGCAACATGTGGGCTTACAAGATTTGTCTTATAGGCCTGATTACATACACGCTCCTTACACAATCCGGGCTCAAGCAAGAATGCGAGACAACTCCAAACCTCTTAACCTTATGATTCTTCTTCCTATCCTTATGATTATCTCTGCATGCCCAATTACATTTATTTATATGATCAAGAATGATTTTCATCGGCCCAAGATGAAACAAATGCTGATGAACAAGATGAAACGTGTAAAACAAGGTCAACCTCTACCAAAGAGATCCCTCTGGAAAATCCAAAGAATGAAGTGTGGACCCAAGGAAAGGTTGGCCACATGCTAGTAATATTGGAAGAAATTAACTAAAGCTCTACAAGCTATGAAAATGATCTGCAAGATTTGCCAAAGTCAAATAGGTCCAAGCGGTTATGGTGTTCTAAGCTAGAAAACTATCTCAGATTCTGGAAGTGATAACTTATTGAAAAAAGATCCAAACATCCCGCAGACTTAGGATAAGGCAAATGAATATGTCCACAATCAAAATTAGTTCCACAATATCCGATGTGCAAATGAAAAGAAACGTATAAAGAAATGCTAAAACTACAAAACAAGAACAAACTAAAAAAAATGTTTTTGGTTGATGCAAGATTTCTAAGAACTAGGGATGCTCCTGCATCAAACATCTGGGGTTGTTGAAAAAGTGAGTCCCTCACTTTGCTAGGGTCAGAGGAAAGCCAAGATTATCTATCTCTGCCTGAGAAATCCATGATGAATCTTCAACTTGTTTGTCTTTCCACTTCACAAGATACTCTTTGTATTGGTTACTCTGGGTACTATATCCAATGCTACTGTCCAAAATGTCTTCATTATGATCTGGTATCCTTTGGGGTATCTTCTTCTCCAAGTCTGCTACACCGTCCTCACTGAATTCTGTCTCATGATATTGATGTAGATTTGCAATGTTGAATATAGGTGAAATACCAAAGCTATCAGGTAACTCCACTTCATATGCATTTTTGGAACTGAATTTACTCAAGATATTACAAGGTCCAAATTTCCTCATCTTCAACTTGTTATATGTTCCAACTGGAAATATTTCTTTTGTCAAATACACCATCACTTCATTGCCAACTTCCAATTCCTTATGTCTCCTCTTCTCATCTACTTTCTCCTTATACTTGTTGTTCATAGTTTCCAAATGCTATTTGACTTGAGTATGTACTGTCTTCATATGCTCTGCAAATTCTTCTTCTTCTGGACTTCTTTTATCTTCTTTACTGATGTCTCTCAATTTGGATATGCCTCTAGGACGTTCTCTGGTAACAATCTCAAAAGGTATTCTTTCGATACTCCTGTTCACTGAATTATTGTAGGTAAACTCTGCTTGTGCAAGAATCAAGTCCTAACTTCTGGTTTTGTCTCCAACTAAGCATCTCAACAAATTTACCAAACTCCTATTTAACACTTTTATCTATCCATCAGTCCGTGGGTGAAAAGTAGAACTGAACTTCAAATTCATCTTTATCTTCTTCCAAAGTTTCCTCCAAAAATATCCAACAAACTTAGTATCTCTTCTGAAACTATTCTTTTAGGTAATCCATGCAATCTCACCACCTTCTTGAAAAATAGGTTAGCAACGTGTATTGCACATGTTGTCTTTTTACAAGGTATGAAATGTGCCATATTTGAGAATCTATCCACCACCACAAATATAGAGTCATTTCCTCTTTATGTCATAGGAAATCTAAGTATAAGATCCATTCTTATGTCCTCCCATGGTCTCTCTGAAACTATCAAAGGCTTATACAATCCCACGTTTTGACTACTACATTTTGCAAGTTGACAATTCCTAAAGCTCTACGCAAATTTCATGACATCCTTATGAATCTGAGGCCAAAACTAATTCTCACTTATCAATGCCACTGTCTTATTAACTCCAAAGTGTCCGACTAACCCTCCACCATGCTTCTCCTTTATCAGAATTTCTCTCATAGAACTCCTAGGTATACTGATGGACTTGTAAAGTAGTGAGAGGGGGGGGGGGGGTGAATCAGTGACACTAAAAACAATACTACTTTAAACACTGACTGGTAGAAATACTTAACAAGTTTGTTAAACAATATGCATGTAATACAAATTGATATAACAACATCCACCTTAACACAAGTGTTTATACGTGGAAAAGCCAAATAGGTAAAAACCACGGTGAGATGAGACTCACAAGTTAACTATCTGTAGTAATAGATAACTGACCGGTTAAGGTATACAAAGTGCTCTTCTAGGAGTGAATCCTATTAAAGATCCCAAAGCTTAGTTAAAAGCTATACCCTGTAAAAGGTAGTACCCTGTAAGGAGTAACCTTGGTGGAGGATTTATGAATCCAAACTAATGGATCACCTGGTTAGAGGATTTGTACAGTGAATCTTGTTAGAGCTTACCCGGTTAGGGGATTTGACTGTTGCAGTGATTAGAAAACAACAGGTGGTGTGATCTAGTAGTAGAACAACTTGCTTGAATAGATCCTCTTCTACGCACTCAACACTTCATTACCAACATACTCTGCAACTTAATGCGTCTGCTTTCACACATAACATATCTCCTTCGCTCATACAAAATAATTCATTGTGATGTCAATATATAGACATTTAGATTTCATGTCGGCTTTTAGAAATCATATCACAATTACCTAGGTGCAGTGTATCTAGTCAAACAATCACAACACATCACAAAAATACTACCAAAAATTGTCGGTAAGGATAACTCATCACGACTAGTGATAATTCATCACATAATCAATGAATACCAGTTGGAACAACAATATCGGTTGGAGTTAAACATATAAACCATTTTATCCTTAGATGCTCCTTTGATAATCTCTGCTGGATCTTCATGTTGCTGTCGAGTTATGTATAATCACTGGTTGTCTCCATGCATATACCGGTTGTCACCATGTACCGATTAGATATAAACCTCTAGTATACCGGTTGTAATATAAACAACTTTGAAGTCACACTGGTAGACAATATGGACATATGTGTGTGTATGTGTTTCATCAATGACAACATATGATGAAGTTATTCATTATAATCATCATCAAGCCTACAATCTCCCCCTTTGGCATTGATGGCAACACTTAGAAAATTTTATAGTAATACCGCTAAGTGTGCTTACAATATTTTTTTGTACACATACATATACTCCCCAATACTACATACATCATACAAAATTTTCACAACACACATGCATATTTCTACTCCCCCTTTGACAACAATGCCAAATTGAAAAGAAATATATATATATATAGAAAAGTTTGTATCAAAATGTTTTACATATACAAAAGTTTAAAAAATTGAATCATGATTCATGCATTGGTAGCCTCATAAAAATAGCATTAAAGTTCTCTTCAACTGAGATAAAGTATGTTCCCATGTCTCCAACAAGTTCTCAGTGAGCTCAAGTGTAGACATGATCTGATTATGGAACTCTTCCATTGAATCAAGTGTATAGGTTTCTGGAGTAGCCAAAATAGCTTCTGCATTCTTGTAGGCTCTTTGTAGTATGTCCACTTAGGATGTGAGTAGACTCTTCAACTCCTTTAGTGACCAAAGTCTTTTTGCTTTTTCAAGATCATAAGTATCTAACCTGTTTTGCAAATCATCCACAAGTTTGCTAAAAGCAAAAATAGAATCTTGAAGTGGTACATATGCATTGCATATCTTCTCTAGCTCTTGCTCTGTTTTAGTTCACCTGTTATTGATATTAGAATAAAAGAATGAAACATTATAAGTAGAAGTAAGATATTTCCCTCCCGTTTCAATAGATTTTCTTAATAAATCTTTATTAAGAGATAGATCGATTTTTCTTGTATCAATCTCTTTCATAAGCTGCTCTCCATGCTTCTTCCTGTAACTCTTCTCAGCATAAGTTTGTGCTTCTTCTTCTAGGGACTTAATTTGGTCAGATGCATTAGCAACCAATTGCCCAAATTTGCTAATAGGTGTTCTCAAATGCCTTGTTGCCATTTCCGGTAGTAGACTTGTCAGAATATCCACAACATTCTGAATGGTTTCAACTTCCATTCTCTATTCTTTAAGTCTCTTCTTGTGTGCCCTAGATTGTATGACAATTGCAATCTTCATCATTTCAGATGCACTCATATTATCAATGATTATAGGCCCTGAGATGCCTAATGATTCATCGTCATCTTCATTAGTTTGCTATAAAACTAATGATGTTAGTGGTTCAAAAGATGTTACCTTAACAATCTCTTCTTTTTCTTGTTCTTTCTCCATTTCCTGTTCAAAAATTTGCGTATCAACCTTTTCATTGGATTCCTTCTGAGTGTCTTATGAAACTGATGGGAGTTGAGGTTTCATTGGTTTCTCCTTTACTGGTGGAATATCCACTCCTGGTTGAGTTGCTGGTATCTCAACTTTAGTGACCTGTGAATCTGCAATTTTTGGTGGCTACATATCTGGTGCAATAATATCTCTAGATAGATCTATTACATCCTCAATATCATCAACAAGTATGACTCATTGGACAATAGTGTCATCCTTCTTCTTGACAGGATAGACAACATCAGCTTGCACAATTTCTTCTTCATCCATTTCAAGTCGATCAACAATATCTTGCTCATCCTTAGAGGAATCTATAAGTTTTTCCATCTGTTGGATATTACGAGCAATCTGATGAGTCTCAGTCTCAATAGGTTGCACCTTTCCACTAATCAGCTTAAATCTTCTTGTTTTGTAAGCAAAATGAACTTTGTATTTATCAACCAATTCATTCAACTCATCCTTGGACAACTCATAAAAATATTGTACAAATACATCATCTATGATTTCTTTTTCTTTCTTTATTGCTTCCTCCCATTTATTCAAAAGAATAGTATACAAGGAATTAGAGATATCCTTTTCAAGATCATGAGGTAATCTATTATAATGGCACAAATGATTGATTACCTGTTGAATAATTTGATCCTTTTCATCTTCATTAAATGAATCAAAATGATCTTTGACATTATCAAATCTATTTCTTCCTAATGTCTTCACTATTCTCTCAAAGGTAGTCTCAGGCTTGTAAGTTAAGATATCAAAAGGCATGTTAGGATTCCCAAAGATACTAAGAGGGGGGGGGTGAATCAGTATCTGACCGGTTGATGAATTTTCTTGTCTTATAATATGAAAAACATTCCAAAACTGTGTACCGGTAAACCAAAATTAATGCAGTAAATAAGAATAATAAGCACAGCATAAGAGACACACCATAACACAATATTTTAACAAGGAAATTTAGTGTGGGAAAAACCTCGGTGGGATTTGTAACCCACAATATTCACTTACTGGCCAATAAGAGAATATTACTATTTACAATAGGGGCCTGCACATGTAGGAAGACCAAGTGCCTAGAGCTCACTGCTCAGTTACAAAAGAAGTCTCATTGACTTACAAAAATGGATTATGAAAATCCAATGTCAAGTACTACTTCAAATCAGCATCTTCTATGCTAGGTTCAATACCAGTTTAAGCTCTGTAATAATCATAAACCCTTATCCAAAATCTGCCTTACAATTCGCACATTAGGTCTGCAATAATCTAACCATATCCTTATCCAATTCTTATATCCCACTTACAAATGGTCTCTAAGATCTCATACTTATATGTCTTATTAAAATCCATCATTTCGGCTTACAAAAAGATTTTACAATAAATAAAAAATACAATTAAACAAATTCCTGTCAGCCATGGTGCTGGTAATCTTTCTTTTTGGTGCCAATGAATTGTGTGGCGGCGTAGAGTTTGCCAGTGCCAGTGCCTGCCGATAACATATGATTGTAAGGTTGCCATCAATGAAAAAACCTTCAATCACCTACAATTTCTCATTGGAGTGTGCATTTTCCAACAATCTCCCCCTTTGGCATTGATGGCAACACTCATGAGAAAAATCCAAAAGGTGTCCAAAAAGGAATCTGCCAAAACTTGTCAAAACTGTGTTATCAAAATGTGTGCTCCCCCTGAGCTGATGATGTCTTTCTTTTGATCATTTTTCTCATCTCCACTACTCCCCCTTTGGCATGAATGACAAAGGTTGTCATTCACTGTCAATGGAGTGTGGTTCCTGCCTAGATCCTTGTAACCGGTGGGTTACAATCTGATAGATGTCTGCCAATCCAAAATTTTGACTGTTGCTGAACCTTTCACTGTCCTTTAATGCCGCTTTAGTTCTCTGAATTGTACCGATGAGTATGTGCATTTTCTCTTCCAGTGTCTTAAGTCCTGGAATCAAAGCCTCAAAAATTTCTTTTCTCAAAGAAATGAGGTAATCCAGTTTGGGACCTAGTTTGCATTTTAAATCCTTTTCCTTAAACTTTATCTTTTCTTTATCTTTTTCTAACTTTTCAATTTTCTCCTCAAGATCTGCAATATTCTTTTCAACTTCCAAAAATGAATTTGATGTTCCTATTAAGTTGTCAGCAATATTGTTGATTTCTTTTTGTGCTTTGTTGATCTCTGAATATATGTTCTCTGTCAAAATATTAGTTTTGCAGGTATCTCTGTACAATTTCTTGAAATCCAAAATTATTTCTCCTAATGCCAGTAATAAGGTTTCCATTTGTTTCTTATTCTTCTTCACTATTTCCTCAAAGAATTTTTCTTTTTCCCTATTCATTTTCTCTTTGAATGTATCTTCATTTATCTAGTCTAGTGTTATTAGGTTGCCGGTTATATACTTAGACAATGTGTCTAATTGGCTCAATGAATCTTTATTATCATGGTACACTTTGGAGCTACCATCTTCAAAATTGGTAAAGTGTCATCTATAGCCTTATAAGCTTGTGCATTACACTCTGTTATTTTCTTTATTGAATCCAAGAGTACCTCTGTTACATTTGTTGGCCTAAATTCAGTCATAGATGTACCAGATGATTGCCCAACTATTTTCACAATTTGTAATCTGCCGGTGGTTGTGATAGCTTTGCTTTCCTCTTTCTCTAGAGGCTTTGTTTGAGTTTTCATTTCCACTACCAAGGGCTTGGGCTTTTCAGATGAAGTTGGTGGTACAATCTGAGTAGGTACTTGAGAAGGAGCCTGTTGCTCTACTTGTTTCTCTATGTTTTCCTCAGCAAGAGCCTGTTGCTCTGATGGTTTCTCTGATTGTGCTTCAGATGATTTCACTGTAGTGTCCACTGTCAGTTTTTTTGTGTTTACCTCCGTGTTGTCTACTGCCGATGACTCAGTTGGTTTTTCAGTTTCAGTGGTTGCCGGTGGCTGAGTAGATGCATCGGTATGCACATCTGCGGTCTCTGTCTTTCTAGTGTCTAGGGGATCATTTGATCCTTCAGTTTGTTGTTGTTCCTCAATTTTAATGTCTTCAATTCCAATATTTCTTGCCGGTGGCTTTGTTGCCACATCTGTCTTCTTAATTGATTCCTTATCTACCACAATATTGACTTCCTGAGTGTCAATGTTTATTGTTTATAACACCTCAGAATCATGATTTGTATCCTCATGTGGTGTCTCCACATTCTTTGTAGCTAGTGATTTGTCAGTTAGTACTGGTGGAGTATCAGAGGTTGGTGGGGGTAAATTATCTGTTATTTTTAGGCTTGGAGGTCCACCTACCTTACCTTTCCCCTTATCCTTCTAGTAGACTTTGATAGTCTTTGGTCTCTTAAGTTCTTCTTGTTTTTCTTTCTCTACAAAAAATATGTCCCACTGATCTACAGTCTCTTCTGTTATTTCATTTACTCTACCTGCCATAAGTGCAACATGTCGGTGTCTAGTTGAGAATACTGTCCGGTTTGCTTCACAGATCAGCTCATCAATTTCTTGTGTGGAGTTCATTGGGTGAACTGCAAGTAGCTTTTCTATTTTTATTTTCTTATCTAATTCAACAATAGCTACCCTTCTAGCTTCTAACCTTCTGTATAAATCATTGGGTATCTCATCCACAATTTCCATAAGAAATTTCATATAAATGTCTAAGTGTAAGATTACCCTATTTTCTATGCTCTCCTTTTCATCATTTGATAGTGTGTTATATAACTTATTGATGTTTTTCAATTTCCCATCCTCAGTTATTTCATTCAGAAGTTTATAAAATGGTGGAATAACCTGTCTTTTCTTTCTCCTTTGGTGTCAATTTATTAGGTGTCATTTTTTTAGCCGGAGGCCTAATTGCCTGTTGTTTTTGTCTTGTCTTTCTGAGTGTAGGTGGGGGTGCCGATGAGGGTTTTCTTTTTCTTTCTACCCTTTTGAATACAATTGGTATCTCACTGTCAGAAGAAGTTGCGACCGATGAAAGATGTACTTTCAGTTGAAGTCCTTCCAGTTCACTTTCCTTAATACCAGTTTTATTCAAAACATCTTCCTTTATTGCTTTTGCCTGTCTTGAACCTCTCCTAACTATCTGCTCAGTTTTCTTAACTCTTTTCTAAGATTGAATGCCACTTTCAATTGTTTCAGCATTGCCAAATACTTTTTATGTCGGTTCCTTAGGGGCTTCTAAGAGGGCTTTTGCATAAGTTTCAACTATGTTGTCATGAGCCTCATATCCCATCTCTGTAACCCAAATAGTTCCAGGGACAACTGCCTCCATCTATATTTCATCTTTCTTTATCACAAAGCATATCTCTTTTTGATATTTATCAACAATTGCTTGAGATAGCCTTATTCTTTTCTTCATTCTAGCCTTCAGTGCTTGAAAATGTTCATTTATATTTTTCTCTATGTAATCTCCCATGTTGTTTAGTATGTATAACAGTTGCTTTCCTACTGGTATATCAAAACCAGAGTCTTTCCTGTTAGGTCCCGGAGACAACTGAGAGGTGGGGGGGGTGAATTAGTTGTCTAATAAATTCAAACCAAAACAACTTAACCAAACTTAATGCTTAATACCGGTAAACCAAAGTTAATGCCGGTAGACAGTTTATCAATTAATTGCAATACTAGCAAAGATTAGTGCATGAAACAGAAAGACAATAACATCCACAACACATAATACCAATATTTGTACGTGGAAACCCTGTAATTGGAAAAACCATGATGGGAAACCTTACCCACATTCAGATGATACTACTGTAGATAGTATGTGTATACAATAGGGGGTCTGCACATGCAAAAAGGCCAAGGGCCTAGAGCTCACTGCTCAAACACAAATAGGAGTCACACTGACTACAATTGGATGGTTAAATCCAATAATGATGTACTGCTCAAAATAGCATCTTCATATGCTGGATTCAGTACCAGTTCAGTTTTGATATGCCTTCACAAAACCTTCCTTCAACCTTAAAATGATGTCTACGTGTATAGCTTGCTTTATTTTCAGATGATACCGGTGGGTTCAGAGTCTATACACCTTGAAGTTCCTCTAAACTGTTCATCAATTTTCACATTTGTACTCTCAACAATTTTCTGCAATCTCTTGTTAAAACATCTATATGCCTTGCTCTTAGATGAATAACCAAGAAGATGAATAACCGAGAAATATTCCTTCATCACTTCTAGGATCAAATTTGCCAATATACTCATCTTTCCTAATATAGCATTTACTTCTAAATATTCTGAAATATTTAAGAGTAGGAGTAATACCAAACCATAGTTCATGAGGGTTCTTACCAGTTTTACCTTTGATGTGAACTTTGTTGAATGTGTAGACTGTTGTGCTTACTGCCTCTCTCCAATATACATGTGGTAGATTTGCTTCTGATAACATACTTCTAGCTACATCCAAGATAGTTCTATTTTTCCTTTCTACAACTCCATTTTGCTGTGGTGTCTGAGGTGCTGATAACTATCTTCTGATTCCATTTACTTCACAGAATGTATTAAATTCCTTAGATGTAAATTCACCTCCTTGATCTGATCTCAAACATTTGATTTTCTTACCGGTTTCATTTTCTACCATTGCCTTGAATAACTTGAATTTCCCAAGTGCTTCTGGTTTTTCTCTGAGAAAAGTAACCCAACACATTTTAGAATAGTCATCAATGATTAGCATGAAATATCTATCACCTTGTAAGCTTTTAGTTCTAGCTGGACCACATAAATCAATATGAATTAAGTCAAGAGCATTATTGGATTTTTTTGGAATACTTTTAAAAGATGCTCTAACTTGTTTTCCAAATTGACATTCCTTACATACCGGATTGTGAGGTTTAACGATCTTAGGTAAGTCTCTAACTGCTTTAGTTGTACTAATTTTCACAATGTAATCAAAATTTACATGACAGAGTCTCTTATGCTATAGCCAACTTTCATCAATATGTGCAATCAAGCATGTCTTTTCATTGTTATTCAAATAAAAGATATTACCTCTAGTTTGATTACCGATTGCAATTTCCAAACTAGTTCTGTTCATAATTTTGCATTCCCCATTCTTGAATTGTAATTGAAATCCTTTTTCAACTAATTGACCAACACTCAAAAGATTATTCTTGAAACCTTCAACATAGTAAATATTGTCAGTATTATGCTTACCATCAAGAGATATAGTACCTTTTCCTTTGATCAAACAAGCTTTATCATCTCCAAATCTTACTAGACCTCCATTATATTCCTGAAAAGTCAAGAATTTACTTTTATCACCAGTCATATGATGTGAACATCCTGAATCAATGATCCATTCATCCTTAACTTCAATTTTAGCTACTAGGGCCTGCTGTACCGGTTGAACAGTAGGTGCCAGTTGATCTTCTGTTATAGCAAAAAAGACCCATCCATTGTTTGTCAGATCTTCATCAGAATCATCATTGATTCCTTCATCAGCAAGAAAACAAGACTTGTCTTTATTCTTCTTAAATTTGTATCTTTGACATTCAGGGTTAGACTTGTATGTTCTTCTAGCTTCTTTCAATCTTGCATGTCTATCAGGGCATCTTGAAGCCATATGACCAATCTTATTACAGTTAAAACATTTAAAGGGTGCTTTACCTTCATACTTACTTCCAACTGGACCTTTAGGCATTTTCCTTGCAAATAGTGCTTCAAGTTCTTCATTTTCTCTCCCGCTTTCTTCAAGTTCTCTTGCATAAAAAGGTTTCCAATCAGACTTGTCAAATGATGATGCAGATGATGTTGATGCCTTAAAAGATAAATATGTCTTTATAGTAGCAACAAGACCAAATTCCTCAATTTCAAAAGCTGAAAGTTTTCCAATCAATGTGTCTCTAGTTACTGATGTATTAGGCATTGTTCTTAACTCATTTATAGCAGTAATTTCATTTTGTATGCTGATGGCAATCCTCTTAAAATTTTTGAAACAATTTCATCTTCACTTAAGGTTCCTCCACAACATTTAATACCCAAAACAATTTCATTTACTCTTTCCATAAAAGAGGAAATCTTTTCATCATCTTCCATTTTTCAGATTTTCATACTTGACCTAGAAGCTTTCAAGTTTTGCAATTTTGATTGTGGAATATCATTCATTCAATGTTTCCAAATGGTCCCAAATAGCTTTAGCAGTAGATCTGTCTGATAATCCTATGATTTGTTGATCTGATAATGTGCTCAAAAGTGCTTCTCTTGCTATGCAATCATTTTCTTCATCTTTTCCTAAGGTTGGTGGATTAGGCTGACCGGGAGTAGGAGCAGTATAGCCATTCTTTGTAACTTCCCAGATGTCCTTTCCAATGCAATTCAGATGTGTCTCCATCTTGATCTTCCATATTCCATAGTCAGTTCCATCAAGTTTAGGACTATCCTTCCTGAAATAGTTAGAAGACATTGGATCTCCTCAAGCTGTTAAACTTCTGCAAAAAGAGGACTAGGCTCTGATACCAATTGTTAGGTCCCAGAGAAAATTGAGAGGGGGGAGGGTGAATCAGTTGTCTAATAAATTCAAACAAAAAACAACTTAACCAAACTTAATGCTTAATACCGATAAACCAAAGTTAATGCCGGTAGATAGTTTATCAATTAATTGCAGTATCGGTAAAGATTAATGCATGAAACAAAAATACAATAACATCCACAACACATAACACCATTATTTGTACGTGGAAACCCTTTAAGGGGAAAAATCATGGTGGGAAACCTTACCCATAATCAGATGATACTACTGTAGATAGTATGTGTATACAATAGGGGGTCTGCACATGTAGAAAGGCCAAGCGCCTAGAGCTGATTGCTCAAACACAAATAGGAGTCACATTGACTACAATTGGATGGTTAAATCCAATAATGATGTACTGCTCAAAATAGCATCTTCATATGCTGGATTCACTACCGGTTCAGTTTTGACATGCCTTCACAAAACCTTCCTTCAACCTTCAAATGATGTCTACGTGTGTAGCGTCCTAAAATTGGGACACTTGCAATTTCGATTGCATTTGGGTCTTCATGATGGTGGCGCAACGTTGAACTTGAATGGAGACCCCGAAATCTGTTTACAACACCAAAAACTGCATTTTTCTGCACCTTGGCCTAATCCCTCCTTGCACCCTGCTGCCCCGGGAGGTGGGACCATGGCGCCCAGTGCCCTGGTCCCTGGCCCTATTTTGGGCCCGGTCTCTTTTGGGCATCAGGTCTTTAAGTTTGCAATTCGGGAAATAATGTTTCCTGGTCGGCCTAAGGTCGGGAAAATCAGTCTATCAACCCTAATTGACAAGTATATAAACTACATTTCCTCTTCCAAAAAAGAGAGGAAGACATATGTGTGCAAAAGGCGGAAGCGATATTCAAACATTCAAACATTCAAGCATTCAAGCATTCCTTCAAACAATTGAGCATACTAAGTCTCCATTCAAGGCTAGGTGTTGCATTCAAGACAAGGATTCAACCATTGAAGAGGAGATCACATACAACATACAACATACTACATACATTACACCTTTGCATGTAAGAATACAAACATTCTTACAACAAGGTATCAGTACTTGTTTACATTACAAACATTTACATTTACAACATTCTCATTTCTTGGTTAATTCCAAAACCGGGGTTTGACCTAAAGGCAAACCCCTAATCCCTAACCCCCCAATCATCCTCTCTTTTCTGTGTGTAGGTTGCAGGTACGCGACTGTAATTGAAGATCTGGAATCCTTGTGCAGAGACGAACAGATCCACCTTCATTTCGCGGATTTTTCGGAGGACCGTGTGCACGCCGGGTGCCATCGTCCCATCAAATTTCACTCAAATTTGTAGAATAGCACCATCTCGACATTTTACTGCTAATTCCAGGTCCGCAGCTTCATCCCGTATCCCTATCTCTATTTATAAGTGAATCTTTCCTACTTTACGTGCATTCCTAGTTCAATCTTTCTATCTACATTCTTTACAAAAGAGGGTATCCTTGATGTCACAACCCTTGAAACTCATTTAGAATCCAATCTTGCATTGCGTGGGATTGGATCTTGTGGGTTTCAACCCCTCTTTTGAATGTAAAGTCTCTCCTAAGTGAAAACCATCAACTCTAGTGACTCTCCCTTCTCTCTCCTTGGAGTTGGGGAGGGGAGAACAACTAGGGTTCGATTTTTCCGCTTTACAGCGTGTATAGCTCTGCTTATTCTCGCATATACCAAATTACAATCCTTTCTTCACATTCGTATACTAATCTCAAAAATGAGATCTTACATTTATACCATAACCTAAGACCAATTGAGTAGGTTGGCTCTAAAAGATATTACAATAAAAACAATTTACAAGTAAAACAATAACCGATGCAATATCCGAGTCAACATGTTGGCTCAATGCATTTACAACAATAATAAATCATCTTCATAGTGTGCCGTGTTGATCTGGAATAGATAAGCCTGCCGGTGTTTATCCCGGACCTATTTGCCAGTAACAACAAATATGCAAACATGAATATACCAATGAACAAATCTTCCAAGACAAAGTGTCCAAATGATGTCTTTGACATAACGAAGTGTTTTCCATGTCATTCCAAGTGCCGGTGAACAATATATCCTGTCGATGAACATGATACCAGTGACTGTGCATAAGTCACTTGCTTGCTGGTGAACATTGCCAATTCTCTAAGTACCAGAGTTGATAAGTGTTGACATCAATGACAAAACCATATCAACATATCCAAAATATCAACATTTCCTACCAATATCAGGTACTTCCTTTGTAATGTATAGAATTAAGCACACAAGAAAGTTACCAAATCTGAAAGTTCCCTTCTTATCACCTTTTATTTTCTTCAAGTTGTCTATCAGTTCATCTTTAAGCCATTCATATACATCAATTCTTGCATTATCATTTATCATGTCATATGCACTTTTAATACATAAGCTGGAGACTGAGTTTAGTTTGTTTGCATGTGTGGCCTTATAACCAAGAATCATACTGACAAATCTAACATTGATGTCCTTCACATCATCGACTCTTAGGGATCTTTTATCAAATGTTGCGCTGGTTAAGGTCATCACAGTGTCATTTGAAACTTTCTTAGTTCTGTCAGGCCTACTACTTGTGGAAGGTAAGCCTGTTACTACCCTAACTGCCTCCTTAGTGATCTTATGGATGTAATCCAACCAAAGAAATTCGCCATGAACTCTGCTCAAGACTATCCTTATCACATCTTTCAAAAAATTAGGGATACTAAGAATGTCCATAAAACATAGGGTTTCCACTATCTTGTGTTTCAGTTTAACATTACCATTTTCATCACAAATTACAGTCCTATACATGTTCTTAATTTCATCATTTCCTAGTTCCTCAATATGACAATGTATATACATTCTAGGATCCTCTATATAAACTACTCCCTTAGGTATTTTCAAAAATGCTCCAAGGGTATCATCTTTCTTTGCAATTTCAGGAATAAGTTTGAACACAGGTCTAGGGCGCTTGATAACTTCAATCACAGTAGGGTTTGCAATAAATTCAGGTACAAATGAAGAAGCCATAGTTATAAATACGTTAATTTGCCTTTAGGATGAGTGCTTGAATGAATGGCTTCACTTTTCGCTAAGGATGCCTTCGCTCAGGATTTTTGCGCTCTCTAGAGATTTGAATGTTTGGTGAATGAAAAATGGAGCCAAAACACTTGCTTTATAATTATATTTCGTTCAACTACCACATTTAATGCCTATCAGTTAAGTCAAAACTTAACTCATCCACCAGTAAGGAAGTAATCCAACTTCTCACCATCAATCGAGGGTAAATTAGCATGTTTTCAATTTGTTGCCATACCCCCAAGGGATTATTTTTTAGTTAGATGAAGAATCTCCTATGGCGGAGTGATACTATATTCTACTGGTGGAGGAGTATTCCCATCAACATTCTAATATGACTTTCTAATCCATTGCTTTGAGAATTCTTGCTTTACCTCTTCAACTTTTTCCTTACCTTTCAAGCTAGGTCCTTTGTTATTTGCCAGTGATGTCTTACTTCTATAGAATTTTGTAATATGTCCAATCTTGTTACCAACATAACAAGTCACATTATTTTTCTGAATAGCTTTCCCATATTCTATGCCGGTATGTGTTCTGCATTGATTAGATAGATGTCCAAATCTTCCACAAACATAACATCTTACATTCATTCTACAAATTTCTGAATTATGACCCACTTTGTTGCATTTAGAATATTGACCAGTGGGTGTATTAGTGTTCTGATAATTTCTAGATCTACACTGATTTTCTCTATGACCATACTTGTTACAATTAAAGCATTTCCCATTAAATTTGTAAGCATTAGGTTGTCTTACCGGTTTGCTGTGATCATGATTGTTTGTAGTACCGGAGCTTTCACCAACTTCAAAGCCAAGGCCATTTGTATCACCATTAGGTTTCTAATTCTTCAGCATGTCATCAAATTCTTCTGAACTTTTCTTGAATTTCTCCTTGTGTTGATTTGCAGTAGCCAATTTATTTTCCAAGAAATCTTTTTGTCTCATGAGTTTAGTTTTGTCATGTTCTAAGTGAATTAGATATGTTTTTAGCATATCATTCTCATGACTGAGTCTTAGATTTTCATTTGTAGCATCATTGATTCTTCTGGTCAAGTCATCTTCATTCTTCTTCCTATTTTCAGTCTCTTTACAAAATCTCATAGTCATATCCTGCATCTCATTCTTCATTGTATTGTTTTCTTGTCTCAGTTTGTTCACCAGATCATTAAGAGTTTCCTTTTCATCATCATCATTCTGCATCTTTTCACAAAATTCTCTTCTCTCGTTTCTTGCAATAGTGAGATTCTCTTGAAGTCCTCAAATGATATCCTGTGCAACCTTCAGATCATCTTCAAGTTTGATATTCTTTACTTTTTCTGCATCATAGTCTGAAAGAGCTATTTCCAACTTCTTTCTCAAGTTTTCCATCTCTACCAGTGATAGATTCTTCCTCAAGCTGTTAGGCTTTTTAAAATAGAGGACCAGGGCTCTGATACCAATTGCTAGAATTCCCAAAGATACTGAGACGGGGGGAGTGAATCAGTATCTAACCGGTTGATGAATTTTCTTGTCTTATAATATGAAAAGCATTCCAAAACTATGTACCGGTAAACCAAAATTAATGCACTAAATAAGAATAATAAGCACAACATAAGAGACACACCATAACACAATATTTTAATGAGGAAACCCAATGTGGGAAAAACCTCGTTGGGATTTGTGACCCACAATATTCACATACTGGCCAATAATAGAATATTACTGTTTACAATAGGGGCCTGCACATGCAGGAAGGCCAAGTGCCTAGAGCTCACTGCTTAGTTACAAAAGAAGTCTCACTGACTTACAAAAATGGATTATGAAAAGCCAATGTCATGTACTACTTCAGATCAACATCTGTTATGTCAGGTTTAGTACCAGTTTAAGCTCTGTAATAATCATAAACCCTTATCCAAAATCTACCTTACAATTCACATATTAGGTCTGCAATAATCTAACCATATCCTTATCCACTTCTTATATCCTACTTACAAATGGTCTCTAAGATCTCATACTTATATGAGTCTTATTACAATCCGCCATGTCATTTTACAAAATATTTTACAATTAAATACAAAATACAATTAAACAAAATTCCTGTCGGCCATGGTGCCGATAATCTTTCTTTTTGGTGCCGGTGAACTGTGTGCCGGTGTAGAGTTTGCCAGTGCTGGTAACATATGATTGTAAGGTTTCCATCAATGACAAAACCTTCAATCACCTACAATTTCTCATTGGAGTGTGTATTTACCAACAAGGCACAGTTGCCTTTAGCACTTTCTTCACTTTCTTGGCTGCTTTACCGGTTGCTTTCATTTTCTTAGGTTCCTCCTCAGTATCAGTACCTTCAGATTCTGCTTGGAGAATTCATTTCTAGCCTCTTTTCTTTGATACAGTCTCCTTCTTTGCAGATACTTTAGGTACCAATTCTTTTTTAGTTTGGACACTTTGTGTCACTCTTATACTTTTTATTACCGGAGGTGCTTGCTCAACCTTCTTCTTCTTACCTTTACCACTTATGGATGGAACACTATTGGTTTCAGCTGTTGCAGTTTGAACTTCAACTGTATCCAATCTTGCCTCCTTTTTGTCCATTGGAGATGCCAATAGGTTATTGGCATAACCGATCAATAAGTCATAGTTGACCTCATAACTCATGTCTTCCATTTCTTCTAATCTAGGCTCAATAGCCTCCATCAAACAAAAATCAGTGGTAACTGTGAAAATAATATCCTTAGCGAAGTGTTTTACCACATCCTCAGGCAATCTTACTCTCATACTCATTTTCTTCTAAAATTCATTGAAATATTTATTCATTGCAGCCGAGAAGGTATTCTTCACAACTTTGATGTTGTTCTTAATCTGGGTAGATACTGGTAGATCCTTAGACCATTCAAGATCACCAATTCCTGGTAGGAACTTCTGGAAATAAAAGAATAGACTGATCAACAACTGTCCAAATTTAAACTTTTTACTGCTATCCTTCTTGATAGACTGAAGATTCATCAATAATTGGCCTCTTATGGCCTCACATAGGTCATAATTAGCATTTTCAGCTATCATCTTATAAGCAGTATGCACCACTGTAGATGGAACACTATTCAATCTACTAGAATGAAATATTCGGTAGCCTATAACCATAGTTGCCAACTTTATCACTGGGTCCTTGATGTTATTGATAGAAAAAAATGCCCATTAGAGGTTGATCCGGTTAGAGTGTTTACTGTCTCTTTTGAAATACACCTCAGCTTAGGTACTTCACCGGTTGAGTAAAAACCAGTTACAACTTGAATAGCTTCCTTGGTTATAGTATGAGTCATTTCTAAATAAATGTTTTCCCCATGAACATGACTCAAAATAATTCGGATATGTTCCTCTTCAAAATATTCAAGAAAACATGCTGCATTATAAAAACCTTTCTCATAACCCTAATATATTCTGATTGAATCTTTCTATTTTCATCGCAAAGGGATTTCAACTGAGAATATATCGACAATGATCCTAAATCCTCAATCTTGCAATCAATGTAGTTGGACAAATCTCCTTTCACTATGACACCACTAGGAACTTGTGATAAAGCATTATAAGACACAATTCATTTCACCTTTACAACTTCCATAGGTTCAGATGTGATCATCAATTTCTCTACTGGTTTAGAAGATGATTCCATTTCAGATAAACTAGATTCAAAGAAGGATTTTTCAAATAAATACCTTATTTTATGCACGTTGCCTCGTTTACTGGTTGAATACTTAAGTGCACACCAATTCAATCTTCACCAACCTTCAAATCAGTTTGATCATTCAATTCTCGATACAACTTTGACTAAAATCAGCTAACAATCCTTTCTTAGCTCTACAAGCGCTAAAAAATTCTTTCTCGAATGCATTAGGGTAAAAATAACAAAGTGAAACTTGCTTTTATCCTTTTTACCTACTGCATTAAATGCTCGCTCGTTAGGGTTACAAACCCTAATTACATCACTTAATGATACATATAATTTTGACAGATGTAAAACCGGTTGATAACCGATTGACAAAAAGATCAAAATTTCATGCATTCAAATTTTCTTACCACTGATTCATCTCAAGGGGTCCGGAAGTGGATTTACCATTATGATTCCCTTAGCCATATTGAAAAGGCTTAGTTCACTGGTGCAAGATTCTCCACACTAGGTGAAGGATTAGTTTCTTCTCCAAGTGATTCATCACTTTTCTTCTTCCATATTCGATTCATTTCTTCTCTGGTTTCTTCAATATTGACCTTTTGCTTGCCTTTCTGATCATTAGAAGGATTGACTGGTTTTCTCTTTTGGATCTACAAAGTTTTTCCATGTGTCTCGGTTTATGACAATGATAGTAGGCTATTCCAGATGATCTCCAAGGTCCTGCATTGCCTCTCCTAATTCTTCTTTTGCAATTCATAGCCATATGACCAAAGTTGTTACAGATGGTGCAAATGACATTTGTTACCTTTTCCATCTCAAATGGACTAAACTAGTTGCCATAGGGTCTTTTCCAGTTCATGTTACCCCAGTTATCATAGTTTCTCATCTAGTTGTCATTTGGTCTTGGATGCATATGCGGTACATGATTATTTGCTCCATATCTGCATTCAACCGATCTATGTCCATACATTTTGCATGCAAAGCAATGACCTTCAAATTTCTTGGATACATACCTAGCATTTGAATTCTAGCTTGCATTTCTATTAGGTTTGTTTCTACAAACATTTGCAGTGTGACCAGGTTTATGGCAAACAAAACAAACAGGTTTAAAGAACTTCTTACCGGTAGGCTTTTTAGCCTTAGGAGCAGATTTGTTCTTATGAGTGTTTCTCTTGGTACCAGAGGATTCTCCTTTTTCAAATGTGTGAAAACCAAGTCCAGAGGTATCACCATTCATCCTTTGTGATTGAATTTGTTCTTCTAGCAAGGTATCAACAATTTCCCATTTGCTTCAGTGAGCTGTTTGGTGAGATCTTCATTATGTTTTTACAGGTTCTCTCTCAGAGATGATGCTAATTCAAGATCTAGCTGTAAGTTCTCTTTTTCTTCTCTCTCTACATTCAAATGCTTGTGCAAAGTAGCATTATCTTTCTTGATCTTGGATATCTCATGATCTCTTTCCTTGATGAGATCTTCAACAGTTCTCCTGGCTTCCAGTTCGTGATTCATGCTGATAGTAAGACCTTATAGCTCTCTCCTCAGATTTAGCTTTTCACTATTTAGTTTTTCAACTTCCTCAACTAAAGCATCAATATTAGCCTCATTTGAAAAAATATTATCAGATATTTCTGACAGTTGTTTAGTTAGCTCTCTCCTTTTGACTTGAGAAGCTTTCAGTTTGACCCTTAGGGTTTCAAGCTCATTTCTATTATCCTCAAGCTCTCTAGCCATCTCAAAGTAGCTCATATACCCCATGGTAGCTTTAGGGTTTTCCTTCCAAGCGATTAGGCTTTAAAGAAGTTAGGCTCTGATACTAATTGATGAACTTGTAAAGCACTGAGAGGGGGGGGGGTGAATTAGTGACACCAAAAATAATACTACTTTAAACATTGACCGATAGAAATACTTAACAAGTTTGTTAAACAATATGCATCTAATCCAAAATGATATAACAACATCCACAATAAGTAAAACATCCACAATAAGTAAAACATCCACCATAACACAAGTGTTTATACATTGAAAACCCAAATAGGTAAAAACCATGGTGAGATGGGACTCATAGGTTAACTATCTGCAGTAATAGATAACTGACCAGTTAAGGTCTATAAAGTGCTCTGCTAGGAGTGAATCCTATTAAAGATCCCAAAGCTTAGTTAAAAGATATACTTTGTAAAAGGTACTACCTTGTAAGGAGTAACCTCGGTGGAGGATTTATGAATCCAAACTAATAGATCACCTGGTTAGAGGATTTGTACAATGAAGCTTGTTAGAGCTTACTCGGTTAGGGGATTTAACTATTGCAGTGATTATAAAGAAACATGTGGTGTGATCTAGTAGTAGCACAACTTGCTTGTATAGATCCTGTTCTGCACACTCAACACTTCATTACCAACACACTCTGCGACTTAATGCTTCTGCCTTTGCACATAACATATCTCCTTTGCTCATTCAAAATAATTCATTGTGATGTCAATATATAGACATTTAGATTTCATGTCGGCTTCTAGAAATCATATCACAATTACCTAGGTGTAGTGTATCTGGTCAAACAATCATAACACATCACAAAAATACTGCCAAAAATTGTCGATAAGGATAACTCATCACGACTAGTGATAACTCATCACATAATCAATGAATACCGGTTGGAACAACAATACCGGTCAGAGTTAAATAAATAAACCATTTTATCCTTAGATGCTCCTTTTATAATCTCCGCTAGATCTTCATGTTGATGCCGAGTTATGTATAATAATTGGTTGTCTCCATGCATATACCGGTTATCATCATGTACCGGTTAGATATAAATCTCTAGGGCAAGTGCAAGGTAATGAGTCACAAATTCGCGGAAGTCCACACGTTGGAAAATGTGCTCTTATAAACGGGGGCCCTTTTTCAAAAAACGGGGGCCCGTTTGTGCTCCGGGCTCCCGAGCCGAAAGGTAACGGGGGTCCGAAGCAAAAAAAAAATGGGCCCCCGTTTTGTTCTAAAATGAGGGCCCGCTTTGAAACAAAACGGGGGCCCTTTTTTTATAAACGGGGGCCCGCTTTTTAAAAACGGGGGCCCGTTTCTAAAACGGGCCCCCGTTTTGTTTAAAAAGGGGCCCCCGTTTCTAAATGGCATTTTTCCTTTTTTTTCCACAAGCCGCCCTTGTTTGAAAACGGGGGCTCGTTTTGTGGAAGTTGATTCCACAACCCGCCACTTGGCTCAGGATTAGGCCCAGGATAGGCCTGGGATGGCCACACCTGAGACATGGACCTTCAAATTCAAATCTCCATGAATGAAAGCACAAATATGAACTTCAGAAATAGTTTACGCGCCTCTAATCAGAGAATTTTTATACGAAATTAAAACCCATTTCAGATTATACTGTCTAGATTCTAAATATGTAAATTTATTTAAAAATTGATTATTTTAACTATTTTTCATTTAATTTATACTAAATCAGGTCCATAAATTTGAAATATTAACTAATTTTGTTAATTTAATAACTTTTTTATTTTAAAAAATTTTGGAAAAAAAATTATATGTCATCAATCTACACAAAATTCTTTTTTTATTTAAAAAAATAAAAATAAAAAAATGTTAAGTTTACATCAAATTATGTGGGTCGTACACGTCAAATTTTTAAAACGATAATTACGGCCATTAAAAAATTAATTAAAAAAAATATTAGAAAAAAAAATACAGAAAAATATGCTCATCAATCTTCAGTGTGTTACAAACCATGTCCCAAAACGGTTTGAGAAAATAATTTTAATTGTGTCAAAAAGTGTGGGTCGTACACATGCATGGTATGGTCCTGAAACAGGCATTTTTAAAACATAGTTTTCAGAACTCCATTTATAAAGTTATTTTTTATTATGTGGGTATTAAAATAAATTATATATTTGGAAAGTACACTCAAAGGGCTATCTTTTATACTACTGACTTTTTCCAAGATTCAATCTCTAAGTGTTTCAAAATTTAAGCTCAAATGAGACAAAATCTGAAAATTAGGGAAAACACTTCCACTTTTTGGCCAAAAAGTGGACTCATCTTCTTGCACTAACCCTCTACTATATAGGTAGTAATATAAAAAACTTTGAAGTCACACCGATAGACAATATGAACATATGTGTGTTTATGTGTTTCATTAATGACAACATATGATGAAGTTATTCATTACAACCATCATCAAGCCAACATATACATAACTGTACTCCTCTAAACATCATCTCATCTTGAATGAAATAGTCCAACCACTTACTTCTATCTACCATAACCGGTTCCTTATAAGATTTCCAAGGTTCTGAAAAATCTGGATCATCCTCATACAAGTTCTTAAATTCCTCAAAACCTAATACCTCCACTCTAATAACTCTATGTTAATTTCCACTTCTATGCTTCAGAACAAAGGTATAACTTTGCAAGAACTCTACCCATCTCATATGTCTCTGATTCAACTTACTCTGATTTTTTAAATACTGCAAATCTTGGTGACCAGTATACAACACAAACTCCTTAGGTAGCAAATAATATCTCCACTTCTTTAATGCTTTAACTATGACATAAAATTCCTAATCATATATAGAATATATCCTCCTTGCATCATTCAACTTCTCATTGAAATATGACACTGACTTAAACACTGCTCCAATTGCATTCCCACTTGCATCATAGTTCACTTGAAATAATTTGCTAAAATCTGGTAAAGCTAACACAGGTTGCTCAGTCATCTTCTACTTCAACAATTCAAATCTCCTATTTGCTCCAGTTGTCCACTTGAAATCCTTCCTATCTCCTCTCATTGCTTCTTTCATAGGGCTGCAAACTAAACTAAAATTCTAGATAAACTTCCGATAGAAACTAGCCAGTATGAAATGATCTCATCTTTCCAATGCTTTCTAGTGTAGGAAATTTGACAATTGCTCTTAATTTCTCATGATCCATCTTCAATCCATCTATAGATATCACAAATCCCAAATAGACTAACTCTTCCTTCATGAAACCACACTTCTTAATCTTTATCAACAACATTTCTTTTCTCAACCTCTGCAAAACTTGTTTGAAATGCAACATATGTTCTTCCTTGCTCTTACTGAAAATCAAAATGTCATCCAAATACATGATAACAAACTTACTTGAGAATTTCTTCAATATCTCATTCATCAATCTCATGAAAGTACTCAATGCATTAGTCAATCCAAAAGGCATTATCAACTATTCATATAGTCCTTCATTCATCCTGAATGTTGTCTTCCACTCATCTCCTTCTTTGATTCTAATCTGATGGTATCCACTCTTCAAGTCTATCTTTATGTAATATCTGGCTCCACTCAAACAATCCATTATGTCATCCATCCTAGGGAAAGCAAATATTTATTTCACTGTGATCTTGTTTATTGCTCTAGAATTAGTACACATCCTCCATTCTCCATTCTTATTAGGTGCTAACACTGCTAGCACTGCACAAGGATTCAAGATTTCACTGATCAAACCTTTCCTCAACAATTCCCGCACTTGTCTATTCAAATCCTCATTCTCTGTTGGTGTCATCCAGTGTCATGCTTTATTAGGCCAAGTAGCTCCAGGAATTAGGTCCATGCAATGACTGATACTTATCACAAGTGGTAATCCATCAGGTACATTATCTGAAATGATGTCTCCATATTTTGTCAGCAACTCCTTGATCTCATCTAGTTGTTCTCCTTCATGCTCCGGATTGTCAGTCTTCTTAGGAAATAAGACAAAACATACATTCTCATGTATCATCCCATCCAGGAATTTCCTTCCATCTACCAAACAGATTCTAGAACTTGTACAAACTTCATTCTTCAAAGGCTAGGACCAAAGGCAACAAGTCTTCTTCATCCTATTTGCAACAATAGTGTATATGTTCTTCCTCCCATCATGTATTGCTTGTCTATCAAACTGCCAAGGTCCACCCAACAAGATATGACAAATATCCATAGGAATAATATCACACAAAACTTCATCATGATAAGATCCAATCTTTAATTTCACCAAACATTGTTCACTTACTAGTATCTTATGATCGTCCTTAATCCATGCTATCTGATAAGGCTTAGGGTGCTTCAATCTCTCCAAATTCATCTTATTCACCATCTCCTCCAAAACAATATTATCTAAACTACCACTATTAATAATAATTTTACAACACTTACTGGATACCTTACATTTGGTCTTGAACAAATTCCTCCTCCGCAAGGTCTCCTCATCATCTTCAGTATGACACAAAGCTCTTCTCATCACCAACAATTCTCCATCTTTCAGTTTATTAGCTGATTCGGTATGGTCTTCTTTTACCAATGTTGCTCTTCTAGTGTTCTCTGCCTTCTTATATTCAAAATAATGATGTCCTTCTCCTCTGCACTTAAAGAAGAATCCTCTAAACACTCTTTTATCTTGCCTTCTGTCATCTTTTCCATAACCCTCATTCCCGTATCCATTTGGTTCTCTTCTCTGGTAATTTTTTTATCATCCTTCCAGTATGAAATTCCATCTCTGCTAACTTCCTTGTCTTTATTTTGATTTGTACAGGGTCCTCTTCCTTTGGAATAAATTCTTCTTCCTTGAAATATTCCTCCAGAGAACCTTCCACCTCTACCTCTTTACTTCTACTCATGTCTTTTTTTCAACTTCTCTTATGCTTTCAGGGCATATTGATAAGCTTCCTCAACACTCCACAACTTGATCAAGATGAGTTCATCTTGTATAGACATCCACAACCTAGTCAAATATCTAGCAACTTGTTTGATCTCATCATCAGTATGTCCGAATCTGATATTCAACTTGTAGAATGCTTTAGTATACTCCTTCACACTATATTCCTTTAGCTTCAGGTTCTGCAACTTCCAAAACAAATTCATGTGATAATCAACATGCATAAACTTTGATTTTAACTTACTAACCATCCGCTCCCAGGATTTGATCTTCTCTTTACCTCTTCTCTTTCTATCTACCTACAAATGTTCCCACCAAAGAGATGCATGACCTTTCAAATTAGTGCAAGCATATCTAACCTTTTTATCTTCTGCGGTGCCTTCAAAATCCAAATACTTTTCCATCTCTGTGATACAATCTAACAATTCATCTAAATCCAACTTACCATCATAATCTGGTGGGGAAAATGTGGTTTGGTATTCGCTCCTGACAATGCTCTTATAAACCTCTCTTCATCTGAATCATTCGTCAGTGGATTTTCTCCTTGTTCTCCAGCTACTTCTTCTTCCTCATCATCACTCACATATTCAACATGTCGACCTCTTCTCTAGGCCATTTCAACAACTTCCAATCAGGCTGCAATTCCTCTGAACATTTTTGTTACAACAGGGTCTGCATTTCCACATGCTCCAACACCTCTAGCATTTCTTCGGGCCATCTTTACGCTAGTCCTTTTCAGTTGTAGGTTAGATTCTCAATCCGCCACCCTACAACAAAATCTTATAGGACTTTGTAACCTCCAGAACACAATCTCGCTTTGAAACCACTTGGTGTAGTCATAGTGGGAGAGTCTTCAAAGAGAACTGTTCGGACCATGCAACAAGAGTTACACAATAGAAACAACTCAATGTGTTAGAGTTAATGTAGAAACAAACTATATTATCTCATGAAAATTGGTTACAAACTATCGACAACATGCGGGCTCACAAGATTTGGCTCATAGGCTCGATTACATACATGCTTTTTACACAATCCAGGCTCAAGAAAGAATGCGAGCCAACTTCGGACCTCCTAACCTTATGATTCTTCTTCCTATCCTTATGGTTCTCTCTACTTGTCATATTGCATTCATTTATATGATCAAGAATGATCTACATCGGCCCAAGATGAAACAAATGTCGATGGACAAGATGAAATGTGTAAAACAAGGTCGGACTCTACCAAAGAGATCCCTATGGAAAATCAAAAGAATGAAGTGTGAACCCAAGGGAAGGTTGGCCTCACACCAAGTAACATTGGAAGAAATTAACTAAAGCTTCACAAGCTATGAAAATGATCCGCAAGATCTGCCAAAGCTAAATAGGTCCAAGCGGTTCCGATGTTCTAAGCTAGAAAACTGTCTCAAATTCCGAAAGCAATAACTTGTTGGAAAAAGATTCCAAACATCTCGTGGACTTAGGATAAGGAAAATGAACATGTACACAATCAAAATCTAGCTCTGCAAGATTGAGTGAGCAAATGCAAAGAAACACCAAAAAGAAATGTTGAAACTGCAAAACAAGAAGAAACTGAAAGAAAATGTTTTTGGGTGATGCAAGATTGCCAAGAAACAGGGATGCTCCTACATCAATTGTCTTCCTTGATGAAGGAACTATGTTAGAATTACTAATGTGTGAACTATAATGGCCCATGTGTGTGTCACCTAAAAAATGTTTGGGCATCACTGATAAAAAATCCCCTTAAGGAAGTTCCATTAAAGGTCCATCAATGTGATATACCGCCAAGGGAGATAGATGTATAGAATGAATTCTTGTGAGGTGAAGGATTATAAATGTGAGAATAAGTAAAATTAGAATTAATTGATGGATACTTAGGATCAAAAAGTATGCCCTTTGAGTTATAACTTTTTAAATTTATGCCCCCAATTAATTTGGTATTAGGGGAGATCAACTCTTGTTCTTTTTTCTTCATATGATTTTTATCCTTGACTTTGATTTTGTAGAGTCCAATAGCTTTTGATTTTGATTTGGACTAAAGGATTTTTCTTTATTTTTAACTTTTAGATTTTTCTTTTCAAAACTTGATTTTTGATCCCAAATAAGTAAGGGCTTTTGTGATTCTTGTTGATCCAAATCTAGGAGAGGAGTGGAAATGGAAAGAGTGGATGAAATAGTAAGGATATACAAGTTATCGAAAGGGTTGGTGATATAATTTTAAAAGATTCTTTTTCGGAACCACTCTTAGGACTATTGATATCAATAGCTACTTGCACCACTATAGGATATTTTCATTTAGACTTAGTAGCCACAACACTAGGTGTTTCATACCCACTTCTTTGATATTGTAAATTATTTGTAGGTTGTAAGAGCTCTAGAATTCCTTGCTCATGTACACCAAGATTTGTTCCTTGATAGCCTATAATTTGTAACTTGGGCTTGTGTTCATAATTCTCATTCTTGACATATTTCTCTATGACACCATTATTCATAGTGCCCCGATCTTGTCATCCAAATATCTTAATAGAGAGTGGGAGTTGATCAAGATGGAATATATACTTACCACATCCCATGTATTTAACCTTTCTCTTGGCCTTGAGATCATGTTGCATGGAAGTGGAAGCTTTTAGTTATTTTGGATCAATATATGCTGAAGATGGACTAACTTCTTGATTTATAGGGACTATTGTTTCAAGTCTTGGTCAAAGATTATTGCAATACATGTATGGGTTTGGATCACCTTTGACTATGAATTCAATTCCATTAGGTGGGAACTTTATCCATTGATGGTAAGTTGAAAGCACTGCTTTCATTGCATGTATCCAAGGTTGTCCCAAAAGTATATTGTATGTGAGATCAAGATCAAGGACTTTACAAAACACATCCTTTGTTACTAGTCCAATATTGAGTGGTAAAGTGATTTTTCCTTTTTAGGAGCATTCTTCATCATCATATGCCTTTATAGTGATCTTCTTTCTAGAATCCACAACATTTTCAAAGAATCCCAATGCTAAGACAACTTTCAAAGTATAAATATTGAGACCGGCTCCCCCATTTATCAAGACTCATTTTATGTGGTGTTTATGAAGGAAAGCTTCAATGTGAAGTGGTGCATTGTATGGCTGTTGTGGAGATGCATCATCTACTTTGGTAAATGTAAGGAAATGGGGTGTAGAGAGGTACCCCACCATGTATTGGAATTGGTCCATGTTTAGATTGGTAGGAATGGATGTCTCTTGCTTGATTTTGTCCGAAATAGTTTTGTGTGAGGGTGAAATGCACAAAAGTTAAAGGATTGAAATGAGAGTAGGTGGCTTTCCCAGTTGGTCTACAAGGTCATATTGGCTATTGGAGGATGAAGTCATTTTGGATGTAGCACCTTGTTAAGTAACTTTACCCCCTCAAGTAGTGACATTGCATTTGAGGGCTCTGCCTTTTATGGTTATGGTAGACACATATTTATTCAATTCTGAAATATTATTTATGATATAATTATAGGTCATATTAATGTAATTGGCATTATTATCTGTCTTATGGGACTTTCTCTTAACATGTTTTGGGAATGGTTCTTTGAAAATTGCATGCTCTTGATTGGAAGTATGACCATCAACTTCTATTATGCCATTGTCAATAATATCTTGGATGAGATTCTTCAATTTGTGACAATTACTAGTCTTATGGCCCTCGCTCTTGTGATATTCATAAAACTTATTGTCATTCCACCATGAAGGTTTTACCCTTGGCTCAAATGGTTGATTGTTTGGTAATGTAATGAGCTTATTGGCAACCAACTTCTTCAATGCACTTTCAATTGGTTCTCCCAAAGATGTGTACTTCCTTGGAGGTCTTGGTGCTCTTGTGTATTTACTTGATTATTAGATGAACTAGCATCGGGAAAAATTATCTTTGGTTTTACCATATTGGCATCAACAACCCCATTGTTAATGGTATTCTTGTTTTTATTCCAAAATCAGGGTTTGTCCTTTCCATTAAGATCATCTTTGTTTTCCTTAAATAGCTTGATGGTACCTTCCTCAATGAGAACCTTCTCAAGTGATAAACCTTTTTCAATGATGTCTTTCAAGGTAGATAAACATGCTTTTGGAAGTTTATATACAACATCTTTGTTCACATCTTGGGTAAACATCTCAGCCATTTGTTTTTTTGAAATTTGACAAAGGCATTGACTAGCCAAGCTTCTCCATCATTGTAAAAACGATGCAAAAGACTCCATTTTTCTTTTTGGTGTTTCATAAAGTGGTCACTGATACTTCATACTCAATGTTGTATGAAAAATGTTGTATAAAGGTCTTTGCCAATGCACCCCATGACTTAATCCCAGGTGGAAGTTGTGAAAACCATTCCATGGCTTGTCCACCCAAACTTTGTGGAAATAATCTCATTAAGTAAGAGACTTCTCTTGCTAACTCTATACAAGCAATGAAAAATTCTCTAATGTGTGCCTTGGTATCTCTTTTTCCTCTATACTTGTCAAACTTAGGTACCACAAAATATGGAGGAAAAGGAGGCATTGGTATGCTTATATTAAATGGATAAGGACATATGTCATGAATCGTGTAATCCTTTGTTGGTGTTTGCATACTTGCTATTTTTTGTTGCAATTCTTTGACCTTGTTAGCCACAATGCACCACTGAGAGGGGGGTGAATCAATGGTTCTCAAACTTTTTCGCTTTAGCTATCCTAGGTGTGTATACCGGTTATGGGATCTAAGACAATGCAGACTTACCAGTTAGTGGGGAGACCAACACAAATGCAATCACACAAGGGGACACCATATAACACCAGCATATACGAGGAAAACCCAAGATGGGAAAAACCTCACTGAGCAATGCTACTGGAGTCTATTGCTCCAATCCAACCTCACAATCAAATATTTGTTACAATGTTTAGGGCACCAGCCCAAGGAGATACTTCACACGGTTCCAACAACATCATCACCAACATTTGAACTTGATGTAGATCACCATCAAACCAAAAAATCATTACCGGTTAAGAGAATTCTTTACCGGTCCTTAAACCCTTCTTAAACCCTAGCAAAAATACATCAGAAATCATAAACATGACTTTCAGTAATGAAAAAATGATGTGGTTCCGGTTAGATACATATTACAATGATACAAAATCACATTCTTAATGACAACACTTCAATCATCATCGATCGCCAGATCTAATCAAAACATTTCCTCATATATCGGGTAAGGTCCTAATTCCCAGTTTCCTATTTCTTTACCGGTAAGATCCTTCCGGTAGACCAAAAAGACTAAGATGAAAAAATAAAACATAGTAAACATCAATTGCCATCAATGACAACACAAATAATTGATCAAAGTCATCCAATCATGCAATCTCAATCTCTTCACCACAATGTCATCACAAACAGTCCTTTACCGGTTCAATCATAATTCTTCATCTACATCATTTATGCCAATCATGCCAATAACATTGCTAAGAGACAATCCACAAACAACAAAAAAATAGTAGGTGAATCATATCCCATCCTCGCCTTTCTAGTCAAAGACATCCTGGAGATGAAATCTCTAGTCAGAGACATCCTGGAAAAGCTAAAAGACATGTCACCAAAAAGAACAAAATCAAAAGAAAACTTGACACCAACATACAATCAAATCCTCAAGTTATTTGTGTTTCTGGCCACATATGTTAACATGTTTGATTTGGTCACAATATTGTTATCCTGATAAAGGATAGATAATGCTAAAAACCATTTTGTTGTCAAAGTCTGCTGAAAGATTTGATTTGTTGAAAGCCCATTGTTGGTTTTGTCTCATTTGAAACTGACTGAATCCATGAAACTGATACTTTATTGTGAAGAAGAACATAACTTTATTGTATAATTGGTGATGCAAATGAATTTTTATTGCAAATTGTGTGCAAAAAGGAGGAATAAAAAGATGATGTTCCTCAAAACATGCGATGCTCACGGTACCACTTCCATCACTAGATTTAGGATTTGCCTCAGTTGCAGATTGGACCTGATTTATTATGGAAGGAAAGGGAATGGAAAGGAAAGGGAAGGTGTATGAAAGGGAACCAATCTGAGGTAGATCAATAACTAGCCATCATGCGAATGGGTAAATTTATTATGGAGGCATAGGCTATGAGTGTGTGCAAGGTGAAAGGGTGAGATTGAATCTTGAAGGAGGGAGGAGCAATGTCTCTACGCATGGCACCAGTAACCTAGTTTTCACCATGGTACTTGCCCAAGGCACCATTGAAGTGGTTTTCACCATTGGACGAATTTATTTCTCTTTAATTTTTTCTTATTTTTTATTTTTTTTGTGTCACAAGGCGCTTGTTTGCTGGGTTTTCACCAAGTAACATTTTTTTTATTTTTTTATTTTCTTGATTTTTTTGTATTCTTGTATTTTTTTTTGTATTTTTAAATATTGGGATATTCTAAAAAGTTGTGTAAAACCTACGAAGGTGCATGTTGTTAATCAGATTTTCCAAAGGTTCTCCATCTGGTGTTAAGAGCTAATATGCAACTGATCCATAGATTATTGTGATGACGTAAGGACCAAGACAATTTGGTTCAAACTTGCCCTTCTTCTCTCTGTCTTGTTGTTTTTTAGGATTTTATCTAAGAACTAAGTCACCCATCTCAAATGTACGAGGCTTTACCTTATAGTTGTAGTTGTTTCATTCCTTGACTAAAAGATATGTTGCTCCCTTGTTTGTCTTCCTTGATGAAGGAAAAAATGTAGAATTACTAATGTGTGAACTACGTAGGCCCATATGCGTGTCACCTATAGAAGTTTGGAAATCCCTGACAACAAAGTCCGTCAAGGAAGTTTCATTAAAGGTCCATTGATATGATGTATCACCACAAGGGGATGGATGTGTGGAACACGTGGATGAGGAATAAAGGCTTATGATTGCGAAAACAAGTGAAAGTAGGATAGCATGATGGAGACTTAGGATCAACAATTATTCTTTTTGACTTGAAATTTTAGAACTTTTGCCCCCAGTTATTTTTATATTAGGGGAGATCAACTCTTGCTCTTCTTTCTTCATAGGATTTTTATCCTTGACTTTGATTTTTGCAAAGTCCAATAGCTTTTAATTTTTATTTGGACTTCTCTTTATTTTTTACTTTTAGAATTTTCTTTTCAAATCTTGATTTTTGTTCCCCAATAAGTAAGGGCTTTTGTGATTCTTGCTGATCCAAGTCTAGGAGAGGAGTGGAAATGGAATGAGCAGATGAAATGGTAAGGCTATATGAGTTCTCAAGAGGGTTGGTGTTACACTCAATATATTCTTTTCTGGAACCACTCTTAGGACTATTGATATCAAGAGTTGCTTGCACCACTAGAGGATATTTACATTCAGACTTAGTAGCCACAACACTAGGTGCTTCGTACCCAATTCCTTGGCATTGCAAATTGTTTGTAGGTTGTCCCTGTCGACTAAATGTCTTAGGAGATAGTGGGAGTTGATCAACATGAAATATATACTCACCACATCCCATGTCTTTAACCTTGAATATTTCTTTTAGCTCTGCTTGTTTTGATGTGGAAGGTTTCAATGATTCTGGATCCACATATGCTGATGATGGAGTTGCTTCTTTGCTAATTAGAATTATTATCTTTGATCTTGGTCATAGGTTATTGCAATATATGAATGAATTTTGATCACCATTAAAAGTCACTTCAACTCCATTGTGTGGGAACTTGACACATTGATGATATGTTGAAGGAACAACTCTCATTTCATGAATCCATGGATGTCCCAAGAGTATATTATATATGAGATCTAGATCAAGGACTTGACAAACCACATCCTTCATGACTGGCCCAACTCTGAGAGGTAAGGTGACTGTGCCCTTAGATGAGTGTTCTTTGTCATCATATTCTTTTATGGTGATTGCATGTGTATAATTCACAACCATTTCAAAATATCCCAATTGCTTAATAGTGTTCAATGTATAAATATTCAAACCTACTCCTCCATCTATCAAGACTTGTTTTATTCAGTTTTTATAGATAAAGGATTCAATATGTAGAGGTGCATTATGAGGCTGGGTTATAGATGCATTATCGACTTCTATGAATGTGAGGCTATGCGGAACAAAAAGGTATCCCATCATGGCTTGAAACTGGTCCATGTTTAGATCAGTTGGTATGGAGGGGTCTCTCAAAGTTTTATCAAGGATGGCCTTATGTGCAGGAGATATGTGTAAAAGCTCAAGGATGGAAATGAGGGTGGGTGTTCTCCCTAGTTGGTCTACAAGGTCATACTCATTCTTGGTGGATGATGAGGCTGTGGTCTTGGATGGAATTCCTTGCAAGGTGACTTTACCTCGACGGGTTGTGATATTACATTTAGAGGTTTCATTTTTGGAAGATGAGAAAGATGGACCAATGCCTTTCAAAACAACTTTAATCCTTTGGGTAGAACCTTTAGGAGTTTTGTCCTTTATGATAATGGTTGAAATATGATTGTCCATTGAAATGTGATTAATAGTAGAATCATAATCATAGGGGGTTTTGGTATAATTGGCTTGAATATTTGTAGTTTTAGATTTTCCCTTGTCATGTTTAGGAAATGGCTCCTTAAACATCGCATGCTCTTCATTGGAGGTGTGACCATCAACTTCTATGTCACCTCTGTCAATGAGATCTTATATGATATTCTTCAATCTATGATAATTGCTAGTTAAATTCCCTTTGCTCTTATGGTATTCACAATATTCATCATCATTCCACCAATTTGGTTTTACTTTTGGCTCATATGGTGGATTATCTTGTAGTGTTATGATCTTGTTTGCCACTTACTTCTTGAATGCTATTTCAATCGGTTCTCCTAACAAAGTGTTGTTTCTTCAAGGTTTTGATTGCCTTTGATTGTTCACTTGATCATTCATATTGGATGAGCTTGCACTGGGGAAAGTTATCTTAGGTTTCACAACATTTGCATCTACTACCCCATCATTAACTATGTTCTTATTCTTGTTCCAAAAGTGGGGTTTGTCTTTCCCATTTGATTCCTCTTTGTTTTCTTTATATATCTTGATGATACCTTGTTCAATAAGGACTTTTTCTATTGCCATTCCTTTCTCAATGATCTCATTGAAGGTAGAAAAACAAGATTTTCTTAGCTCATATCCAATATCCTTGTTGATGTTTTGAGTGAAAATTTCTACCATTTGTTTTTGTGGGATATCACAAGAGCATCGACTAGCAAGACCTCTCCATCACTGTAAGAATGAAGAAAAGGACTCCCCATTTTTCTGCTTAGTATTGCATAAGCTAGCCATTGACACATCCATTTCAATTTTTGTATGAGAAGTGTTGTATGAAAGTTTCTACTAAATCACTCCATGACTTAATTCCATATGGAAGTTGGGAGAACCATTCCATTGCTTGTTCACCTAAGCTTTGTGGAAACAATCTCATCAAGTATGTTTCTTCTCCTGCTACCTCAATGCAAGCTATGAAAAACTGTCTTATGTGTGCCTTAGGGTCCCCTTTGCCTTTGTACCTATCAAATTTTGGTATCAAAAAATATGGAGGGAATGGAGGCATTGGAATGCTTCTATCAAATGGGTAAGGACATATATCCTTCATTGTATACTATTGCTTTGGTGTATTCATGTCCGCCATTTGCTTTTGCAAATCCTTGATTTGTTGTTGCAAGTTATTCTTGGGTGGTGTCTTTTCTCTTTGAGCTAGTCCCATGCCTCAGCCATGGGTGGAGGAGGAGGGATATAATGCATATATGGATGGTATTGATCATAGATGTGTTCATATGGAGGAGGGACATAGTTGTAGCTTGCATATGGACCACTTGGAATGGTATTGTAGTGAGGAACACTAGGTCTAGGTCGATACATGTCATGACCACGAGGATAGGGGGTATCATAAGACAGGTCTTGAGTATTTCCCCCAAATTTGACATGGGGTCTCCTTGTGTCATGATTTTGAATGTTTGATTGAGTGTAATTGTATGCATTAGTGTGATCTTGGGTATCATCATAAGCATGTGTGGTGGTAGTTCTTCTCCAAGGGAAAGGATGACTGCGGGGTTGTTCATAAGAGGTTCAATCATAACTAGCATGAGAATGAGTGCATGTATTTGGAATCTCAGGTTTTTGAAATAGGGAGGAAGGTGACTCAAGAATGAGACACTCTATCCTATTACCACCATTATTGGGCCTCCTAAGCATTGTATTAGCTAGATTTGCTTGATTTAGATCATCCTCCAAAATTTGTGACATATCAAAATCACGGGGTAATATTGTTACACTTTGTGCCATGACTTGGAAGAAATATTGTCTATCCCTCTTGATGATTTATTGAACCAATTTATTAAAAATGGGGATCCATGATAGTTCCTCAACTTCTGCAGAATCCACAGATGCATTGTCATTGTCATTATCATTTCCATTGTTGTTCTCATTGTTGTCATTGTCATGGTCTGGTATATTACCGCGATTGTCAAATGGATTGTAAAATTAATCTCCATCAAACTCATAAGTACTCATGTTTAAAGACCTTAAAACTTCTTCGGCTTCCCTTCTAGACCTTTGTGAACGGGTTTCAACCATGGACTAAAGTCTCAACCAAAATGAAAGGTAGTATGAAAATGCAAAGACTATGGAAGACCAAGAGGAAGTGTAGATGAATCTAGGGTAAACTTGCAATGTCCAAGAGTGTAATACCAAAGTATGTATTTTTTTAGAGTAAGGTGTGGCTTCTAAAGAGATGATGGATCTCTTGATGAGGTAAGCTGACTTTGACTCAAGAAAACCAAATGAGACCCTAAGATGGTAGATCTGGATATGAGAATCACCTAGTGTTGTGTTGTAGTATGTTTACAAAGTTTGATGAGGACAAGCAAAGTAACCTTTTGACTCAAACTTAGAAGATATGTATGAGGGTAATGCAAATGAAGGAAAATGGTTGAGTATGTGTGACCAAGACAGACTGACTGAAGAATGGAGCCCTATAGGAAGCATCCTTAGAAGCTCTTTGAATCTAAAAACTTAAGTCCTTTTTCTCTTGACAAATATTTTGCAATTTCTTAGTTCTGAACATAGATGCACTTTAAGTAAACCTAGATGTGATTTTGATTTTTTTTTGCAATTCTGTCCAATTGTGAAGTTGTTGAATGTGACCAAATCTCAATGTTTTGACTTTTAGTGACAAGAAAACACAACAAACAATGAAGACTCAATGTGTGAAGGTGTTTTTGTCCAAAATGATGAAATATTTTAATTTCAAGTGTGATTGTAAAATGTCTTTGTTTGTTTTGCATACACTTGGAAGACACGACAGACACAATGTTTCTTTGTTTTTCTTGAAAATGTTTGAGTATTTTGATCATGCAAGCACAAATCCTAGGGCTGGCTAGGACAATTATTGTTGAATCTCACTTGGGGGATTACCCCAAGCTACGTAATTAAGAGCGAATACTTAGATGCTTGACTCCATTGGCTCCACCCTCGACACTCACTTCTCTGGGGTAGCCAAGAACCAGTCCTCATGAAATCTCCTTGTGGAAAACTTTGTATCTCTACTAAGAACCGTATGAATGTGAGCCGCTTCAGAGGTCTGACATCCTATGCCAACAACTAGAAGGTTTTTGGCTTCTAACACAAAATGGTGTCTAGCAAGGGCATCCGTTCAGGTGGCTATAATCAGCAATGTGTTATGATCCATAAAATGGAAGGCCTCCCAAATTATAGAGGTTGCACTCAATAGGGTTTATGGGGAGTCATAACGCCATTATAGAAGCATGTAACACCCGTTGCTTGCAACTTTTGTCATAAACACTTTTATTTATAGTGGCTTGGAAGAGCTTGGCTTTATCTTGTTACCTGTTGGGTTCTTCCCTCTCACTTGGCCTTATGGGCTACTCGGGAGGCAGACCCTCTTGAAGGTAAAACAAAAAGAGCCTATTGCTCAAGACACAAAAGACACTTGTTAATTTTAGAGCACCAATTGAAGTGTTTTGCTAAACTAAAGAAGACAAAGCAAGCAATTTCAAAATCAAAATATTTGCCAAAGGTCCTACACCAAACTTGTTAGTAGTTTTGAAATGATACTCCTCCTGCAAGCACACAAGTTAGGTAAATTTTTAAAAATCCCTAACAACTTTGTGAAATAGGGGCCTTCGACAATACGTTTTTTTGACAAATTCAAAGATCTGATTTTCCATGAGTTATTTTGCATCAAAATTAAATTCATAAATAAAAAACCACCTATAGAATTTCAATACATTTCCAGAAATGTAAGAAAATCCAAAAAAATTGCTAATTTGCTCCCAAAATTAATTTTTTCTGAAACATCAAAAAAAATTCCAAATTGATCCAAAAAATCTGAATTTTTTACTGGAAACTCTTGATACCATTCCCAACATGCAACAAAATATTCCTGCAAAAATTCCAAGCAGTTTGTACGATATGATCAAAATATTGCAAAACCTTAATTTTTAAAGATCTATTTTTTCACAAATCATTTTCCATCAAAATTAAATTCATAAAGAACAGATCCCCTGTATAATTCGTAGAAATTTCCATAAATGTAAGAAAATCTAAAAAATTTGCTAATTTGCTTCAACAATTACTTTTTTTTATAAAAAAGCATAAAAAATTCAAAAAAAATCAAATATGCTCCAAAAAATCTAAATTTTGAATTGAGCACTTTTGATACTATTAAAAATATGAAAATGCAAAAATTCTAAGCTGTTTGTGAGATCTGATCAAATCATTGTAAAACTCTAATTTTTAAAGATCTGATTTTTCATGAAATATTTTGCTCCAAATTAAAATCACAAAAATAAGACCCCCTGTATAATTCTGAGAACTTTCTAGAAATGTAATAAAATCCAAAAAAATTGCATATTTGCTCATAGAATTAATTTTTTTTTTAATGAAAAATCATAAAAAATTCATACAAAATTCAAATATGATCCAAAAAATTTGAATTTTGGATTGAACACTCCTCATACTATCCCCAACCTACAAAAACAATTTGGTTCAAACATTTCAAGCCGTTTGTGAGATCTGATCAAATCTCTCCAAAATCTTAATCTTGTGTCCAAAACCCTAGCTGCACAAGGCTATTCTCCAAATTGTTTTACAAAACAACAATATAGGGTTAGAAAAACCTGTAAAAAAAAAACATAGATCTTACAAAAATCCATGTCCCATTGGGCGTACCAAAATGTATATGGTGAAAAGTGATGATAAACTATTATAAAACCATAAAGATTCAACCAAAAACAATCTAGGTCCTACAATGAAGCATTCACCAATACCAATAGAGATACCTAAGATCATGCAAATAAACAATAATAAAACAAGATATACCATTCACATGTCTAGTAGGGTTTCAATCTCCACTGTCTCCTATCTCCATTGATCTTGTTTGATATATTTGCTCTCAGATTTTATGTGTGCACAAGAGCTCAACAAAGAACAGATTGTGGTTGATAGCTTGATCGCAAGGAAGCTTTATTGAAGCAGTTGTTAGGGTTGATAATGAAGAGGGCATCCTCTTATATAGACAACACTGTAAGAAATAAAGGAATAAGATTGAGAGGTGTAAAGATAAATGGTCGGCTAGGATTATAGGGTAGGTAGAGGAAATAATTAAATGATAAAGGGGGTAGGTAAGTGAAGAATTAAGAGATGAATGACATGTGTCATGGGTAGAAAAGGCTAATGAATTAATTAAATAAATAAAGATTTATTTAATTAATAGAGGAAGTGAGATCAATTAAATAAATAAAATATTTATTTAATTTAGGAAAAGGACAATTTAAATAAATAAAAGTATTTATTTAAATGAGGAAAGGATTAGAAGAGGATTAATGAATTAATTAAATAAATAAGAATTTATTTAATTAATAGAAGACTTGGGATAAAAAAATTAAAAAAATTAAATATTTAATTAATTAAACAAGACAATTTTAGGTGTCTACAGTTTGATTTTGATGTTTTCAATGTTTTTGTTTGATTTTGATTTTTTTGATGTTTTTCGATTTTTTTGTTTGATTTTGAATTTTTTGATGTTTTTGTTTGATTTTGAATTTTTCGATGTTTTTGTTTGATTTTGAATTTTTCGATGTTTTTGAATATTTGTTCAGGATCGTATTTGAATGTTGGTATTTTTTCAAGGTCTTTTTATGATTTTTAGGGTTTGTTGAAAGATTTTTTGATGTTTTTTTGTTTTTGTTTTTTCCAATTGATTTTTAGGGCTTTTTTTCAAGATTTTTTTATGATTTTTAAAGGATTTTTTTCATGACATTTTTACAATTTTTTCAGTTATGCCCCCAATCTGCAGACCTATTATACATGATAGTCTAGGTAATGCATATGGAGACAATAAATATTATGTTGATGCAAGATGCATGATGAAGATGCAATTCTTATTCGAACAAGGATGATTGTGCATGTCTTTCATTGTGAAATGCACTAATTGGATTAAAGGTATGGAATGTTTCAGAGATAAGAGTTCAATCCGTTCTTAAAATACTTTAGACCATCCATTGTAACACACTATGTAACCAAGATTTATGAATGAAAGCGCGAAAAAATTCTCCATCAATTCTTGAAACTTTGATCCTCTTTTACCAATGCGTGTGCAATAACCATTACAGACCCTTGGAATGCTATGTGGCTAGCTACATGAGTTATACTGACTTCAAAAGCAACTTGGATAGAGCCTCGCTGCTAGCAAGATTTTAGGGCTCTGACGAGGTTATACATTGTAATCTCTTGAATATTTCTCCATTGCCAGTAGGCATCCATAGCCCCGATGGAGTAACTTGGATGTTTCCTTAGTCAAGATTTGATTGCACTTGTATGCATGATATTTCAGTTATATATCTTTTTTCTTTTGCCTTGATATTTTGATATGAATTTTTGGCATAACATCTTTTCTTTTATTTTCTTGCCTTGACTTGTAAGTAATGAAACCTACTTGGGTATGACAATTATAGTGGCATTGAAGAATACTTTTGGATTTTTCACTACCCACATGACCAACTAGGTATCTATAATGACTTAGAGAAAATGATTGATGTGTGATATATAGCAATTGATAGACTTTGGATAACAAGACTCAATAGTGAAACTTCTACCCAACCATGGATAATCTCAGTCACAAGATGATGTTGAAGATGAATTAGAGAAGACCTCCTAAAAACTTAATGTACCGGTATCTAGGAAATAAGACGATCTTCATTCCTTTCAGTGCAGACAGGTAAATGACTTAGATAATCACCTTGTTTTATTGATGCAACTATATGAAAAAGTAGTAATGATATGCACCTATATGTTATGCAATTTGAAATGCAGATATGTGATGCGGTGAAATTTAAACTAACCTAACCCTTAGATGTAATTTCTTTTAAGGTGGATGTTGTTATTGGGTTGGTATGAATTTTATGTAGATAGATCATTGGTATTTGTTTGAAGAGTTAGATAAACCTATCTTTTTCAATAGGATATTTAGGTGGGTGTACATGTTCAAAATATCCAATGTTGATTTCCTCATTTTTTGGATTTTGTGTATCATCAGAGGGAAATCCATCTCTGGCACCCATGCATTCAGCTATAGCCTCATTATTTTCAAACCAATCCAACTCTGGTAGATCCTCTTGCCCCCAGTCTTTCAAGTGCGGGTATATGAGGCTAATAGTTTCTGGTTCTGAAGTTATGACATGAGTAGGTGTTATGTTTGTTTTTACTGATGCACTTGAGGAGGATGATGAAACCAACTAGGTGTTGATCTCATTAGCTAGTGCTAAGCTTGATTTTATCACTACATTGACATGTGAAAATGGCACACATACAATCATTGATAAATTTTTCTCTCCAATATGATCTGGATTGGTGATTTTATTGATATGGGGTTCATGAACAACTTGTGTAGAGGGATTGGGATCATGAGAAGGACTAGGAGAAATGGTAAGTTTATTTGAGAGGGAATATTTTGAGGAACATGGAGGATTATGACATGAAGATGAAGGGATGGAGGGATCTTGATCAATATCTAGATAAATAATGGGATCTTGCTTAGGAAATTAAGGTGAAGGAATACTTTGATCTTGACTTGGAAAGGGATTATTAGGAAGGATGGAAGGGATGCCCTGATCTTGTTGAGGAGGTGGATGTTGGATGGGACTTGAAAGAACATCTTTCTCTTGAGATAAATGGGTGTTATTATGAATGGAATATAAAATAATGAGGGGATCATCATAAGATTCTTGGTCGGTGGGATCTTGATAAAAAAAATGGTAGATGATCATGTTTTGGTTTTGTTATTGGTAGCAACATAATTTCTGGTGCTGAGAGTTGTGTTATTTGTTGTATTGGTTGTTGGACTTGCATTGTTCGGTGATGAAATGGTGGGTAGATATGATTGATTTAGACTTTGGTTGAATGGGATTTGATTTTGGTTGAATGGGAACTTTGAATGTTGGGTTGATGTGTTTGATATAATTGATAAGTTGGGTTGAAAGAAAAATAAGGTTGACATGACTCTAATGTTGGTTGAACTGAAGTAGGAGCGATTTTGTTGAAGAATGAAGGTTGGCATGTTTGAATGGTCTCACAAGAAAAGGAAGGTTGGCCTGATAATGATTCCCTCATGGTTATCACTTCCCTCATCATTTTTTCTAGCCAATCCCTATGGTTGTTAGGACTAGTCCTGTCTCTCATTTGTTGTTGCAAAGTCTTGATTTGTTGAGCTAAAATCTCTATGGATGGTGATGATGGAATAGGAATGGAAGGGATGAATTCTTCACCTTCCCTATGAAATGCATAATGCCATTCCATTATTTTTGCTTGATTGGTTTGGACCTAAGATTATAATAGATGAGATGGTTTCTCCATTTCTCTGAAAGTGGCAATGTTTGATTTCGATTTTTTAATGTTGATGTTGATACTTGGAATTTTATTTGAGTTTTGAGATTCTTGTTGATGGTTTTGACAAAACTTGGTTGAGATTCCACTTTGTTTTTGTTTGATCATGAAGCAAAGATTGTTAGGTCCTGGAGACAACTGAGAGGTGGGGGGGGGGGGGAATCAGTTGTCTAATAAATTCAAACCAAAAACCATTTAACCAACTTAATGCTTAATACTAGTAAACCAGTTAAGTATGCCGGTAGATAGTGTTAATAGTAAATTGCTATATTGGTAAAGATTAATGCATGAAACATAAACATAAAGTCATCCACAACACATGACACCAATATTTGTAGGTGGAAACCTTGTAAGGGGAAAAACTATGGTGGGAAACCTTACCCACAATTAGATGATACTGCTGCAGATATTAAGTGTACATAAATGGGGTCTGCACATGCAGAAAGGCCAATAGCCTAGAGCTCATTGCTCAAACACAAAAGGGAGTCACACTGACTACAGTTGGATGGTTAAATCCAATAAGAATGTACTGCACAAAATAACATCTTCATATGCTGGATTCAGTACCGGTGTAATACTGATATGCTTCTACAAAAACCTAGCTTCACCTTCAAATGATGTCTTTGTGTATACCTTTGCTTAATCTCGCATATACCTTCTTACAAACCTTTTTCGCATTCCACATTCGATCTTACAAATAAGATCTTACATTTATACCATAACCTAAGACCAATTTTAGTAGGTCGGCTCTACAAGATATTACAAAAACATTTTACAAACAATATAATATCCGATGCAATAACCAATTGAACATGTTAGCTTAATGCATTTACAATAATAATAAATCATCTCCATAGCATGCCATGCTGATCTGGAAAAGATAAACCTGCCGGTGTAACCCTAGACCTATTTTCTGGTAAAAGCAAATATGCAAATATGAATATAACAATGATTAATTCTTCAAAAAAAAGTGTCCACATGATGTTTTCGACATTACCAAGTGTCTTCCATATCATTCTAAGTGCTGGTGAACATTATATCCTGTCGGTGAACCATATACCAGTAACTGTGCAATAGTTACTTGCTTGCCGGTGAATGTTGCTGGATCTCCAAAGTGCTAGTGTTCTAGTAGGTGTTGACATCAATGACAAAACCATACCAAAATACCAACAATCTCCCCCTTTGGCATTGATGGCAACACACGATGGAAAAACCATCAAAGTGCCAAAATAGAAATGCCAAATACCAAAAACAAACAATCTCTCCTAAACAACAATCTCTCCCCCTGGGAGCAACATGAGTTTATCCAAATATTTATTTTCAATACCAATCTTTCTATCAATCTTTCCTCAAAGATAATGTGTTTTTCCATAGATATCTCTCCCCCTTTGACATCAAATGCCAAAGTTCATATATAAAATACCAATCAATTCAATATACCAACTACTCCCCCTGAGAAGTAGCTTCCTCATCAAAGACTGGAGTAAAAGATTTGTCTTTCAATTCTGCCAGTTGATGACAATCATCAACTATCTAAGTTTCTACCAGTGGTGGTATGAATCCAAGTTGATCTCTGAGATATTCAAAAGTCTCCTTAGGCAAAGGTTTTGTGAAAATATCTGCAAGCTATTCTTTAGTATTCACATAAACCAACTTTATCTCCTTTTCTTCAACTTTTTCCATTAGAAAATTCAGTTTGATAGAAACATGTTTAGTTTTAGAGTGTAATACTGGATTCTTAGATATATCAATTGTTGCAGTGTTATCACAATATATAGTAATAGGTTCCTTGCATTTTACCTTTATGTCTTTCAACATTTTCTTAAGCCATAGTACTTGTGTACAGTTAGTTGCTGCTACAACATATTCTAATTCTGTTGTTGATAAAGATGTACAACTCTATTTCTTACTCAACCAAGAAACTAATCTCTTTCCAAGAAAGAATGCTCCTCTAGTGGTGCTTTTTCTATCATCCACATCTCTTGCCCAATTTGCATCTGTGTATGCACATAGATCAAAATTTTCATCTCTAGGATACCATAATCCAAGATTTGTAGTGCCTTGTAAGTACCGGAAAATCCTTTTTACTATTGATTCATGATTTTCCTTAGGATTACTTTGAAATCTAGAAACAATACATAGTGCATTCATAATATTAGGCCTGGTTTGTGTCAAATACAGTAAACCTCCTATCATAGATTTGTATCTAGTTGGATTAACAGGTGTAGATTTATCCCTTTGAGATAATTTGTCATTTGTAGTCATAGGTGTGCTTACCGGTTTAGAGTTCTCCATCCTAAATTTCTTTAGTAATTCTTTCAAGTACTTGGATTGACTCAAAAATATACCTTTATTAGTCTATGAAATCTACAATCCTAAAAAGAATTTTATTTCTCCAATCATAGACATTTCAAATTCTTGCTGCATTTTAATAGAAAATTCCTTACATAATCCATCTTCTCCTCCAAAGATTATATCATCAACGAATACTTCTATAATCAAGATGTCATCATTAGTTATTTTGTAATATAAATTGCTGTCTGCATTTCCTTTAGTAAAACCAATCTTTAAAAGATACTTATCCAACCTTGCATACCAAGCTCTTGGGGCTTGTTTCAATCCATATAGAGCTTTTCTTAACCTGCAAACCATATCATTGTCATCTGTCAAAGAAAATCCACCAGGTTGTTCAATATAGACTTCCTCTTCAAGATATCCATTCAAGAATGCACATTTAATATCCATTTGATAAACTTTGTAGTTTTTGTGAGCTGCAAAAGCCAAGAATAATCTGACTACCTCAATTCTAGCTACCAGTGCAAAGGTTTCATTGTAATCAACTCCTTCTTTTTGAGAATATCCCTTACACACTAGTCTTTCTTTATTTCTGACAACCTTACCATCTTCATTAAGTTTGTTTCTAAATACCCATTTGGTTCTAATTACATTTTTATCTTTAGGCCGGGGAACTAATGTCCAAGTATTAGTTTTCTCAATTTGTCCTAATTCTTCTTTCATAGCTTTAATCCAAAATTTATCTTCACATGCCTCATTGATAGATGATGGTTCAATTTGAGAAATAAGACATACCTCTTCATTTGCCAATCTTCCTCTTGTCATAACTCCTTTAAATTTGTTTCCAATTATCTGATCTTCAGAATGATTCAATCTTACATACTGGGATGTCTTAGTTTGTTGTTGTTCTTCAATTACTATGGAATCCTCTTATGGTACCGGGGTAACTAGATCTTCATTCTATACCGGTGGATTTAGTGTAGGTTCATTTATCACAATTTCTGTTGCCAGTTCAGAGTCTATATACCTTGAAGTTCCTCTGAATTGTTCATCAATCTTTACATTTGTACTCTCAACAATTTTCTGCAATCTCTTATTAAAACATCTATATGCCTTTCTCTTAGATGAATAACCAAGAAATATTCCTTCATCATTTCTAGGATCAAATTTGCCAATATACTCATCTCTTCTAATATAACATTTACTTCCAAAAATTCTGAAATACTTAAGAGTAGGAGTATTACCAAACCATAGTTCATGAGGGGTCTTACCGGTTTCACCTTTGATGTGAACTTTGTTGAATGTATAGACAACAGTTCTAACTGCTTCTCTCCAATACACATGTGGTAAATTTGCTTTAGATAAAATACTTCTTGCTGCATCCAAGATAGTTCTATTTTTCCTTTCAACAAATCCATTCTGCTGTGGTGTCCAAGGTACTGATAATTGTCTTCTGATTCCATTCACTTCATAGAATTTATTAAAGTCCTTAGATGTGAATTCTCCTCCTTGATCTAATCTTAAACATTTGATTTTCTTACTAGTTTCATTTTTCCTTGAGAAAAGTAACCCAACATATTCTAGAATAATCATCAATAATTAGCATGAAATATCTATCATCTTGTAATCTTTTAGTTCTAGTTGGACCACATAAATTAGTGTGAATTAAATCAAGAGCATTATTGGACTTTTCTGGAATACTTTTGAAACTATCTCTAACTTGTTTTCCAAATTGACATTCCTTACAAATTATATTCAGAGGTTTCACAATTTTAGGTAGATCTCTAACTGCCTTGGAAGTACTGATTTTTACCATGCAATCAAAGTTTACATGACATAGTCTCTTATGCGATAACCAACTTTCATCTATATGTGCAATCAAGCATGTCTTTTCACTGTTATTCAAATGAAAGATATTACCTCTAGTTTGATTACCGGTTGCAATTTCCAAACCAGTTCTATTCATGATTTTGCATTTTCCATTTTTAAATTGTAACTGAAATCCCTTCTCAACTAATTGACCAACACTTAAAAGATTATGCTTTAATCCTTCAACATAGTAGACATTGTCAGTGTTATGCTTACCATCAAGAGATATTGAACCCTTACCTTTGATTGAACATGATTTGTCATCTCCAAATCTTACTAAACCTCCATTGTATTCTTGAAAGTTCAAGAGTTTACCTTTGTCTCCTATCATATGATGTGAGAATCCTGAGTCAATGATCCATTCATCCTTTACTTCAACTTTAGCTACTAGGGCTTGTTCTACTGGTTGAGCAGTAGGTGCCGATAGATCTTCTGTTATAGCATTTTCCTTTCAAATAGTGCTTCAAGTTCTTTAAGCTCTTCATTCTCCTTCCTAGTTTCTTCAAGTTCTCTTGCATAAAAGGCTTTCTAGTCTGATTTGTCAAATGATGGAGCAGATGATGTTGATGCTTTAAAGGCCAAATTTGTCTTTATAGTAGCAACATGACCAAATTCCTCAATTTCAAAGGCTGAAAGTTTTCCAATCAATGTATCCCTAGTTATTGATGTATTAGGCATTGTTCTCAACTCATTTATAGTAGTAACCTTCATTTTATATGCCGGTGGCAATCCTCTTAAGATTTTTGAAACAATTTCATCCTCACTTAAGGTTCCTCCACAACATTTAATACCCAAAACAATTTCATTTACTCTTTCCATAAAAGCAGAAATCCTTTCATCTTCTTCCATTTTTAGATGTTCATACCTGACTCGGAAGCTTTCAAGTTTTGCAATTTTGACTGTGGAATCTCTTCATTCAGTGTTTCCAAATGATCCCAAATAGCTTTAGCAGTAGACCTATCTAATAATCCCATGATTTGTTGATCTGATAATGTGCTTAGAAGTGCTTCTCTTGCTTTTCAATCATTCTCCTCATCTTTAGCTAAGGTAGTTGGAGCAGTCTGACTAGCCACAACAACAGTATAACCATTCTTTGTAACTTCCCAGATGTCTTTACCAATGCAATTCAGATGTGTCTCCATCCCGATCTTCCATATCCCATAGTTGGTTCCATCAAGTTTAGGACTGTCCTTCCTGAAATAATTAGTAGACATTGGATCTCCTCAAGTTGTTAAACTTCTGCAAAAGAGGACTAAGCTCTGATACCAATTGTTAGGTCTCGGAGACAACTGAGAGGGGGTGGTGAATCAGTTGTCTAATAAATTCAAACCAAAAACCATTTAACCAGCTTAATGCTTAATACCGGTAAACCAGTTAAGTATGCCGGTAGACAGTGTTAACAGTAAATTGCTATACTAGTAAAGATTAATGCATGAAACATAAACATAAAGTCATCCACAACACATAACACCAAATATTTGTACGTGGAAACCTTGTAAGGGGAAAACCATGGTGGGAAACCTTATCCACAATTAGATGATACTACTGCAGATAGTAAGTGTACATAAATGGGGTCTGCACATGCAGAAAGGCCAATAGCCTAGAGCTCACTACTCAAACACAAAAGGGAGTCATATTGACTAGAGTTGGATGGTTAAATCCAATAAGAATGTACTGCACAAAATAACATCTTCATATGCTAGATTCAGTACCGGTGTAATGCTGATATGCTTCTACAAACACCTAGCTTCACCTTCAAATGATGTCTTCATGTATACCTCTGCTTAATGTTGCATATACCTTCTTACAAACCTTTTTCACATTCCACATTCGATCTTACAAATAAGATCTTACATTTATACCATAACCTAAGACCAATTTTAGTAGGTCGGCTCTACAAGATATTACAAAAAAACATTTTACAAACAATATAATATCTGACGCAATAACCGATTGAACATGTCGGCTTAATGCATTTACAATAATAATAAATCATCTCCATAGCGTGCCATGCTGATCTGGAAAAGATAAACCTGCTGGTGTAACCCTAGACCTATTTGCCGGTAAAAGCAAATATGCAAATATGAATATACCAATGATTAATTCTTCAAAAGAAAGTGTCCACACGATGTTTTCGATATTACCAAGTGTCTTCCATATGGTGAACCATATACTAGTAACTGTGCAATAGTTGCTTGCCGGTGAATGTTGCTGGATCTCCAAAGTGCTAGTGTTGTTGGAATTTTCTTTGAGTTTTGAGATTGGTGTTGATGTTTTTGACAAAACTTGGTTGAGATTCCACTTTATTTTTGTTTGATCATGAAGCAAAGACACAACAACAAAGCAATGGAAAACAACTTAACATAACCAAAAGAGAGCACTGTTTAAAAGATTTTTTCAAACCCTTGTGGATGTTGAGATCTTTTTTCAAAACTTTATTTTGTTTTTGATAAAATTTTGGTCATTCGATAGAAGATCAAGCATACTCTCCTAAGGTCAAAAGGTCAAGAATATTACCACAACCCACATCTTGATACTCCATTAGCTCAAACAACCCTATCACACCCTAGGGTGCACCCTTTTTTCACCTTTATCTAGAAATTAAACCAAAGAGGATCTCTCCTCAATTGGCTCGTTATCCTAGGAGATATATGGTGAGTGTCTTGGGGGTAGATTCTTCCCCACCCTTGTACTATGATAGTATAAGTGACTTGTTACTGACTCGTTTTGGCCTCTAGGTCCTAAGGTATTTAATTAGGCTTCCATTTAGGTGGTCATAATCAGTAGTGTGTTATGCTCCATTAAGGAGGTCTCCTAGTGTGAAGAGGTTACACTCTAGATTTTATCGTACCATATAGGTATTGAGGGAGGCATAACGCCGTTATGACAACATGTATCGCCTATTGCTTACAATTTTCATTGCAAACACATTTATTTTATAGTGGTTTGGAATTCTTGGCGTTAGCTGTTACCACTTAGGTCGTTCCCTCTTACTTGGCCTTATGGGCTACTCGGGAGGCAGGCCTTCTAAAGGTTTTATCCTAGTGCAAAATTACCGATAGAAAATAAAATAGACATTCTAACCTTTTCCAGCAAATGCGAACTACCTTCTAAGCAACAACAAACTAACATACTAGAAAATGCGAATTAACATCTGAGCAATTGCGAATTAATATGCTGACAAATGCAAATTACTAACTAGGCAATTGTGAATTACTGTCAATACAAGTGCACATCAGAATGATAACAATTGCACATTAGAATGATAGTAATTTTGCATTAGAATGATAGCAATTGCACATCAGAATGATAGCAATTGCACATTACTTACTAAACTTAAAAAATTAACTTAAACAGAAGAGAGAGGTCAATTTTCACTTTCAATGAATTCATTCGAGGTAAGATGGGCTAAAATTTCGATGTCATCATAAACCTTTAACTTTTTCAAGATCTTGCTGATATTCAATGATGGTTTCTTCTTTCCCAATTTCTTGGATGTTCTTTTCTTCCTTCACAAGTCTTTGATATGCTTTTTGTTGTGTCTTGTGCTATTTCTTCCTCCTGGCACCTGGAAATTTGAAAGTTACTTTGCCTGTCATGGGGTTAAAGACATTGTATGCACAAAAAAACAAATTTTCTAGAATTTGAAGATTTTTCTAGGTTAATCTCGCAAATGCAAATAAAGCCAAAACAACAATTAAAATTAGAATTCTAGGTTCTCCCTACAATTGCGCATTAGTATGTGCAATTGCAAATTTATGTGAAATCAAGTGCGCATTCAATTTTTCTATTCTATATGGCCCTGTAAATCAGAAAAATCAGAAAAGATAAATTAGTAGTTGTAATTTTATGTTGGGTTCACCATTATTTTCATGCTTGAAATAATAAAATTAAGCTAATTAGGAAATAAGGAGGATCACATATCCTTAACTAATCTAGCTAAAATCAAACACAAGACAATAGAATAAATGAAAGAAATGGAAGATATATGTTGATTAAAAGTCCCTATTTTACATTATTGCTTCCATTGTTCTTTTCCAAATTGTGTATGAAGGTGGCTCTCAGGTATTGCACTAGGATTCCTGCATAAAGTAGATAATTGTTTTGAAGAGTGTGATCTAGATTGAATTAAGAAAATGATCTTGTTTATATATATTTTCATGAGAGATGGGGAGGGATTTTGAACTCAAGTTCTAATTGGGAGTGAACTGATTTAGATTGATCAGCTAACAAAGTTGATTGATTTATTAACTTAGATTGATTGACTTGTTAACTCATTTGATTGATCAGTGGACTGAATAGATTAGCCAGTTGACTAGATTGATTGATTATAAGACTTAATCGATTGATTTGTTAATTGATTAGATTTTTCTATTCCAAAAAGGTGATTGCAAGTTAAAAACGGTGATTGGGGAGTTAATTGAGTCAACTAGGGAGATGATTGAATTGATTGCCCAGTTAGACCGAAAGTTAGTGAGAGTTAGAATTTCAACATGTGCTATAGGATTTTGAGATGAAATTGACATTTCATTTTTATTTCAATTTGAATTTAGATTTTTGAAAAGTGAAATGCACATGGAATTAATTGAAATTTGGTGAAATTAGCATTTGGGAGAATCTGAAAAATTTGAATTTGAAAAAGAATGAGTTAGCTAATTAAATAATTTAATGAAATTATTTAACCATGTTTAGAAATTGAATTTAATTAAATATTAAAAATTATTTAATTAAAGGAATCAAAATTAACTAATAATTAATTTAAGAAAGGGGATTAATTGATTAGGTGATTAGAGGAGGAATAGAATAATTAGAAAACATGAAATGATGATTAAAATTAATTTAGAAGAATTTAATTAGTTTAATTAAATAAGAAGAATAATTAATGCATGATTGATTAGACATTTTCAAGTGTCTACACCAAGTATCTTGGACTACATTTAATTCATCACTAAATGAATTTTGACAAGGCAAGCTATGATGCATATTTTTGTCTTCATGGATATATCCCTTCGGTGTATATAACATATCAATTGAATCTTGATTCTTAACATTTTCAACCAAGTCAATCTAATCAAGAACCTCATATAATTTACTTGGTTTCAACCCATTAGGCCATACGCTTGAATTTAGTTCATACATTTCCCAAACAAATCAATTCCATTAGTTTGTTGAGGTATGAAAATATCAAATATTTGCATATAAGCTTTCTGAATTCTTGAAAACAAGGAATACCCTAACTCTCCTTTTAATCTCCTTATGTAAAACATTTCCCAAACTTGAATAGCCTTGGATATTGGTTGATGTGTTTTTATTTACATCAACATATTCTTCTATGCATTCTAGGGTTGCAGTGAGTTTTTGTGCAAACTGATTCACTCCCCTCTCAGTTTGCTGCATTGTTGCTGACAATGGGTATTAGAGCTAGATCCTTCAGAAGAAGCTTGACCACTTGAGGTGATTCGGGATGGAAACCTTTGCTTTCAAGAAAGATAGTCCGAGATTTAATGGAACAAACTACACTCTCTAGAAGAGATAGATGCAATGTCATTTGAGATGCATTGGAGAAGAGTACTGAAAGATTACTAAGAATGCATATAATGTTCCTCATAATGGTCCTACTAATCCAGATGAGATAAAGGAAGCATAATACAATATTAGAGCTAAGGAAGCATTGCCGAGTGCCTTGTCAAATTCTGAGATGACTAATGTGATGGAATTAGAGATCGCTCATGAGATCTGGATAAAGTTGGAGACTTTGCATGAAGGTGATAACCATGTGAAGATTGCTAAGTTGCAGGGCTTGAAGGGTTAATATGAGAACCTGAAGATGGATGAAGATGAGAACATTACTTCTTTTATGCAAAAAGTGAATGAGCTTGTGTGTGGAATCAGATGTGCTGATGGAGTATTATAAGAATTTGAGATTGTTGCTAAAGTATTGAGATAGTTGCCTCCTACTTACAAACAGAAAACTGCTACTATTGATGAGATCTAGACTGTGACAAATGTGACAAGATACGTGTTGATTGGTAAGCTTACTGCTTTTGAGCTAAGTGAGTTTGGAGACTCTCTTCCTAAGACTGAATCTGCATTCAAAGCTACTGTTTCTAGGAAGCAGAGATATGATCTAGGAGAAAGTTCTACAAGAGTATCTAGATATGAGAAAGAGATGAAAGAGGTGGAAGATGAAGAAAGAGAGCTTGAAGAGCTTGAAGCACTTATTTCCAGAAGATTTCCTAAAGGTGCTTGTAAGTATGAAGGAAAGTTACCTCTTAAATGTTTTTCATACAATAAGATAGGACATTTTACATCAAGGTGTTCGGAAAGAGATAGAAATCCTAAGAAGCAATTTAAGCCATATAAGCCAAATTATAAGAGTAAGTGTTATTATGTTGCTGATGAAGGTGTAATAGATGATGAGTCAAATATGGGTAATTCAGGAGATGAATTTGTGTTCATTTCTATCAAGGAAGATGATCCTATAACTACACATTCTACAAGTTGCATTAATGAGGAGAAAACTTTAGTTGCTAAAGTTGAGGAGAAAGATGAATGGGTAATTGACAATGGTTGCTTTCATCATATGATAGGTGACAAGAGAATCTTGGAGTTTGGAAGAGTATGATGGTGGTATAGTAAGAATTGGTAATAACAAAGCTTATGTATTCCTTGGTAGAGGCTCTATTTATCTTGATGGTAATCACAATACTGATGGTGTATTTTATGTTGAAGGTTTAAAGCATAATATTTTGAGTGTTGGTCAGATGGTTTCAATATGGGATATAATTGCAATTCAAAAATGGAAAATGTGAAATATTGAGTAGCTTCGAAATTGAGTTTGCATTAGGAACAAAGACTAAAGGTATATCTTTCAGCTGAGTGCTGGTGGTAAAAGTTGTTTGATTGCTCAGATTGATGAAAGTTGGTTATGGTATAAAAGGATGTGTCATGTAAATTTTGATTTCTTGGTTAAGATAAGTTCTACTCAGGAAGTGAGAGATCTACCAAAATTCATAAAACCTTCTAATCTGGTATGTAAGGAATGTCAATTAGGGAAGAAGACAAGAGTTTTTTATAAGAGAAAAACGTATAATTCTAATGGATTGTTGGATCTTGTGCATACTGATCTATGTGGTCCTTTTAGAGTGATAATCTTGCAGGGTGACAAGTAGTTCATGTTGCTGATTGATGATTATTCAAGAATTATGCGGGTTACCTTCTTAAGGGAGAAGTTTGAAGCATTGGATAAGTTCAAGATTTTTAAAGCTAGAGTTGAAAATGAGACTGGATTGAAGCTAAAATATCTAAGATCTGACAAAGGTGGAGAATTCACTTCTGGTAAGTTTAATGCATATAGTGAAGAGCATGGAGTTAAGAGATAGTTATCTGCCCCAAGGACACCACAACATAATGGTGTTGTAGAGAGGAAGAATAGAATAGTTCAAGAAGCTCCTAGAATCATGATGATTGAAGGAAATGTTCTACATGTATTTTGGAGAGAAGTTGTGAGTATTGCAGTATATACTCTTAATTGGGTAAATGTCAAAGGTAATACTGGTAAGACTCCTTATGAGTTATAGTTTGGTCATGCTCCTACTGTTAGATATTTCAGAATTTTTGATAGTAAATGATACATCAAAAGAGATGAAGATCTTGGAAAGTTTGATTCTATATGTGATGAAGGAATCTTTCTTGGTTATTCTACAAAAAGTAAGGCCTAACAATGTTATAATAAAATATTGAGAAAGGTGGTTGAAAGTGCTAATGTGAAGTTTGATGAAGGTAATATAAGATAGATTAAATCTTATGTATATGATTTTGATGATCAGGATGGCAGGTCAAATGGAGGAAATCTTGTACAAACCCAAAGTCAAGTTCATATTACTCTAAAAAATCTAGAGAATGAAGGTGCAGATGCGCATGTAGAAGAAAGAATTCAAAAGCCTGGAATTCAAGAAAATCCTAAAACTCCCAGGTATGTGAGGTCTAATAATTCATAAAATCAGATTATTGGTGATAAGAATAGATGTGCGATGACTAGAAGAAGACTAGCTGAAGAAAATTATTTGATTTCTAAGATTGAGCCTAAGAATGTTGATGACGCTTGTAAAGATGAAAATTGGATTAAAGTTATGGAAGAAGAATTAAATTAGATTGAGAAAAATAATACATGGATTCTTATTCCTAGACCCAAGGATAAAAATGTAATTAGAACTAAATGGGTATTCTGAAATAAGTTGAATGAACAGGGTGAAGTTGTTCGGAATAAAGCTAGGCTTATGTGTATGGGATATTCTTAGATGGAAGGAATTGATTATGAGGAGACCTTTGCTCCGGTAGCTAGAATTGAAGCTGTTAGATTATTTCTTGCCTATGTTGCTTACAAATATTTCAAGGTTTATCGGATGGATGTCAAATCAATCTTTCTTAATGGTGAATTGGAAGAAGAAGTCTACATTGAGCAACCAGATGGATTTTAGCTGATAGATGAAAAGGACATGGTTTGCAAGTTGAATAAATCACTATATGGATTGATGCAAACCCCTAGAGCTTGGTATGCTAGATTGGATAAATATTTGATGAAGCTTGGATTTAGTAAAGGTACTGCTAATAGTAATTTTTATTTCAAAATTGATCAGAATAACATCTTGATTGTTGAAGTTTTTGTTGATGACATTATCTTTAGAAGAAATGATTGCCTATGTAAGAGATTTGCTGAAGAGATGCAAAATGAATTTGAGATGTCTATGATTGGTGAAATGAAATTATTTCTAGGATTGCAAATTACTCAGTTGGATAAAGGTATTTTCATAAAGGTATTTTCATATCTCAGTCTAAGTATGTGAAGGAACTGTTGAAGAAATTTGGTATTAAGGACTCTAAACCTGTTGGTACACCTATGGTGACTACATGTATGTTGAGAAAGGACAATGATTCACTGAAAGCTAATCAGACCAGATATAGATCTATGATTGGTGGTTTGTTGTATTTGACTCAGACTAGACCTGATATAATGAGTGTTGTGTGTCATGTTTCTATATTTCAAGCTAATCCTAAGGAATCTCATATAACTGCTATAAAAAGGATATTTAGATATTTGAAAGGGATAGTTGATTTTGGTTTGTGGTTTCTAAGAATGATGACTTTACTTTGAGTGCTTTTATAGATGCTGATTGGGAAGGTGATGTTGATGACCATAAGAGTACTAAGTTGGTGGTGCATTATTTTTGGGTAAGAAGTGTGTCTCTTGGGTGAGTAAGAAGAAGAATGCTATTTCCTTATCTACTATAGAGGCTAAATACATTGCTGCTTCTAGCAATTGTACTTAGGTAATTTGGATGAAGGAGACGTTGAAGGATATATGAGTTATTTATGATAAGCCTATTGCTATATATTGTGATAATTCAAGTGCTATCAATATTTCAAAGAATCTGGTGTTGCATTCCAAAATAAAGCATATATCAATCAAGTCTCATTTCTTGAGAGAGAAGGTGAATGAGAAAGAAGTCAGATTGGAGTATGTATGTACAAAGGAACAAATTATAGATATCTCTATTAAGCCTTTGCCTAAATATACTTTTGAGTATCTCAGAGAGAATTCAGGGGTGATTTCCCCTCCCAATGACACTAAGGTGCATGGATTTGCATCAGTCCGATGAACTTCACAGGGACATTTTATGCTTTGGATTGATGAGTGTGACTACTACTCAGGGGGATTAGTCAGTGTTGGTATTTAGTTCAGATGATTTGTGAAGCCAATTTAAAGGGAAGGGAATATTGATTCTTGATCCTTTGTCATTGATGTCAAAGGGGGAGAGAAGCATGTGAAAAACCTTGAAGTATTTTTGAGTTGTTTGGAGCCGATCCTTATGATTTTGAGGGAGATTGTTATGAGTTGATTTCTTTCTTTGCATTGATTGTTTTTCACACTCATATGTTTCCATCAATGCCAAAGGGGGACATTGTTGGATATTGGTTGATGTGTTGTCATTGATGTAAACATATTCTTCTATGTATTCCAGTGTTGCAGTGAGTTTTTGTGCAAACCGATTCATCCCTCCTCTTAGTTTGCTGCATTGTTGCCAACAAAATGTCAGGGTCAAGAATGTGTGCAACTTATTGATAATAGGTTTGTAGCTCAGTCTGATTTTTGTTAATGGAAGATAGATGATTAGAGAAATAAGATCTACATTCACTTGAGGTGTTTCTCTTTGAGCCATTCTTAATTATTGACTACTTACATGCATTTTCCACGTGTATGAGGTATTACTTCACCTAACAACATGTTTATTTCACTCACATACATTGTATCATTCTTTGGTTCAACTCTTACATTAGTTGAATAAATTGGGACAACATACTGGTAATCATCTAACCTCTAACTTAGGTTTTTTCCAAATAACATGAAGGTCTGTGATAACCTGCAGTTTTAAACTTGAAACTTTTGCTCATTCTGTATTTTGACATCTTTTCAATGTCCATTGTAATTTCAAAGGATTAATGTAAATATATAGGAGCCTCACTTCTTAGCCTATAGCTCATCTTCTTGTCAAATATACCCAAATAAATGAATAAAGCTATTGCATCATTAGGCTTGACATCTTCAGGAATTCTCTTCAAAGCCTTGAAATATCTAAGGTTAAAGGTGGGAACTAATTCCTCTTCTACAATGTGAATGTCCATAAAATCACTAAGCATTGAAGACTCAAAAATACTTTCACTAAACTCCTCAATGAATGTTGATTGAAGTTATTTCCATGAATTGATGGAATGTGATAGTAAGATTAAGAGCCATTCCCTTGCTTCATCTTTCAAAGATTGAACACATAGCTTTATAGTCACATCCTCAAAGTTTACCTCATAATCTTCCATCACGTCATTGAATTCTTGCATGTGCTTATCTGTTGATTCATTCTTTATACCACTAAATTTTGGTAGCCTATCTCTACCCTTAGGTGGAATATAGCTTGGAAAACCATGAATTCTAGTGAAGTTTATGGCCCTAAACCTATGAAAGATGAAATTTATTTGATTACATGGCTGGGACAACTCAACACCAAAAGGTGGACATCCACAATAGAGAATACCTTCAACCATCAACCATCTACGCATACATTTGAATCAACACTAATATTTACACTATCCAATAATAAACATCATATACTTAAGACATAAATCTATCCGTCAATCATAACATATCAACAATATGTAATTACATCATCAAAAACATATACCACAAAGCACATCATCAACATATCATCAATAACAATTGCACACAACTGCACCATAATGACAACACACGATTTGAGGGTTGACACCAATGGACAACACCATGATCATATTGACAACAATATCCAGTATCTTCCACAACATTGAGGGTTGACATCAATGACAACACTTAGTCATCAATGACAACAACTACCAACAAGAAGGCCTCTTTGGTACATGAGATGAGTTAAGAGGACATCAATTGGAGAATGGGCTCATAGGGTTGAGTACTACCAATTTTGACACCATACATGACTTCTTCACAAAAATAAAATTTATAAGATTGCAATTGGAATAGTGTAAAATCAAGAAGGATGATAATCAATTTATATTGAGCGTTATTTGTAAGCTTGCTCTAAACTATTCAATTTTTATTTCTACATTCTATGCTACAAAATGTGCCCTAGGTTTCACATAGAAAATTCATCCTCTAGATAAGTTTGTTGTAGAAATCACTAGGGAGAAAAACAAATTGGTTCTAATGGGTAAATTAAAACCCTCTAAGTAACATGCCTTAGCTATATATAAAGTCTCATGAGAATATAAATGGTCTAGTAAGAAAGATAAGAAACAAAAGAACCAAAGAGAATATAAGAAAAACCAAAAATTTGCTAATTGAAAAGAAGATAACTAAACCTCTTCATCAAAAGCTGAACAACCTAAAAAGGATAAGGTCAAGTATTCTTATTATAAGAGGCTTGGCCATGATGAACACAAGTGTTTAAAGAAACAAATAGATCACCTTTCATATCTTTTAGAAAAAGAGCAATATCAAGGTTCCTAATTCAGTCAAACAAAGTTCATCAGAAGGATCTTCTAAGGACATAGACAAAAGTAAGGGGAAAGGAAAGGGTAAGGCCTAAGTTGTTATTCCTTCACAAATAAATTGATCTAGGTCCTTCACACCACATAACTTCTTTAGAAGATGATTTCACCTCTTTGGAGACATGTTCTATGCCTACTATACTAATGGGCGATGACACTCCTATTAAAGTGCATGGGAGAGGGTCTGTTGATGTGGGCGAAGGAACATTTTAGAATGTCATTTGTGTTACATCTTTATCAAATAATCTCTTTTTTTTTTATCATCACTCACATTGGTTCTAGAAAGTGAGTTGATTTTACACCAGATATAGTAATAATCAGTAAAATGCATAATGGGTCTATTGTTGCTATGTGAAAGGAGATCATCAATATATATTGTATAATTTTATCACTTTGTTCCTGACTCTCCTTTGGCAATATTACTCACTCATAAAAATGAGGTGAGTTATTTGTGGTATCAATGGTTTGGCCACTTGAACTACCATTGCTTGCAACAACTTAGTCAACATGACATGGTGTCAGGGTTGCCTTCTACTCAATTTTCTAATGGAGTTTTCTAGGGATGCATTCTTGGTAAGAACCTTGAGGAAAATATGATTAAGGCAAAGCATGAAGATCTCCACAACTATTGGAGTTGGTACATAGTAACTTTGCAAGACCATTTCAACAACCATATTTTAGCAGGGCTAGATATGTCTTAACATTTATTAATGAATTTTATAGATATACATGGGTTTACTCTCTCTCAAAAAAGTGTGAGGTCTTTGTGAATTTTATATGTTTTAAATCTTTTGAAAAGAAACAATTTTGGGAAGTTCATCAAGATTTCGTGTACAAATAATGGGGGTGAATATGGTAACAATTAGTTTGAACAATTTTGTGCTTCAAAAGCTATCAACATGAAACACACAGTTCCCTATAATCCTTTGTAGAATGGTGTAACACAATGCAAGAATATGCCCTTAAAGGATATGACTAATTGTATGATTCACTTCAAATCTTTGACACCTCAATACTGGGCAAGGGCCATCAACTATGCTTGTTACATTCAAAAATAAGTTCCTCACAAAGATGTGAAGGGAGTAAATCCTTTTCAAGCTTGGAATAGTCAAAAACTCATAGTTAAACACATGGAGTGTTTGGTTCTCTTGCATGGGCTCACATTCCAACAGAGAAATACAAGGTTATAGATTTGTAGAGAAAAACTCACATATTTCTTGGGTATCCAAATGATTTCAAAGGCTATATACTTCTCCATTCTACCACTCATGAGTTGTTCATTGAGAGAGTTCTCAATTCGAGGAGAGTCCTTCCAATTCTTCTCATACTACTTTTTCATCCACTATCACATTGGAGAATGTAGCATCGTAAATTGTACGCACTTGCTAGGGTGGTACAATTTCACACCTAGTTTAGCACCCGCCTTGGCGCATTTTGCATTTTGCATTGCATTTCCCCTTTAGCACTTAATTAATTAAATTAATTAGGTCTAGGGTTCTATTTTATCATCTCCCATATCATAAAGTTGGGCCCTCTTCATTAAAGTGTGCCCCTTTCATTTTATTCTTCCAATACATCATTTAATCAAAAACCCTAATTAGGTCCTATTTTTAACTTGGGGGCTTGATTTCGGGGGTCAAAACATCTCGAAATCAGCTGTAACTTCGGGATTCTCTCTAAAATCATCATATCCGACGGCCCTGAAAATTTGGTGAAAAGTTGTCAAGACCATGGCGCCCGGAGGGCACATGGTCCCGGACATTTTTCCCAAAATTTTAGGAGCGCGATCCAATCATAAAATAAAGCTTAACCCCAAGAAATTGGCGGGAGATTCAATCTCTAGGTCGGCCAAAAGTTGAAATTAAGACCTAGGGTTTCATATATAAGAGCTGTCTTTCTTCATTTGAAAGGATCCAAATTTTTGGTTTCAAGGACCTTCTATGCAACGAAAGAGCAGATCTTTGAAGACTTCAACAACATTCAACATCCATCCATCAAGAATCTATCAATTTCATTCATCAATTTAGGGCTTTGAAAGCATTGAAGAACAATAAGGGATCACCGACTGAAGATTGGCTTGTACCCCTCCCTTGGGGTTGGGTATGATTTCATGTTGTTTTCATGTCTTTACATAAGCTTCATCATATCATTTGTATTCATGCTTTAGATCACTTTGCATCTTGATTTGGAGCATTTACATTATCATTTGCAAGCAATTAGGGTTTACTTTCTAGGTTGCTCTAGTTTGCTTACTTGCATTTTAGGATCTTGCACACACACAAGGTCTGCACACACATTACTTTTACAATACAACTTGGCTATTCATGGAGGTGGAAATCACCAAAGTGGGGGTTTGACTAAGGCAAAACCCTATATAGCCGCCCACCATACCTTTTCAGATATAAGTGCAGGTTTCAGGATTCAGACGATGCCGCAAGTTGCAGATCCGGGAGAAGCAGGCCGAGACAACACTCCACACCAAGTTTCAGAGAAAAAGACCAGGATAGGGGCACTGGGCACCCTGGTCCCTGGGATAGGGGTGCTGGGCGCCCTGGTCCTACTGACAGACAGCAGTTTTCAGCATTTTTGACAGCTTTCCAGGTTGCAAAACAACAGTTTCAGGTGCAAAATCAGGATAGTGGCGCCCGCCCCCCCGTCCCAAACATTTTCACTCAGATTTTAACACCAGGTACGCATTTACATTCTTGTCTTGTCCTTGTGTTTACAGCTTTTCATCACTTAATCTCAATCTTGCAATCTTGTTACGAGTTCATACTTGCACTCTAGGGCTAGTAGTTGAACTTGCATCATTTTATCTATCATTTGCAACAAAGGAATAGAAATCCTAATAGGTAGCCCGTGGCTCTCTCTTCTACAAAAAGAAGTAGCCAATTGTGTGATACCTCTATGCTCTTTCGTATTCCACAAGTGTGTGATTGAAAGTGAGATTAGGGCATGTTTGCTTAGTGTCACTTTTTCCCCCACACACTTCTCATACTACTTTTTCATCCACTATCACATTGGAGAATTTGCATGATGATAGTTCTTTAGAGGATCAAGTAATCCTCCTAATTTTGATGAGGACTCTTCTTCCTCCACTTTAGATGGTGTTGGATATTGGCTGATATGTTATCATTGATGTCAACATCTGTGAAATATGCGTAGATTGTTGGACAATTTTTTGTGTATTCTAGTGTTGTAGTTTGATTGGATGAATTGGTTTAGCCTATGTATTGCAGATGAGTTGATGCAGTTTAAATGGTTTCTAGTATTTTGTTTGTAAATGGTTCATTCCCATTTATAGAGGTTCACATGATGATTTGATCATGTTATGAGATCCAGTATTAAGGATGTTATGCAGTTGTTCATGTTATTTGGTATTTTGGTTTGTGCTCTGTATTGCTCTGGAATTTCTATATCTTTGGTTGCGGATGTGTGGAATGTGTTTTAGATGTTAATGTGTGTTCTCAGTTTGTTTGGTTCATGATTTGGAGGTCTGCAAGAAAATATTTAATGTTAATAGTTAGTTATAATGTTGTTCTTGAGCTTCGGTGATGAGATGATGATGATTCTAGTAATCCGAGTTGTTGCGGTTGTTGCGATGCAATTCACGTTGCTTATGAATTTTGCTAGATTGTTTTCTATGTGTATTGGTGGTTCACATTGATTTTTGTGCACATTATTGAAGATTTTCCTTGTCCGGTGATGTTCTTCGTGTTATGCAACATTTATGGAGCTGTAGTGTGTTGTAGATGATTGAGGCGTGATTGTTGGAGGTGTTTCATATTCGCGGTATTGATTTGGGTCCAAACTATCTCTTAGTCGACATTGTTTTGGTCTGCATGTATTGTTGTAGCATGTGAGGATATTATTTTGTAATTTGTATTGAGGGTTTAGCTGACCTTGAAATAGAGGTTGATGTCTTGTATAAATATATGTAATAGTCAAGTAAGGTTTATGTTTGCAAGTGTCTGCATTGTATGTGTGAGTAAAGAATCGAGTTGGATGTGAGAACAAGTGATTTGATCTTTCAAAAGTGTGAAGGAGAAGAGAAGTATTGCAAAGAAGACTATGTGCTTAACCAGAACTATACTCAAGCATATGGAGATTCTATTTTCATAGTTCATATGATTCAGATTGTAGTCCAAATGTATTTGTAAGTCAGTAAGACTTTCTGTAAGGTAGTGAGCCTTCCCTTAAGGTTTTAGCATTTCTGGGTTTCATATTTTGAGCAGTGAGCTCTAGGTAGTGTGCCTGAATGCATGTGCATTCCCATTGTAATATTCACATTTACTCCTAACAGGGTATTATCTCATTGTGGGTCCCACCGTGGTTTTTCCCTTAACCGGGTTTTCCACGTCAAAACTCTTGGTGTTATGTGTGTTATTGATGTAATGTTGATTCATGCTTTAACTGTAATTTATCAGATCTGTTTTATGATTTAAGTTGTAGAAGTTTTTGGTGCAAACTGATTCACCCCCCCTCAGTTTGTTGTATTGTTGCCAACAATTGTTATCAGAGATAGATCCTCTAGAAGAATCTTGACCTCTTGAGGAGATCCAAGATGGAAACCTTTTCTTTCAAGAAGGATAGTTTGAGATTTGAAGGAACAAACTACACTCTCTGGAAGAGTCGGATGCAAGTTCATTTAAGATGCATTGGAGAAGAGTATTGGAAGATTACTAAGAATGTCTATAATGTTCTGCAAAATGGTCCTTCTACTTAGGATGAGTTAAAGGAATCATAATACAATATTAGAGCCAAGGAAGCATTGCTAAGGGCCTTGTCAGATTCTAAGATGACTAATGTGATGGATCTTGAAATCGCTTATGAGATCTAGGTAAAAGTGGAGACCTTGCATGAAGGTGATATTCATGTGAAAGTTGCTAAGTTGCAAAGCTTGAAGGGTAAATATAAGAACATGAAGATGGGTGAAGATACTTGCCTCTTGCTTACAAACATAAAGCTACTACTATTGATGAGATCCAGACTGTGAAATATGTTATAAGAGATGCTGATTGGTAAGCTTGCTACTTTTGCGCTGAGTGAGTTTGTAGACTCTCTTCTTGAGACTGAATTTGCATTCAAAGCTACTGTTTCTAGGAAGCAGAGATATGATCTGGGAGAAAATTTTACAAGAGTATCTAGATATGAGAAAGAGATGAAAGAGATGGAAGATGAAGAAAGAGAGCTTGAAGAGATTGAAGCACTTATTGCCAGAAGATTGCCTAAAGGTGCTTGTAAGTATGAAAGAAAGTTACCTCTTAAATGTTTTTCATGTAATAAGATAGGACATTTTGCATCAAGGTGTCTGGAAAGAGATAGAAATCCTAAGAATCCATTTAAGACATATAAGCCTAAGTATCAGAAGAAGTGTTATTATGCTGCTGATGAAGGTGTAATAGATGATGAGTTGGATAAGGGAAATTTAGGAGGTGAATTTGAGTCATTGCTATCAAAGAAGATGATTCTGTAACTACAAATTCTACAAGCTGCACTACTGAAGAGAAAGATTTAGTTTCTAAAGTTGAGGAGAAAGATGAATGGGTAGCTGATAGTGGTTGCTCTCATCATATGATGGGTGATAAGAGTAAATTTGTGAACTTAGAAAGGTATGATGGTGGTATAGTAAGATTTGGTGATAACAAAGCTTGTGTAATATGTGGTAGAGGTTCTATTTCTCTTGATAGTAAGCATAATACCAATGATGTATTTTATGTTGAAGGTTTAAAGCATAATATTTTGAGTGTTGGTCAGATGGTTGATAAGGGATATAACTTGGAATTCAAGAATAGGAAATGTGAGATCTTGAGTAGCTTTGGAACAAAGATTTCATCAGGGACAAAGACTAAAGATAATATATTTCACTTGAATGTTGGTGGTAAAAGTTGTCTGATTTCTTAGATTGAGGAAAGTTTGTTATGGCATAAAAGGATGTGTCATGTAAGATTTGACTAGAAGGTTAAGAAAAGTTCTACTTAGGCAGTGAGAGATCTACCAACGTTAATAAATCCTTCTAATCCAGTATGTAAGGAATGTCAATTAGGGAAGCAGACAAGAACTACTTATAAGAGAAAATAATATAATTCTAATGGATTGTTAAATATTGTGCGTACTGATATGTGTGGTCCTTCTAGAGTGTGAATCTTGTAGGGTGACATGTATTTCATGTTGTTGATTGATGATTATTCAAGAATTATGTTCGTTACCTTCTTAAAGGAGAAGTCTGAAGCATTGGAGAAGCTCAAGATTTTCAAAGCTAGAGTTGAAGTTGAGCCTGGTTTGAAGCTAAAGTGTTTGAGATCTGACAGAGGTGGAGAATTCACTTTTGGTGAGTTTAATGCATATTGTGAAGAGCATGGAGTTAAGAGATAGTTATCTGCCTTGAGGATACCACAACATAATGGTTTTGTAGAGAGGAAGAATAAAACATTTCAAGAAGCTGCTAGAACCATGATGATTAAAGGAAATGTTCCACATGTATTTTGGAGAGAAGCTATGAGTACTACAATATACACTCTTAAATGGGTAAATATCAAAGGTGATATTGGTAAGACTCCTTATGAGTTATGGTTTGGTCATGCTCCTATTGTTCGATATTTCAAAATTTTTGGTAGTAAATGATATATCAAAAGAGATGGTTATTCTACTAAAAGTAAGGCCTAACGATGTTATAATGAAAGATTGAGAAAGATGGTTGAAAGTACTAATGCGAAGGTTGATGAAGGTAATATATGACAGATTAAATCTTGCAGATATGATTCTGATGATCACAATGATAGTTCAGATAGAGGAAAGCTAGTGCAGACCCAAAGTCAAGTTCAGATTGCTCTGGAAAAGCCTGAGAATGAAGGTGCAAATGCTAGTGCAGAAGAAAGAATTCAAGATCCCGGAATTCAAGAGAATCCTAAATTTCCTAGGTATGTGAGGTTGAATCATTCAGAAAATCAGATTATTGGTGATAAGAATAAAGGTGCGATGACTAAAAGAAGACTAGCTGAAGAAATTTGTTTGATTTCTAAGATTGAGCCTAAGAATGTTGATGAAGCTTGCGAAGATGAAAATTGGATTAAATGTATGGAAGAAGAATTGCATTAGATTGAGAAAAATAATACATGGATTCTTGTTCCTAGACCTAAGGATAAAAATATAATTGGAACTAATTGGGTATTCCAGAATAAGTTGAATGAACAGGGTGAAGCTATCCGAAATAAAGCTAGACTTGTTTGTAAAGGTTATTCATAGATGGAAGGAATTGACTATGAGGAGAATTTTTCTCCGGTGGCTATAATTGAAGCTGTTAGATTATTTCTTGCCTATGCTGTTCACAAAGATTTCAAGGTTTATCAGATGGATGTCAAATCAGCCTTAATGGAGAATTGGAAGAAGAAGTCCACATTGAGTAACCAGATGGATTTCAGCTGACAGATGAAAAGAAAATGGTTTGCCAATTAAAGAAAACATTATATGGATTGAAGCAAGTCCCTAGAGCCTGGTATGCTAGATTGGATAAGTATTTGATGAAGTTTGGATTCAATAAAGGGACTGTTGACAATAATTTTTATTCAAAATTGATTAGAATAACATCCTGATTGTTGAAGTTTTTGTTGATGACATTATCTTTGGAGGAAATTGTTGCTTATGTAAGAGATTTGCTGAAGACATGCAGAATGAATTTGAGATGTCTATGATTGGTGAAATGAAATTATTTTTGGGATTGCAAATTACTCAGTTGGATAAAGGTATTTTCATATTTTAGTCTAAGTATGTGAAGGAGTTGTTGAAGAAATTTTATTTTGAGGACTCCAAACCTATTAGTACACATATGGTGACTGAATGTAAGTTGACAAAGGATGACGATTCACCAAAAGCTAATTAGACCAGATATAGATCTATGATTGGAGGTTTGTTGTATTTGACTTAAACTAGACCTAATATAATGAATGCTGTGTGTCATGTTGCTATATTTGAAGTTGTTCCTAAGGAATCTCATGCTACTACTATAAAAAGGATATTTAGATATTTGAAAGGGATAGTTGATTTTGGTTTGTGGTATTCTAAGAATGTTGACTTTACTTTGAGTGCTTTTACAAATTCTGATTGGGCAGGTAATGTTGATGACCAAAAGAGTACTACTAATGGTGCATTCTTTTTGGGTAGGAAGTTGGTCTCTTGGGTGAGTAACAATCTCTATGCTATTTCCTTATCTACTGCAAAGGCTGAATACATTTTTGCTGCTAGCAATTGTACTCAAGTAATTTGGCTAAAGAAGATTTTGAAGGATATAGGAGTTATTTATGATGAGCCCATTTCTATATATTGTGATAATTCAAGTGCTATCAATATTTCAAATAGTTCGGCGTTGCATTCCAAAACAAAGCATATATCAATCAATTTTCATTTCTTGAGAGAAAAGGTGAATGAGAAAGAAGTCAAATTGGAGTATGTATCTACAAAGGAAGAAATTGTAGTTATCTTTATGAAGCCTTTGCCTAAAGATACTTTTGAGTATCTCAGAGAGAAGTTAGGGGTGATTTCCCCTCCTAATGAGAACTAAGGTGCATGGATTTGCATCAGTCCGGTGAACTTCACAGGGATATTTTATGCTCTAGATTGATGAGTGCGACTGCTACTCACGGGGAGTAGTCTGTGTTGGTATTTAGTTCATATGATTTATGAAGCTGATTCAAAGGGCATGGAATCTTGATTCTTGAACCTTTGTCATTGATGTCAAAGGGGGATAGAAGCATGTGAAAAACCCTAAAGTATTTTTGAGTTGTTTGGAGCTGATCCTTATGATTTTGAGGGAGATTGTTATGAGTTGATTTCTTTCTTTGCATTGATTATTTTTCACACTCATATGTTGCCATCAATGCCAAAGGGGGAGATTGTTGGATATTGGCTGATGTGTTGTCATTGGTGTCAACACATTCTTCTATGTATTCCAGTGTTGCAGTTTGGTTGGATAAGTTGGTTTAGCCTGTGTGTTGTAGATGAGGTGATATGAATTAAAGGGTGTCTGGTATGGTGTTTGTAGGTTGTTAATTCCCATTTTCAAAGGTTTGCATGATGTTTTTATCGAGCTTTGTGATCCGGTATTGAGAATGTTATGCAATTGTTCGTGTTATTCTGTATTCTTGTTTATTCTCCATATTGCTCTTGAATTGCTATATCTTTTTTTGCAAATGTGTGGGATGTGTTTGGGATGTTGATGTGTGTCCTTAGTTTGATTGGTTCATGATTTTGATATCCACAAGAAAATATTTCATGTTGATAGTCAGTTGTGATTGTGTTCTTGAGATCCGGTAGAGAAATAATGATGATTCTTGTAATCTAAGCTATTGCGGTTGTTGTGGTGCAATTCACATTGCTTGTGAATGTCTCTAGATCATTTTCTATGTGTATTGGTGGTCCACATTGATTGTTATGCGTGTTATTGAATATTTTCCTTGTCTGGTGGCATTCTTCGTGTTATGCGACATTCTTGGTGGCTATAACATGTTGTAGAAGATCAAGGCGTAATTGTTGGAGGTGTTTCATGTTTGGGGTATTGATTTGGGTCCAGAATATGTCTTAGCCGACATTTTTTTGGTCCGTATGTAATGTTGTAGTGTGTGAGGTTATTATTTTGTAATTTGTATTGAGGGTTTAGTCGACCCTAAAATAGAGGTTGAGGATTTACATAAATAAATGTAATAATCATGTAAGATGCATGTTTGTGAGTGTTTGTGTTATATCTATGAGTGTACAATCAAATAAATGTGTGAACAAGTGATTTGATCTTTTGGAAGTGTGAAGGAGAGAAGAAGTGTTGCATAGAAGACTGTGTGCTTAACCAGAACTGTACTCAGGCATATGGAGATGCTATCTTCATAGTTAATGTAATTTGGATTGTTGTCTGAATGCTTTTGTAAGTCAGTGAGACTTCCTGTAAGGCAATGAGCCTTCCCTTAAGGTTGTACCCTTTTTGGGTTTCTTATTTTGAGCAGTGAGCTCTAGGCAGTGTGTCTGAATACATATGCATTCCCCATTGTAATATTTTCATTGACTCCTACAGGGTATTATCTCATTGTGGGTAGGTTACTGCCGTGGTTTTTCCCTTAACTGGGTTTTCCATGTCAAAAATATTTGTGTCATGTGTGTTATTGATGTGGAGTTGTTTCATGCTTTAACTATTAATTATTAGATCTGTTTTGTGGTTTAAGTTGCAGTGAGTTTTTGTGCAAACTGATTCACCCCCCTTCTTAGTTTGCTACATTGTTGCCAACAAAATCAATAAAAAATTTGCCACATGTAAAGAGTTTCAAATATAAAATTGAGATGCACAAATATCATCAAAGTATAGATCTAAGAAATCCTAAGATGAATAAGAAACTCTAGAAGAAGGTTGGGTTGTATAAGATTGATTTGGTTCACTAAAATACAAAGAGTTCTAAAGATCGAAACAAATAGAGAGAAAAAAGGGTGGGAGGGAGAGGTAGAGAGCTAAGGAGGTATAACAAGTAGGTAGAGAGAGTGTGATAGATGATAAGGAAATATATAGATAGATATGTAGAGGGATTAAGGAGAGAGATGGTTAAGATTAAAAGTAGGGAGGGAGGGTAGAGAGGCAAGTCTAGATATTAGGGGAGAGAGAGTGGAATAGAGAAGGGAGTGATGAAAAGGTAGAAATATAAGTGTAGAGCTTGAGGGAGAGAGAAGGAAGGAGAGATTCAACAAGAGTTAGAGAGATAGGTCTAGAGTGATATGCGTATAGAGGGACAAAAAGAGAGGGAGGGAGAAAGGGAGAGGTGGAGCAATAGGTTTATATTTGCACAAAGAGAGGTAGAGAAAGGAACAAATAGAGATGTGATGGTTTATCAAAATTTATTACTCTCCTTAGTAAAATGTCTAAATTTTTTATTATTAATTACTCATTTAATGTTTCAAGTATTTTGAGATGATTGTTAAAAAAAACATGAAAGAGGGAATTTATATGCAAAAGTTCATTTGATTTTTCAAAAATGATGGATGGATATAAATTAATTATAATTATTTTAAATGCATAATATAGAAACACTACCTATTCCATTGCGTAGAGCTCTGAATCACCTTTCTGACACATGTACAAAATCAAATTTTTGATAAGAAACGTTAAAATTATGCCCATTTTACTAAATTGTGTTTTTCTAGGATTTTCAAAATGGATATCCATTTTGAAAATAACAATAAAAAAAACAACTTGAGGATTTAAATATCTATTTTTGAAATTTCAAAAATGAATATCTGTTTCTAATAGATATACATTATTGACATATGTCATTTTTTTTTGACATAATATTTTCCCTCCATTTTCCCCTCGAGGTCGCTTTGGGATTTGGCTTGGGGGTGTTAAACCTAGAAAGTCAACAAAAAAAACATGTTTAGAATTTTTACTTTGTTTTATAGACTTCGCCCATGTGGTTGATGACTTTTTTAATCAAAATTTGATGAAATAAAAAGAGTTTATTAAAAATCTGTCAACTTTCTACCAATATAATTTTTTCCTTATTAGGAATTAATGAATAATTATTATCAATTTTCTACATGCATTATTCTTGGCATTATACACTCAGATGAGAATAGTTGATGTTGTCAATGATGCAAACATACTGGTAACATGGTTCACAGGTTACACTGGCAACAAACATCATTTACTGGCACCGGCAGACACTATAAGTTAATTCACACCAACATCCAGTCTACACCGATAATAGATCACACCGGCACTCTAAGCCAACATGGAAATAATATTGTTTTGTATTGTAATTGTAAGTTATGATACTAAATGTAAAGTACAGATGCCAATAGCTAACAAGAGGAGAGGGGGGGGGGTGAATCATACAAACCTAATCTTCCATAAAATCAATAGATTCAACCTCGGTAACTTATACTTCAGCAATATAACCAAAAATTGCTAAACTTACTAACTCATAAACACATATTCATCATGACACATATTACACTAGATTTAACATGGAAACCCTAATAGGGAAAAACCACTATGGGATTTTGGACCCACTAAGAAATATACTCTTCTAGAGTATGCTCAGTTAAAAGCAAATCCTATTAAAGATTACAAACACATTGCTAGATGTGACCTGGTTAAGGGATTTCCCTAAGATCTGTTAGGATCTTCACTTTGTTAGAAGTGACCTTGTCAAAGAATTTCAAACACTCATTTAGAATGTCACCTTGCTAGAGGGTTTACAAATAAGACAGTTAAGTCCACTCGGTTAAGAGATTTTCTGTCACTTACAAAATAACAATAATAAAAATATATTTGCAACTTCACATCTAAAATGCTAAAGCAGATTCTTATTTTCTCAAAACAATCCAGTCATAGGACTTATCTTGTCCCTCTGTTGGGCTCCCTACTCTGTTATTCAAACAGGTCTTCAAGCTTCTATGCTTGGTAATCACTATGTAGCATCCTTGTGCTTACAGTTGCCCGCATACATTGTTTATCAACAATTCCTTACTTATAAACAATTGCTAATCGCTTAATCTCCTTGATCACATTTCCCATGATCAATATTAGCCGTCAGATCTTCAAACTTGACCAGGTTCAATGTATCCTTTTGATCTGAAAATGTTTTACCTTGCCTAGGGACTTGCATTCCTTTCTTGGAACTTGCACACGGTTATTGCGGTTCAATCTGCGTTGTAGATCTTCCTGCCGATTTTTCTTTTCCATAGATCCTTAACAAACTTCATGCATGACATATCAATCATTTATACATCTCTAGCTAATCATTGTCCTTCATTAAATAATACTTTTATCCATCCAATGTGATCTATCATAACTCGGTTGCAACTCGGTAAATACTAAACTTTACTCGGTAGACATTCCACCGTCATTAACCAATATTGATAACCTTAGGGTTTACCAACTAGGTTCTTTGCTTGGTGACATAGTATAGTATTAACCTTACAATCAACAACATATGTAGGATATCAAAACAATCTAAACATCATGATCTCATCATTGTCTAACTCGGTAGTAGTTGCCCATTGAATATCTTATTCCTCCTCTTATTCATCACATTCTTTCTGTGTCTTTTACCGACATCTTAATTCTCTTCAAATCAATCTTCTCAAGATATGACAACATCATACTGAATCAGATAATCAATTTCTTGACATCAATGACAAAATAATGTTATAAGGATAGTTATCATCCTTCTTTAGTTATATCAATAATCTCCAACAACCTTCACAATATCCTTAATGAATATCAACAATCTTTCTTTCTACTGAAATGCCAATAGTAATGTTATTTGTATAGCCAAGATGATGTATTTTAAAGACTCATATATGTATGAGATCTTGTAGGTCATTTAAAAATGTAATTAGGTAATGAATGTAAGCGGTATATGAGAGAGAATAACTGTATATGCATTATGATGTAATTATTTTATGAGCAAATAAGAGTAGAGAAGAGCGAAGTACGGTTTATGACGGAGGTATTTGACAAAGCTTAAACTGGTACTGAATCCAACATTGCAAATGCTATTTTGAGCAGTACATTATCATTGGATTCAACCATCCAATTGTAGTCAGTGGGACTCCCTTTTGTGATTGAGTAGTGAGCTCTAGGTTGTTGGCCTTCCTGCATGTGCAGGACCCTATTGTATAAGTAATATTTGTTCATATTGGCCAGTGAGTAAATATTGTGGGTCACAAATCCCACTGAGGTTTTTCCCCTACCGGGTTTCCTCACCAAAAATATTTGTGTTATGGTGTGCATTGATGGTTATACTTTTGTTTTTCTTTATTGCATTATTGCTTGTTTACCGGTATATTAATTTGGGTTATAAAGTTGCAAACAAGTTTAAATCTTTTGGTTACCGGTTAGACACTGATTCACCCCCCTCTCAGTGTCTTTTTGACTGATCAAGTATCTAACAATTGATATCAAAGCCTAGTCCTCTATTTGCAGAAGCCTAACAACTCGAGGAAGATTCTAAAACTGGCACCAATGGAAAGTTTGAGACAATAGTTGGAAGGATCTCTTGAAGATTTTTGATGCAGAAAAATTGAAGAATATCAAACTGGAAGATGAACTCAGAACTGCTTGGGAATTCATTAAAGCACTTCAAGATAATATGGTTATAGCAAAGAATAAGAGAAAATAATTACATGTGCAATTGTAAAATCAAGATGATGAAGAAAAGGAAACTCTTAGAGATATTGCAGAGAAATTGAGACAAGAGAATAGTAACATGAAGAATGAGATGAAGATTTAACCATAAGATTATGCAAGGATATTGAAGATAGAAAGAGGAATGAAGAAGATTTGGCCAGAAGACTTAATGAAAGATCAGATGAATCTCTAAGGCTTAGTTATGAAAATGATATGCTTAAAACAAATTTGATTCACATGCAACATGACAAAGAGGAACTTATGATACAAGTTAACACTTTGGAAGGTGAGTTGGTCACTGCAAATGAATACACAGACAAATTCAAGAAGAGTTCAGATAATCTTGATGATATGCTGAAAAGTCAGAAACCTGATGGAGAAACAGTTGGACTTGGATTTGAACATGGAGAAAGTTCTAGGACTACAAAAAATCATGATCACAACAAATCGGTAAGGAAACCTAATGCTTATAAATTCAATAGGAAATGTTTTAATTACAATAAATTTGGTCATAGAGCAAATCGATGCAGAATTAGGAATAATCAAAATACAAACTTACCCACCGGTCTATGTTCCAAATGCAATAAAAATAGTCATAACTCAGACAATTGCAGAATGAATGTGAAATGCTATGTTTGTGGTAGAATTGGACATTTATCTAATCAATGCAGAACTCAAACCGATCAAGGTTATGGAAAAGCTATTCAGAGAAACAATGTAACTTGTTATGCATGTAACAAGATTGGGAATATTGCAAAATTTTGTAGAAGCAAGAGTGTACCGGTGAACAATAAAGGATCTAATGAAAAAGGCAAAGAAAAGGTAAATGAAATCAAGCAAGAATTCACTAAACAATGGATCAAGAAGAGAGATCAGAGGAATGATGAATCTGTCACTGCACCGATAGAACAGAGCAATCCTGCACTGGCAAAAGATTCTTAATCTAACTAAGGAGTAATCCTTAGGGGTAAGGAAACTAATTGAAAATCATGCATTTACCCTCGATTGATGGTAAGAAGTTATAATTCTTCTTTACCGACAGATATGTGGAGTTTTCACTTCACTGGCGAAGCATTTATTACGGTTGTAAGTTAACTTTTTGATTATAAAAGCACGACAACTTCTCATTTCATCTCACCAAGCATTCAAGCATTCAAAGAGAGTAAAATTGAGCAAAGGAATTCTAAAGGTGAAGTAGCAAAGGTCTTTGAGAGCATTCAAGGATTTCTCAGTTAACAGATAAAGGAGGCAATTACTGGTATGGGATCTGATGGTGATGAGTTGGTGAAAGACTATTTCAAGAACTTCCAAGCCAAAATGAGACAAAGGGAAAGGATTCCCCAAAGCATTGTGGATAAATATGATAAACATATATGCTTTATAGTGAAAAGAGATGAAATTTGGATGGAGGCAGTTAGACCCAGAACTGTCTGGATTACTGAAATGGGATATGAGGTGGATTCTCACATCTTAGATTCATATGCTAGAATACTCTTAGATGCTCCACCAGAACCATCAGAGGAAAGTTTTGGAAATGCATAAACAATTGAGAAGTAAGTAGACATGCAAAAGCAGAGGAAGAAAAGAGAGAAACTAATGAAAGATGCTTCTAAGTTGGTAAAGGATGTTATAGAAGGGTTGATGAATCTTGGTAGTATTGCTGCCAGTGTGAAAGAAAGTCAATCAGAGCAGAAACTGGTAGCTCACATTTCCCCTGTGGCTACTTCATCTGATTTTGACACTGATCAGGCAACCGAATTCAAGAGAGTGGATAGGAAGAAAAGAAAACCCTCACCGACACCTGCTCCATCTCCCAAGAAGTCAAGGACACAGAGAAACAAACAACAGGCTGTAAGAGAGCCTAGTGGTCCAAAGAAGAAAGTGACTCCAAAGAAGAAACCTGAACCTAAGGCACTAGATACTCTTTCACTAGAAGAGTTGATCAATGAAATCACCCAAGATGGTAACCTTGGTAATATGAATAAATTTTATCATTCTTTCAATGATTCAGATAAGGAAACCATAGAAGAAAGTATTATTTTGTATCTAGACATATACAAGAGGGTTCTTATCGAAGTTGTAGATGTTTTTCCAAATGATTTATACTTAAGATTAGAGGCTAAGAGAGTGTCTGTTATGGAGCTTGACAAAAAATTAAAGGTAGAAGCTCTATTAGCTGTGCATCCTGTTAATTCCAAGCAGGAAATTGATGATCTGATATCTGAAGCCAATAGAACAGTTTTTGTGAGTGGTCAACGACAAGTTAGTCTTATGGCCGACAAAGTTAAAGAAATAGTAGATGAAACAACAGATAAGTGGGATATATTTTTTGTTGAGAGAGAGAAGAAAGAAGAGAAGGAAAAACAAAAAGTAGATAAGTGTTTTGCTAAGGTATATAAGAGAGTTGATAAAGGTAAAGGGAAAATTGGAAGCCTGATATCACGGTCAAGTAAAACCTTCCTCCACCAGCATAGGACACCCCACCAATAATTGTAGAGGCACCGAAACAAACTGATAGTCAACCTGAAAAGAAGGTAGAGGAAATGAAAAAAGATGACATAGATCTAGAGTCAGACATTCTTTTTACTTTGAATGTGGACACTCAGGACTTTAATATTGTGTTGGATAAGGAAACTATAGAGGTAAAGAAAGTTGAAACTACAAATGTTGAGATCTCTGAGTCACCGGTCAACACTGTTGACTCTGAACAAAATATTGAGATACCAACTGAAGTTAAGAAAATAGAAACCATCCCTAATGATACTCAACTTAATATTGAGATACTGGTAGAAGAAGAAGCAGAAATAGGAACCGAAACTAGAACAGGGCATGAACAAAGTATATTTGAACCGACAATCAGCAAGGCAGACAGTAAGGATGAAAATAAGGTTGAAAACAAAAATGAGAATAATGAAGAAATAGTGAATAAAGAAGAGGTTAATGATGGAAGAAAGATAGCAGAAGTGGTTAAGGTTAATGTGCAGACATCTGGAGAAGATAGAAACCAACTGTAGAACCTAGCACTCTGCCTAGCACTTCCACTATGGATTATAGACCAACAAATGTTATAGATGTAATTTTAGATTCAATAAAGAAGATTATAGAATGCAATTCCTTAGCATTTAAGGCCATTGATGATACTTTACCAATTTTGCAGATGATTGCACTAACATATAAAGTTGATCACATTGTTGGGTCTGTGAGTAAATTGGACACATTGTCCAAATTCATTACTTCTAACATTCAAATTGTGGATAAAATAAATGAAGAGACTGTTAAGGAAAGAGTAAATAAGGAGAAAGATGAATTCTTTAGTAGGACAATTAAGGAATGTATTGGATATATTGATTCTTTGTTACCGACACTAAATTCCACCATTTTGGAATACAAAGAGTTATACAGGGAAGTGTTTAAGCCTCACCATCTAACTGAGGATATTGATAAGGAAATAAGGAAAACACAAAAGGAAATTGATGATATAGCTGATAATATGATAGGTTCTTCGAAACTTTAGTTTTGGATTAGGAAATGGCAACCTATGAAGAGAAGATTGAGAAATTAGAAAGAGAGAAGGCAAGGTTGAGAATGAAAACCCGAGAGTTGAAGAACAAGCTTGGTCCTAGATTGGACAACTTATTAACACACCGGAATGAGCTAACCAAAGCGTCTATTCAAGGCAACAGATCACCAGAGAAACATATGCATTATTTAACCAGGATGATCCGACAGAAAGAGACCATAATTTCTGATAGTACTAAATTTTTGCAGAGCCTTAACTTAGTTTTGGTAGACATTTTTTAGATTGTACATAACCAGTTATAGGCTTCTAGGTAAATTTTGAATTCTTTGATTCTTTTGACATCCTTTGTCATTGATGTCAAAGGGGGAGTAGTGTATGAGAAAAATATATAGAAGGAGATCATTTTCTCAGGGAGAGTAAACTCAGTTTTTTGGACTTCAATTTTGGATATCAGCTTTTGGATTTTTACTCATGAGTGTTGCCATCAATGCCAAAGGGGGAGATTGTTGGCATTATACACTCAGATGAGAATAGTTGATGTTGTCATTGATGGCAACCAAATGGCAACATGGTTCACAAGTTACACTAGCAACATACATCATTTACCAACACCGACAGACACTATAAGTTTATTCACATCGACATCCAGTCTACACCGACAATAGATCACACCGACACTCTAAGCCGACATGGAAATAATATTGTTTTGTATTGTAATATTATTTGTATAGCCGACATGATGTATTGTAAAGACTCATATATGTATGAGGTCATTTTGAAATGTAATTAGGTAACGGATGTAAGCGATATATGAGAGCGAATAACTATATATGCACTATGATGTAATTATTTTATGAGCAAATAAGAGTAGAGCAGAGAGAAGTAAGGTTTATGGCAGAGGTATTTGACAAAGCTTAAACCAGTACTGAATCCAACATTGCAGATGCTATTTTGAGCAGTACATTGTCATTGGATTTAACCATCCAATTGTAGTCAGTGGGACTCCCTTTTGTGATTGAGTAGTGAGCTCTAGGCTGTTGGCCTTCCTGCATGTGCAGGCCCCTATTATATAAGTAATATTTATTCATATTGGCTAGTGAGTAAATATTGTGGGTCACAAATCCCACTAAGGTTTTTCCCCTACCGGGTTTCCTCACCAAAAATATGTGTTATGGTGTGAATTGATGGTTATACTTTTGTTTTTCTTTATTGCATTATTACTTGTTTACCGGTATATTAATTTGGGTTATAAAGTTGCAAACAAGTTTAAATATTTTGGTTACCGGTTAGAAACTGATTCACCACCCCCTCTTAGTGTCTTTGAGACTGATCAAGTATCTAACAATTATGACTAAAGCCTTGATTGATAGGTTGATTGAAAACATCCATAACTTTAAAATGGTTACACATTTTTTGAATCTAAAAAATGTGGCACATTCTATGCTTCGTCTAAGTTATAGGATAAAAATAAATAAATTGAATGTTAGGGATTTTTGACCAAGTTATGGTGCACTGACATACAATTTTTTTTGTTTTTAAGAAGTTATAATAAAAAATCATAATTAATTATTTACTTACCAAAAAATTACAAAAGAAATGTGGAACATCTAGGCATGTGTCCTCTACTTATATTGGAAGTTTTAGAAAAAAACCACATTTTTTTTGCTTGTACTTAGGTTCCACAGACATACACCTACTTTTTATTTTTTCCTTGAAATTTTAGTACTACTACATTGAAATTTCAACTTTTCACCAAATAGATTTAGATTTTTCCATAAAAAACAACTAGTAGCTTAGAAACTAGATTCAATTTTCTACAAATTTTATTCTTACATATTTTTTAAATTATGTTAGTAACCTATTCAAATTTTTGTGTCAAGTTGCCTAGCTTTGATTTTTTGAATTTTTAACAACATTTAAGGGCATAGTTTGGACCCCCATGATTTTGCACACACCCTCCTTTTGAGGTTCAACTTGAAAGTTATGCACATGTTTGCTACAACCCTCTACTTGCTATAGAAGAAGGTGCTTGAGAAGGATGGCGATGATGATGGAAACTACACAGACCTATTTAAATTCCCCATTGAGGATTGGGGTGACCTACTTTCTTAGCTATTTTTTGTTTTTTTGATCATTTAGTTTCTAAAAATATAAGACTTTATTACTATTGGTTTTATTACTTTGGACTATTTTTTGATATTAAATATTGGAATACTGTTATTGTGGTGTTAATAGTCTACAGAAGCTACCCTCAAGCTATTTTTTCTAAAGGGTTAGCACCCTATTTTTGTTGCTTTTCAATATAAAAAACACTAAATAGTAAACAATTATCTTATTTAAGAATAATTTTTTTTCTCAGTCTATAATATTACTGTTGTCACAAAGGATTACACTGAATGCTAAGCGTAAAACCCAACAATCCTGTGAAACATGGAATGATCCTTAGGCCTATGGGCTGCCTATCTTGAGGATCAATTTCTAGATGAAGGGCTGGTTCCTTATAAAAACACCCCCTAAAACTATTAATGTGGCTGGAAAACAGATAGGAAGATAACCTAAATTGAAATCCTAAAACTACAGGAGGTGATTGCACCAAGATGGTATGATTCTATTCGCTGTCCTAAACATATAATCAATTGCAAAAGACTTAGATTTTTTTTGACAATTCAATTTAGATCATAAGGCTCATAAATATTTCAAATGTAGGTTTGTAGTTTCAATGTTTGTAGAAGGAAAACTAGGTTTTCATAGATACAAATGATTGGAAATTTGATAAATCACAACATGCAACCTGATCTTAAAATGAAATTTTCTTTCTTTCACAAAGCATTAATGAGACAAAACAAAGGATTTAATATAAATCACAATGTTTCAATCAAATCATTCATATGAAAATAAGAACACAAGAAAGAATTGAAGAGGAATCCAATATTTCTTATTGAATACTAAAAATAATTGCTATTACAATGCTTGAGAACTGAATAAAATTCAGCATGCAACTTGATCTTAAAATAAAATTTTCTTGCTTTCACAAAGCATTAATGAGACAAAACAAAGGATTTAATGTAAATCACAATGTTTCAATCAAATCATTCATATGACAATAAGAACACAAGAAAGAATTGAAGAGGAATATGTTATTTCTTATTGAATACTAAAAATAATTGCTATTACAATGCTTGAGAACTGAATAAAATTGAGCTACAAAGATTTCAACTTGCTGAAGATGCAAGAAGAAAGAAAGAACTCCTTGAGAAAAGAAAGAAGAAAAAGACTTATAGGAGAAGTCTTGAGAAGAAGTGAAGAAGAACTGTTGTGCCTTCCTCTTGGGTATAATCTTCTCTAAAAGAATGCATAAAAGCATGCAAAACTACCTCAAATTGACTACTTGTGGGCACAAAAGGCCTCTTGACTGATAACTAATCCATGAGGGGTCTTAATTGGTTGTGAACTGATGGAAACTGGTTCAAAACTCCTTAATTTTAGGGCCATACCTGCACATGATCTTCAAACTCCACCTTCTCTCTCAAACTCAATGCTGGAATTGATGTTGAACTTGTGCATGATAAACTCCATATCCTACCACTTAAACTGATCCTTGGGTTGATGCATGGTGACTTAACTCATCAAGTGATTATAGGAATGAGTGCATGAAAATGAAAACAAGTTTGAATTTGATAGTTAGACAAGCCTTTCCTAGGCATAGGATTAGCATATTTGTCCTTATCATATTGAGCTTATCACAAAGTCAACTTTGTTGTCATAACTGTTTAAACTGTATTTAAGTCACTCTTTGAATCACTATCTCACACAATCTTTGACTTTTATTTTGGCTTATATCACTACTCTGTCAGTGATTGGTAACATTGTTCTACAAGCCTTTTAATGGTAGTGCTCACTGCTCTATACCATGAGGTATATTTATATCACTAGCTTTTGTTGATCTGTTTTCCTTGAAGACTATAGCATGACTATCATTTCACTGTGTACTCATGTGCTTCTAGGTCTAGGATAGTCACACTAGCTCTGTGATTCTCTGTGATTCTTTGTTGTATAATATTTTGATGCTCCCTTGAGTAATACCTTTGAACCTCTTAGCGACTGTCTCAAAGTACCCTTGGATTATGCATAAGAGTCTATATCTCCTTAGCTCACTGTTATGAAGATCCTATTTATTCAACAAATCTATGTTGAATTTTTAATTCCTTATGATGTATTTATGAATTCTACAGGACCCTTGATGGCCATTCCACTTCCATTTCTAGTCAAATCATCTTCTTTTGATTATGTTTGATCCTTGACCCTCTTGCTAGGGTTTTTCTCCTCTCTGTCTTTGCTGTCTATGATGAATATCACAACCTTGGTTGAAAACATTATTCTTGTGACTGTTAATGCTATGAGGCTTAAGGGAGACTGTTTTTACAGAAATGTCAATATGATCTAGTAATCATGGCTATGTTATACCCCTCTAATCATGACATTGGATTGTGGTTATTGCTATCTCAAACCCAAGGTCTGTGATTTTATTAAGAACAATGATGATGTTTTGAGATTGTATCTGTTTTGAGCAAAGAATGCATAAGTTTCTCTATCACTCCCTATACTTTTATGCATCCATTTTGAGCTCTGATTTTGGTACTACTCTAACCTTGTAGGGTTTATATTCTCCTTACAAAACCTTCCATGATCACTCTCACATCATTAATCTTTTATCTTGATCTATTATCTCTATTTTGTTGAAGACCTCTTTCATTTGGCTCTTGGAATGCTATTCAACATTGCAGACTAAGAATCCTTTCTTTAGCATATTCACTGTACTCTAGTTTTAAGTCTTGTGTGATTGACAATGATGTTTGTTGCATCTCAGCACTTTGTGATATGTTCCTTAGGTCTGAGACAAGGCTTGGACTGAGTCTTATTTTCATCTTAATTGCTAGAAATAATTCTCTATGGCTCCTTTGTGCTTTTGATGCTTTGAAGATTTGAAGCTAGTGATTATCATCTATTGTATGATGTTCTTGCTATTGTTTACCTTATCAAAAAATTGTCTTTTACATCCTTTTCCTCAATCTCTACCCTTCTATGGATGTGGGCATTGACCTCACTATTATAACCCTTTTCAACTTATTAATACAAGTTGGACTTTGTTTACATTCTATCCCTTAAGTTCACTGTTTTGCCTCATGAAATTTCTGACTGAGACTACATCCATTCTTCTATGATTGAATGCTCTGTAACTTGTATTGTTGTTTTAAGACACTTTGTGACTACTATGAATACTGCTTTGAAGATTGTATCAGGACTGCTATTGTCATTCCAAAGAATAGAGATTGTATTTTTCTTAAGATTAGTGTGGTCTTAATAATGCAATGAAGTCTTTTCCTCTGTGCTCACAATTGTCTTTGCTATTTGGTTCAGATTTATCTCTCACACTATGGTCTACTACTTGGCTGGAAACCTCCGTGGTTGGGTTTGTGGCTCCATGCTTTTTCTCTTTCATGATGATAGTTGAGAATACTATGGTCATGATAATTGAGATTTCAATGACTATATACACTGTTGGTCCATCATTTTGTATCATTATTTGGTTGCTAATACTTTTCCTACTGGATCTTTTGACTGCCATGGTTCTGTGTATGCATTTCTTTTTACTCATTACTTATTACTGCTATAAGGCGTTCTCATGACTGTATTTTCAATGAAACTTGGGTCTGTTTGTTATAAAGCTTAAGGCACTGTATCTTGTCATCTTTCTATCACCGTTACTTTTCAAACACCTCGCCACATGATTTTGATAGTTCAATCACCTCTGTCAAGGGTTTAGACTATGACTATTCTTTTACAGTGCATATTTGACCACTGTATTCTCTTTATCTTCTTCAAAACTCCTAAATGATGAATACATAGTCACCTCTTCTCTGCATCTTTGACTTTGATAGTGACCTTGTTGTAGCCTGCCCTCTTCTTAGACTGTGGCTTTAGTCTTTATCATGCTTTCATGGTGCTTGCCTAAATATCAATCTTGATTTCCATTCTTTTCTCTCAGGTGTTGCAAACACAAGATTCTGGATTTTGTCACTTCCTCAAAGACCTTGTGTCTGCTATGACATTCTTCATACCTTGGGACTTCTCTTTTGTAGATTCCATTTACTGTTCAGAGCTTTCTCATTCTTTATGCCATTTGTATCTAACCATAACTTTAATCAAAGAAGGTGAAAAAACCCTTTGTGCATGCAACAATAACCCCATTCTTTTGTGATAAATAATAGAAGAGATAGGTTAAGTTAAACTAGACCTAATTAATAGAAGATGGAGTGCATCTTGCATGGATGAAGGTTGTCGACTTTGAGAGGCTTCTTTAAGCATGTAAAAATTCCTTTGATCTATATGGTCACCTTTCGACATTAAAACCCCTATGATGCCATTGCATGATTTGTCTTTCAGCTTCCAACTGAAATGTAGAAAGCACAAAGCCTTTCCTTTTGAAATACTATTAAAATGTGTATAAATGGTATGTATGGGCTGGAAAACCTTTGATAATATATAGATTAAGATCTTGGCCAACATGGATAAAGCTTTCTTGTTACGAGCTTCAACAAAACATTCCATCTTTACAACAAAGGAGTGAGAAACTGAATGAAAACTCAATATAGACTTAAGGAAACCCTAAGTTCACGTGAAGAACAATGACTTTAAACTTTTATTCATTTTTCCCTCTTCAAGTTGAATTGAGCTTAAGTTTGAAGTTTCAATTTGGATGGAAATATCTTTCAAAAATCTTTTTAGAGCTTTTAAGAGCCTCTGTCATAAATATAAAAATTTCCCTTTTGATTACAATTCAAGATAAATTTAAACATAAAAAGGTATTTGACTTCTTCTTTATGATTGAAAATACAAACCTTATTAATAAGCACAAAAATTGCCTCCTTCAAAACTATAAGCTCTTTGACAGTAGACATTTTTGACATATAGACAAAAATAGGTAACATTCTGGCAACCTCTTAGGGGTGTTTGCCTACTAAACATGAAGGATCAGTAACCTTTTGCATCCATTGGGCATAGGAGTTGACATTTAGCTCAAATCAAACTTAGATTAGACATTGACCTCATTGTTAGAAACATTAAACAACAACAATTATACTACAAAACTGAAAAACAAACTAAAACATGTGCATCAACTCTAGAGGAAGGGAAAGACTAAAAGGAAACCTACTCTACCATACCCTAACCAAGAATGAAAATCATTCAAACAAATCCATTCACTGGTTTTTGAAAATAGCATCATTTTCTTTCCAATTTAGGATGCATTACATGTTGATGGGCCAATAAGAAAAGATGAGGAACAAAGATTCACTCTACTAGTTGCCGCAATACTTCTTCAAGGATGAAAACAAAGCCTCCTACCTCACTGATCTGATTGTGCATACAAATCTCTTGGAGTGGATATGTGAGTGGAGCTTGCTTTGCTTGGCCTACAACTTGTTCCTCTTGAGCAGCTTATTCATGCTTGGCTTCTATTATGGAAATATGCTTGATTGGGCATCCTCTTGAGATGCTTATCTTTGGTTTTTCTCTAGTGATTTTTTCTTGCTCAACTGTTTCTTCAACCATAATCTGATTATGCTGATCACAAACTCCTGCTCTTAAAGGTACCAACTTTTCATCAAGTTTAGAACAAAAAACATCTATGATATTTGAGAACATATATTCATCTATATCATGATCAATTTCTTTGTACACAATATATTCTACCTCCACCTTATGGAACTTGCTCTAAAAAAACATACCTTCAAATGTCAGTCCTTGTTCTACACCTTGTTTAGTGTAACCACAACTGTGCTACAAATCAACCTTTTGATTGTCTAAAACCTGCAATTTTTTGTTTATAACCTCTTCTATCTCTTGTAGAAAATCTGAATTGTCATTTTGGACCCCTTGTACAAACATAACAACAGGTGGAAGATTTATCTTTGTCTCCTCATGGATAGAGATCTATGGGATGCAATATCTAGAACAAACCCTTAGACCATGATGCAAGATAATTGGGATATGATTGATCAAAAGCTAAGGGCCTCATAAGGATTTATTTAGTAGACTTGATTCTGTTGAATGTCCATGAAGAGATGATTATGAAAGATCTTTGGAAGAATATTGGAGATTTTTATCAAGCTAAATTCCTGGTAAACAAGATTTTTATGAGAAAGAATATGTATTCTTTGAAGATGGAAGATGGAGGATCCGTTGCTGATCATCTCAATACATATTCAATATGATTGTTTCTCAGTTGGGTTTTGCTGGTGACAAGATCGAGGAAGAGGGTTGTTGCATGCTTCTATTGCGTTCTTTTCCTGACTCATGGGACCACCTTGTTATGGCTATTGGGAGTACAACCACCAAGTTGAAGATGGATGAGGTGGTAGCATCATTACTTTTTGGAGAGATGCAAAGGAAGACTTCTGAGTTAGCTAAGGAGGCTCTTGTAGTTTGTGGTAGACAGAAAGAAAAAGATAAGAAGGACAATAAAGACAAAAGAGGCTGATCCACATCCCATGGGAGATCTAAGTCTCTTGGAAAGTCCAAGGAAAAGTGTTGGAATTGCAGAAAAACCGATACTTTCTATAAAGATTTTGAGGAGAAAAAGAAGAAGAGACCCCCTCAATTTAGGTTCTAACAAATCCTCTCAAGATGATGGTAAGGCATTTATCGTAACCTTGGCAACACATGCATTAAAAGATGTGTGGTTGATAGATTTGGGTGCGTCTTTTCACATGACCTCACATTAGGGTTGGTTTTGAAAGTATAAATAATATGATGCTCGAAAGGTGTATCTTGGTGATGACTCTCATCTAAAGGTTGTTGGACATGGTAGAGTCAATATTAGATTCCCTGATGGCAGAGTGAATGGGATTGATGGTGTAATGCACATATCGGGTTTGGCATAGAATCTACTATGCATAAGTTGAATGATGTGGGTGTGCAGGTTGTTTTCTCAAAAGGTGGATGTAAGATGACTATAGGTTCTATGGTGCTTGCTAAGGGTGTTCAGATAGGAACCTTGTATAAGCTGGATGCATGCACTGTACAATGCAATAGTGCTTCTATGGAGACTAAGAAGAGGGCTCTAGATTCTTCATCCTCACCATCAGATCAAGCTGTGAAAAGGATTGCTGCTTCTACATCCGATGGTCATTCTTTCTAGGTAACTAAGGGTGCTAATATTTGGGAGATGAAACTCCTAGCAGAGAAGACAATGTTATGGCACCAAAAACTTGGTCATATTGGAGAGTAGGGTCTCAAAACCCTAAAAAATAAATGACCAAGTAGAGGGGCTCGATGATTGTAATATTGAGTTTAATTTTTACAAACACTGCATTTATGGTAAACAAAATTGTGTTTAATTTTACTCTAATTCTCACAAATCTTCTTGGTTTTTGCACTTGATACATTAGTTAATGTTCCTTTGATTTCAAAATCTGTGTATTTCATAACATTCATTGTGTAAAGTCATGAAAAATTAGGGTTTCCACCATAAGAATGATGAAAACCACTAATTTTTTCTTAGGGGCCAATTACATTCAAATGAGGGGTTGAATCCAATAGATTTGGTCACAAACCAACAAGGATAAGGACTAAAAATACTTATTGGATTCAAAGTGTGAATTGGTTACCCTCCATTGTGATTCGAAATACTAAAATTAGGGTAAAGTGCTGGAAATGAGACTGAAAACACAGAAATAGTGAGCTATAATTGTTGGATTGAGGCACACACTTGGATATGAGATATATAAGTAGACTTGAATTTGATCCTTGAAGGAGCTCCTCATTTTTTGGGACTGTGGCAAAATTCACTCCGGTGTTCCAAATTTTTTGCACACCAAAGGGGGATTGATTCGTCACTATAAATAATGCTTATTATGAAGACTACAACTCTATACCTATTTCTTGCACATAGAGATAAAGGGAAATAGGTTGGGAATAGGGGTTTGCTTAAGTCAAACCTCGATTTTGGAATTAACCATGAAATAGAGATAAAAGATAATTCAATTGCTGTAATTAAAGATTCTCCTTGTGAGGGAGATGTTGAATAATGATTGAAAACCAAAATGATATACCTCCTTGTGAAGTTTTGTTTGTCTCCACATGTGATTAGGATTTCATGAAGTCTTTGACAAAATAGGATGTGAATGTCCACTTCAATGCTTGAATCTTGAGTTTGTTGCTACTCCAAGGCTTGAAGGAGGATTGATTACTTGCTCAATTGCTTGAATGTAGTTTCTTGTTGTAGCGTCCTAAAATTGCACCCTTTGCAATTTTGACCGCATTTGGGTCTTCACCTTAGTGTTTGCACCCCTCGACCCGATTGAAGACCTGATTATGCTCTTGCACATCACAAATGGTATCTAACTCAAATTTCACCCCATGAAGCACCTAGTGCTTACCCCAAAATAGGGCAGGACCATGGTGGCATTCCATGGTCCTCACTGGGACCATGGTGTCACTCCATGGTCCTCCCTAGGTTGGGCCCAATTTGACAATACAGAAAGTATATAAAGAGTATTTCCCCTCATTTGAACAACACATCAACACACACATCAAGGAAGCACACATGAGATCAAGCATTCAAGAGCATTTGTGAAGTAGTCATCGGTTAGGAGGAACCTCAAAGAGATCAATATGGAATGGTCAACAAGAATAAACATAATGAAAACACAAGGACATGATGTAGGCAATGCAGAACAGATTAAATTATGACATGAAACTGATTACAACTAACCACTAACAACCAAGTTATAGAAACCAGCTCACAGGCCTGCTAAAACATGCTCAAAGTACAAAATAGGTCACAACCGGGACCTCAAATCTCAAGCTCTATCTTCTATGCTTAGTCTAACTTCTTTGTTACATTCTAATTCTCTATTAGAATGATTTATATGATCCAAGGGGATTCGGTCAGCCCAAAAACAGAATCAAAACCCGAAGAACAAGATCCGTAACGTGCAAAACCAACAAGGTCGGCCTCCGCCAAAGAAATTCCTTTGCAAAATCCAAAGGATGGAGAGTAGATCATGGGAAAAGGTCAGCCACATGCCAAGGAAAATCTAAATCAACACTCAGGGATCCACAAGCTACGGAAGGGATCCGATAGATCACCAATGCAAATAGGTCTAGGCAACCGGTAATAAGAAACTGTCAATCGATAAAAGGAAACTATCTCAGAAACCGGTAGCGACAACTTACTGTAAATGATCCAAATGCTCCAAGGTTTGGGAATAAGGAAGATGTTCAAGTCTTCAAGCCAAAATCTAACTCCACAGGTTCCGATGAGCCAAATCTGGGACACACAAAAAGAAATGCTGAAATTGCAAACATAAAGAAAAACATAAGGGAAATATTTTTGGTTGATGCAAGATTGCTATGAACTGGGGATGCTCCTGCATCAATTTAAGTAGTAATCAGTCTTCTTTCAACTTAGGAGCAACGATATAGTCAACTTTCAAGTAGTGAAGGAGATTTTATTCATCCTATTTTGTTGAAGACTTCCTAAACACTAATTCCATGTGGAGGCAAGCAAAAATTCACAAGAAGGTATCATAATTCAATTTTCAATTATTCTTTTTGTTTGGACAAAGAAATAGAGTTTATTATTGTTTGGTTAGAAGCAAATTACTATTCTACTACCGTTGCCATCAATTTGGTATTAGAGCATGCATCTAAGGGATTGTGCCATTAATAGATCATAAAAATGAGAGGTTTGGTCACTTGAACCTATGTGTGCTTTAGTCATCTATAGTGGTTCTCAAGACTTGTTTTGATCATCCTCCACTTCCCGCTTCTTCAAATATTAGTTTAGTTCAAAAGGTTGATTGTTCCCTTCCAGTTTTTGTAGAGTGGGATGAGTACTTGCCAGATGTTGTAGGGTTGTTTGATACATCACACACTCCAAAAATTGGGGACATGATTAAGGATATTCTATTCCTCCTTGATGCTAGATTGAGCATTCATGTCATCTCTTTTTCAATGCCTTCAGAGGTGGTTCATTAGGTGTGTTTATAGTTATTTGGATTTGCTTCAATTGATATGTCACATCATAATTTAGATAGTTGAATAGTTGAGTAGTCTTCCATGGTAGACATCATGATACTTTTTCTTCCATCTTCTTTCATGGAGTTGTTTCAACCTTGACCACTTGATTTGTTTCTTCCTAAGGGGAGGAACACAATTTACCGCTCTTAGATCTTCATCAACATTTTTCCTTGATCCTTCACCTTTGGTATTATAACTTCTTCTTTATGGGGGGGATACATTGTCTATTCTTTTCTCTCTTATGGGATTAGTCTTGATTGTACTTATGTGACTGATTCAGTACTTTGGGGGACATCTTGAGTCCTTCATTCTTGTCACGTGCACTTTCTTTTTCATTTCTTTTTCTCTATTTTGGAGAGGAGTTTTCTCCCACTGGGTTTTCCTCCTTTTCTTTGTTTGTGGGAGTTACAAATTAGTTTGAGTTGCATTGGTTTGTACACGAGTATCTAATTATTCCTAGTTGCTAGGACTAATTCATGCATGCATTTCACATTCATTATTATCTCTTTATCTTATCCCTAAGTTTATCTTAAGGAGGAGGGGGGGTGTTGGAGTAATTATGACACTTTATCTAATTCTTTATTTATTACGTCCTTTAAGTACTTTTTCAATTAAGCTTAACTTTTTTCATTACTTAGAGTTTTCTTTTCTAGCATGTAGTTGAGCTTAATTTAGCTCATACTTTGCATTTCTTTAGTTATCCTAATTTTAGCATTAGGGTTTCATTCATCCTTTATAAGGATTCATTCATTTATTGTAAGTGTATCTCAAATATTTAATTGTGCTATAATATAATATTCTCTAGTTGTTATAGAGCATACAATCTTTGCTTATCTCTTTTATGTGATAGATGTTTTGCTTGCAAATGATTCTTGGCTCATGTGGTTGATCCTCAACTTCTACATTCTTCCATCAATGTTTTGGGTCATTTTCCATTATCCATCAACAACATTAATATAGTCAAAAAGTGAAATGTTGATGGAAAAAATAGTTACACCATCAAATCAAAAAATGGTTTGTGGAATTCAAACTTTAGAGATGGTTATTTGTTAGACATAAATAATTGACTAAAAATGCTTTCACTTTATCTAAAAAGTTAATTCTTTATTGTGTATTTTTAATAGTCAATCAATCAATACAAAAAGCATACCTCATCAACACTAAAAATAGTAAACAATTAACTTATTTGGCGACAATTTTTTTTTTCACAATCTATACTATTAGCTTGGAGTTTCTCAATTTGACTATCTGTATTTTTCTATCAATATTTTGGATCATATTCCATAATCCATCATTAAAATTAAAATAGTGAAAAAAGTGAAATGTTGTTGGAAAAGTAGTTATATTGTCAAATAAAAAAATGGTTCATACAATTCAAATTTTAGAGATTGTTATTTGTTAGTCATAAAGCTGAAATTATTTTCACTTTATCTAAAAAATTAATTCTATATTGTGTAGTTTTAATAGTCAATCAATCAATACAAAAATTATACCTCATCAATACTAAAAATGGTACTTAAGTGACAATGTTTTTTCATAGTCTATAATATTAGCTTGGAGTTTCTCAATTTGACGATGTAAGTTTTTTTCCATCAATGTTTTGGGTCATATTCCATTATCATCATTAATATTAATACAGTAAAAAAAGTGAAATATTGATGGGAAAATAGTTACAACATCAAATCAGAAAATGGTTCATAGAATTCAAATTTTAGAGATTGTTATTTGCTAGGTATAAGTAATTGACTAAAATACTTTCACTTTATCTAAAAATTAATTCTATATTGTCTATTTTTAATAGTAAAACAATCAATTAAAAATTGATACTTCATCAACATTAAAAAATAATAAATAATCTTATAATATTAGTTTGGAGTTTCCCAATTTGATTATGTAATTGTTTTTTCATCACTATTTTAAATCATTGAAATTAATATAATAACAAAAATAAAATGATAAAAAAACAATTATGCTATTAAATCCAAAAAGAACTCTTTTATTTTTTATTGACTAAACTTAAAACTTTTTTGAGAGTTAAATTTGACAACGTTTAAGAACAGGTGAACAAACCCTTGTATTGTAGTTAGCTGTCTCTATCAATTTCGTCGGTGCTGAGGTAGCTTACAGTGTTTTGTCAACTTTATGTCCACCGCTCCAAAAGTGTTTTGACTTTAAGCACAGATATTTATCTTTGTGGAACGTGTCCAAACTCATCTTTTTCTCTTTGCAAAGGAGTTGGGTTTAGCTTACTACCGACCAAAATCGAAAGGTCGACGACACAAAACAAGAATAAATGGTTTTATACGTCCACCTGCATTCATTGTATAAAGCTCTCGTCTGATCACCATGCAACTCATCAATGCCTACGTCTCACCTAAATAATGATTTCCGTTGACAAGCATTTTTAATATTTAGGTATGATAGAATAATTTTGAATGACTCTATTATGTAGTGTACAAGATTTCATATTATAAGAATGATTTTATACTTTTATTTGCATTCATAATGTGAAGTCTATATTTGACCACTATGCAAATTGGATTCAACTATATCAATGCCTACATCTCACCTAAACTAAACAACAAAGACGGTGGTAGAGAAAATAGTTGCTCATGATGACCATTATAAAAGTAATGGTTTGTGTTGACAAGATTATAAAGTTTTTGGTTTTTAAGTACAATGAATAATTTTGAATGAGTTTATGTAGAGTGTAAGTTTAACTTGATATTAAGTCAAACAAGAACTAATTTTTAATATAGAATAATAAACATATAAAATAATTTCTTACCTATAGAATTTTAAACATAACTTTAAAAAAATTTAAATATGTTAATTTATGATAAATAGTCGTCTAGTAATTTAGATTTTTTGAATTCATGACTAATTTCAAGTTTTTGGGCTTTAACTTGATAGTTAGTCAAACTAAGAGTTAACTTTTTTAATGAAGTAATAGGCTAATAAAATAATTTTCTTAATTATGACATCTACCAATTTTCAACCTGAATTTGCCTAAATATAGATATGCTAATTAATCGGGGGTCTTAAAATTTAATGGTCAATTCATGCCTTATTAGTTGGCATTTTCAACCCGCATCACGACTGTGCTTTGGTTGACCGTCCTTCAGCGTTATTTTTTCTCATGCTTTGATTTCACTAACCATGCTATTACAAACATTTATGAATCCCTCAATTCATGCACTCCTTTCTATAAATCTCCCCTTCTTGTCAAGTCTTTCCCCCATTCAATCCTCGCCTTGCACTTTGCCATCTTCTTTATTCGCCCTTTCCCGGATGCATTCTTACGCAATGTCCAAAATGAAAGCTTCCTCACATGGAGATCCTGCAATGACACAGCACAGCCAAAGCATCGCGCCGACCATGAGAATTGTGCACATCATTCCACCCAAAGTTTTTAAAACTGATCCTGCAAATTTTGGTGCACTGGTACAAAAGCTCACTGGAAAACATTCTGCTCTTCTATCCAGACAATCTTTTAAAAAATCAAAGCAAAAGAAGAAGAATCCTGTAATGAGCGCTCGGAGGAGTAAATCTGGTTATCGTGAGAAGCTGAGCTACATTGGCCAAGATGAATTTACAGTTGATCATTTCAGTTCCAATCAGCCAGCGAAAACGAAATTGCTGAGCCAAGATGAATTTGTGACAACTTTTGCACAGGTTGAATCAGAATCTGTGGAGGACAGTCTGACGTGGTGTGATAATTTTTCGTGTCTTTTTGGGGTATTTGATGAGCTGGAAATGTTTTCTACCCAAATGCATTCAGATTCAATGCTACCCGAGTTTCTTACAGTTGATGTTCCTGTAACTGATCATACAGATGCACACAGCGCCATTTCTGGAAGAGCTTAAAGAGCCAGTGGCTTTTGATTAAGGCACTAGTTGTTCAGGTGGAAACTCAGATCTAGGTTGTGGTCAATGATGGAGATATTAATTTTTATTATATGATTTTTTTTGTTGATATATTGGTCTCATTACATTTCGCTCATTATTGTTATTGTAAAATTTTTTGGACATTAACAAATTATGTTGGAAATTATCAAATTTAAGATAAATGATAAGAGTTTTTGTTGAAATACCGATTGAAAAAAGGAGGTTTTGTTAACACACTCACTTCATTACATTCTAGTCTTCACTGTCATTTAAAAAAATCATAGATCTGCAACAGTCCATTTTTCTATTCGAGTTTTCTATCATCCTGATGATGGATCACAGAGTGTGATCCGAAACGTTGATGCAAAAAAACCAGACATAATCAAACCAGAAGCAAGCATAATTACTAATATGGATTGTGGAAAATTAATCTTTAAAACTTTTCAATGTTAACAAATTATATTAGATACTATCAAATTTAAGATAAAAGATAAGAGTTTCTGTTAACACACTCATCTCATTATATACTACTCCTCACTGTCATTCTAAAATTTTTGTGATGTTAACAAATTATATTAGAGACTATCAAATTTAAGATATTCATTACATTCCACTCTTCACTGTCATTTTAAAATTTGTCTTTAAATTAACAAATCATATTAGAAACTATCAAAATTTTTTTTTTTTTTTTCTTCAAATTAACACACTCATCTCATTACATTTCAAGCTCAACCAGCAAGCAACAAATTTAGTAGATTGGAAGTATTGGATTAGATATACTTTTTAATTATAGGAGACGATATATAATTGTAAGAAAGACAAAGACCTTGATGGTATCCGAAATATGTAATCATTAGCATAAAGGTATTGATTGGATCCGATATATTTATTAAAGTTGTTTGACCTTTTCGTTCAACAAAAGGGTGCTCGTTTTTGTCCAACTGGCTTCCTCTTCTCTGTTTGCCATCAAATATACACATTCTTAATTATTTTAGATATAAATAACATGTAAATTGCAGCCGCATCAAAGACGGCTATCTATCATTTTGCTTAGTATTTTGTCTTGCATTGGCCAGAGATAGATTCCTGATTAATTAAGGCGAAATATAGCGTAGTAGTGATTTTATTTTAGCGTGCCTTTGAAATGGGACTAATGTTTTATAGAATTTATCAATTAAGGATTCCTATGTTTATAGGACTTACAATTTTATATATTTTATTAGAGAATAATTATAGGATTATCTATAGTTTAATCTAATATACAATGGTCTATACCCATAAATCACATTTGGAGGAGGTAGCTCTTCCAATGTAAGAGATATAGCATCATATGCATTAGACCTAGCTGCAAAAGAAACTTAAATTTTTAATAAGATATTAGATTTAAGCATATCGTAAGATAGACAATGATAAGAAACATATTCTATATGATATGAATATATATATCACAACAAGTAAGAACTATGTCATAATTGTACAAAGTGGGTGTAATAATAGTACTGGTAATGGAGGCATTTTTATGAACCGGTTAAGAGGACAACATACTGGTATCAAAATTCCGGTATAACACAACCGGTAACCGGTTGTGGCAGCTCTTTAGTGTTCCAACAACCAGAATTCCGCTTTCCAAGTCTTTATGATTACCGGTTGTGGGGGCAGTTTTTTAAGTTCTCTTTCGGACTTGTCCCAACCCACTACTCTAAATTTGGCCTCTCAAGGCTTGTACTATGGGAAGGTTCTATCTCTCTCTTCGGATCTTTGGGGGGCTCCTTCTCATAGCCTCTTTTCCTCTTTGTTCATTATATCTGAGCAAGGATATAGGGTTTTCTTCCTGATTCTTTCCCTATTGAGCTCTTGAATCAATTATCTTATTAATATATATATCAGTGGCTTGCCACTTTTGTTCAAAAAAAGAAGAAAAAGAAGGTATTTAACATTATTGGGAGTATGTAGATATTATCACTCTCCATAGAGTAGGTATGCATCATGGAGTATTAATGAAGAAGTGAATTAAGGGTGTCTAAAAATGATGGAAATGTGAAAAGAATAACCCTAAAGAATAGATTAGACCTAAAGGTAATATGACATTCAAACATAGTGAGATATACAAAACTAATTAGTTTTATTTTTAAGGTTGTGAACAATTTTTTAGATTCAAAAAAATCAAAAGGGAAAATAATCATGCTTAGGCTAGGTAGGAAAATAAATAAAACTAAACATAAATCAATTGAATAATACAATTTGAAGGTGTAGATAGAGTAGAATTTAGAATGGATTAGATTGAATAATATTAAAGAGTAAGCATTATCACTTCCTAAATAGTAATTAATGAAGAGAGAGAATATGTAGTTCTATGATCAAATATCGTATGTCTATTGATGCACTTTGAAATCTAGAAACATACTAGATAGTTTTGTGTATGGATGAGAATATAATTTTCTTTCATGTTCTTTGTTGGGTTACCTTCATGATTTAGATCTAGTTTGTGGTAGTGAAATCACTTTGTATTTGTGAACTTGACCTATGTTCTTCTCTATATTTTTCACTATGAATTCTCCAAAAGATAGACTACTAGATGGTGATATTTTCTATCACTCTCAATGAGGCTTTTGACCAAGCTAGTGGTATTTAAAAATACCTTTCTAGAAAAAAAACTTCAAATATACACATGATTTCTTTAGTGATTGCTAGGTGATTCAGATGTGCTAGGGTGAGTAATTCGATAAACTTCATATTCTTTGCTGGGTTACCTTCATGTTTAGTAGGAGACTCAGATCTAGGTTGCCATCAATGATGGAAATATTATTTTTTATTATATGAATTTTTGTTAACATATTCATCTCATTATATTTCACTCATTACTATCATTGTAAAATGTTTCTGGACATTAACAAATTATGTTGGAGAGTATCAAATTGAAGATAAACGACAATAGTTTTTGTTAACATACTGATAAAAATAAATAAAGAGTTTTTGTTAACACACTCACCTCATTACATTCTACTCTTCACTGCCATTCTAAAAAACCTATCGATGTTAACAAATTATATTAGATACTATCAAATTTACTTAAGAAGAAGAGTTTTTGTTAACACATTGACCTCATTATATTTCACTCCTTCTATCATTTTTAATTTTTTGTTGAAATTAACAAATTATATTAGAGACTATCAAATTTAAGATACTCATTACATTCCACTCCTCACTGTCATTCTAAAATTCATCTCAACCTAAAAAATAATTTTTTTATTTTATTATTTTTTTTATTAATACACTGATCTCTTTACATTTCAACCTTTACGAATACTACATTGCAAGCAACAAATTTAGTAGATTGGAAGTATTTGATTAGATATACTTTTTCATTATGGGAGATAATATATAATTGTAAGAAAGACAAAGACCTTGATGGTATCCGAAATATGTAATCATTAGCATAAAGGTATTGATTGTATCGGATATATGTATTAAAGTTGTTTGACATTTTCGTTCAACAAAAGAGTGCTCGTTTTTGTCCAACTGCCTTCCTCTTCTCAGTTTTGTTGCCTCTAAGAAACCACACTTAAGAAATAATAATCCCTTTTAAGAAATAATCAAGGGATTATTATTTGTACAATATTTTCATATGATTGTGCAAAAAAAAAATTAAAATCTTTAAGTAAAGTCATCATGTTAGTTGAATTTTTGAGTAGGCAAAGCATCAAGAGACATAATTCCAAAGGGACATTTTAGTCACAAAATATAAAGTTCAAACACATAATGGAAGCTTATATCATGGTGATAACTAGAGAGGTCCTTGTAAACACTCATATAATTTAGATTATGCTTCATCATTTGATATCCATATCATCATATACAAATTATAGATAAAATAAGGGCAAACCAATATTATTATTAATGTTGCATGAAAACTAATACCTTGAGTGTCATTCTTTGGAAAATCCTTAAAGGTTATGTGAATACCTTGGTTGTTCAATCCTAATTATTTTTCACAATCGTTGAATCTTTTGCATTATAGTAAACTATTTATCATAGTGACACACTAATTTATATTGTCTCAACCATGCTTCATAGTATTTGATATTTTTTATCTATTCACCCTTTCTACAAATATGGGGATTGTTTCTCAACAAGCTCATAAAAATCTAAGGAATCTCAATAATCTTTAAGATTGCTATAAGTAACAAGATGAATAGCCTTCTCAGGAATAAAATAAAATACAATTTGAGTGTGTAGATCGAGTAGAATTTAGAATGAAATAAAATTAAGTTTGAGTGTGTAGATCGAGTAGAATTTAGAATGAAATATATTGAATAATATTAAAGAGTAAACATCATCAATCAATGATGATTAATAAAGAGAGAGAATACTTAGCTTTATGATCAAAGATTGTATATTTATTGATGCACTTTGGAATCCATAAATGTGCTAGATAGTTGTGTGTATGTGTGAGAATAGAAATTTCTTTCATGTTTTTTTTGGGTTATCTTCATGGTTTAGATCTAGTTTATGGTTGTGAACACACTTTGTGTTTGTGAACTTGATCTATGATCTTCTCTAGATTTTTCACTATGAATTCTCCAAAAGGTAGACTACTAGATGATGATATTTTCTATCATAGTCAAAGGGGTTTCTGATCAAACTTGTGGTATTTAAAAATAACTTTATAGAAAACAAACTTAAAAAATATACATGATTTCTTTAATGATTGCTAGGTGATTCAAATGTGCTAGGATAAGTAATTGGATAAACTAGATTTGCAATTTGATTTTAGAATTTGAGCAAATATCAATGATTGTTCTTGAGATCAATTGATGCTAAACAATAGTGGATGATTATAATTAAACGCAATGAATATACACCAAAGTGTGAAGATTTGTGTAAAGTCGATGTTTATACCAAAATTTAAGATGTGGTCAGTCGTTTAAATGTTTGATTATGAGTTTTGCATTAACTATATTAAGATTCTAACTCGATCAATGAAAATGACCTAGGTTAGACAATCAGATTGGATACATATTCAATAACTAAAAATAGATTATGAATAATGATTGAAATTAGACAAATCAGCCAAATAAATTTATTATGATATATAAACATATAAATAAACCAAAAAAAAACATGAAACTGAAAACCCACCTAAACATAAAAAGAAAAAAAAAAGAAAAAGAAAAAGGAAACGGAAAAGAAAAAGGAAAAAAGACTATTTATAACCATATAATACAATAAAACTTTCCCCCAAATCGAATACGAAACTAATATCATTGGAAATATCAAACCCCCATTTGATTAAGAGGCGAATTGTATCCCACCATATTATACCTAATCATTACGTAGGTTTCATCTAAACTAAATATATAATAAAATATATTTAGAGGTAGCAGGCGCCCCGCCAGGAAGTAACCAGGTTATGAAGAAGAAGCCACATGGAGAAATATCATAACGGCTGTTAATTTTAAATCAATTTTCATTTGGAAATAGAAATTGCGCGTTGACGTGCATTTTTTATATCAACAACAATGTTTCCGTCATTGGTAACGTATAATTTTAATGTTCATATTTATCGTGAACAGACGTGAATTTAGTCATCAACTCATGCCATTGGAGTTGACCTTAAATATTAATTAAATGAATTAATTAATTATTATACCGTTAAGGTCAATGTTTTATTATAATTATTTATTTTATGTATATACATACTCTGGAGAAAACTAAGCAACTTTTAAAATTTTTAATTAAGTAGTTGTTAGGTTTTTTTAAATTAATTTTTTATTATAAATAATATTTATTTATTTTTTAATTTAAAGTAATATGATAGAAAAATTAATAAAATGGTTTCATAGTTTTCTATCATTTAGTTCAATTATTATTACATTAATTTCATATTAATTTAATAAATAACAACTAATCCACCTACTTATAATTTTTAATATATTTGGAAAAATATATAAATTTATATTTAATAAATAAAACATAATTCATTGTTATTAGCAATTATTACATATAAAATCAGAATTTTTTACTTTTTTATAGAAGTTGAGATCTGTAAGCAGGACAGTCTAGCAAAGATACCAAGTCTGCCAAATTCATTTGAGTCTCATCCGTATGATGTCTGTTGGCTCATTTACCATTCTTTACCAACAGACCAAACACTTGTTGACAAGACTTTACTTAGAATAACAGCTGCAATTCAATAATAAAAAAAATTAAAAATTTGTACAGACCAAATTTTTCCTCAATCACATTTAGCCCAGCATCGTTGGTGCCAATGACCCAAAAAACCTAAATCCTCTAAAATGTGAAAACTACAGCACGCGAAGAATAAACAACATTTTGAATCTCTCAATTCATACGCTCCTCTCCATATAAATCTCCTTTTCATGTCGAAGCTTCTCTCTCATTCAATCCTTGTCTTGCACTTTGCAATCTTCTGTATTTTCCCTTTTCTGCAAACATTCTCTCCATGGATTGCAACCCTTGCGAATCGGGCGAGTCTAAATTGAAGGTCTCCTCGATTGGGGTTCCTCCAATGGTACAGCAGAGTCAGAGAATTGCCCCGATCATACGAATTGTGCACATCGTTCCACCAAAAGTTTTTAAGACTGATCCTGCCAATTTTGGTGCTCTAGTACAAAAGCTCACTGGAAAACATTCTACCCATTTATCCAGACAATCTTTCAAAAAATCAAAGTACAAGAAGATGGCTCCTATAATAAGCCATCGGAGGAGTGATTCTTCTGAGCATACGATGGTGAGCTTATTAGGTCAAGATGAATTTCCAGCCGATCATTTTTCTGGTTTAAATCAGCCATTGCCTAAGAAATCTGTAAGCTATGAGGACCAATTTGTGGCTACTTCGGCACAGGTTAAATCAGAATCTGTGGAGGACAGCCTGATGTGGTGTGATAATTTTTCTGGTCTTTTTGGGGAATTTGATGAACTGGATATTTTGGCTACCCAAATGCACTCAGATTCAATTCTACCAGAGTTTCTAGCCGATCAGATACCCACAGTATCATTTAAAGAGGTTCTAAGGGGTTGAGTTTAATGGTTAAAATATGGAGTTTTTATTGTAGAGTTATGTGTCATAATAATAGATTCCGTTTCAATGCTACTAGAATTTCTTATAGTTGATGTTTTAATAGTCAATCAAATATTCACAGTATTTTTTAAAGACGTTCTAAAGGGTTGAATTTAATGGTTAAAACATTGAGTTTTTATTGTAGAGTTATGTGTCATTATAATATATTCAGTTTCAATGCTCCTCGAGTTTCTTATAGTTGATGTTCCAATAGCCAATCAAATACTCACAGTATCATTTAAAGACGTTCTAAAGGGTTGAGTTTAATTGGTTAAAACATTGAATTTTCATTGTAGAGTTAAAACATTGAGTTTTCATTGTAGAGATCTTCCAGTTCAAATCTTAAAGAGGCATGTAATGTGGAATTTGAAGTAGTTATTCTTGATCTTTTATAATTAATTTCCCTCTTGATCTTCTATAGTTGATTTCTAATGTAAAAATAATTTTGATGTGATTATTTAGAAGAGGTTAAAATTAGTCTTATGATTGTACTCTCCAACACCTTGTATTGATTTCATATTGATACAAAATATTTATGAACGATTAACAATACAAAGAAAATAACTTATAAAACAATGTGTTGTGATTAGGGCACCAGTTTCCTAGAATTCTGTAAGCTTGTGCCCACCATGCTCTGGTTGGGGGAAGAAGGATTCATGGAGATTTTCCCATCTCTGTGAAACCGCAATCTCATCTCTGATCTTTGGGAATGTAAATCGTTTAATCTTGGTTCCTATTTCTTTCTGCGATTAGGAATCTTTCATGCTTTTCTCTCTCGTAATCTCACCATTTCAATTTACATCCTAGTTTATTTGTTCAGAATATTCATTGACATATGATATAAATCAAGCTGTGTTTGAGGGAAACATGAAATTTAGTTGATTGCAAGATTTTGATCAGTCATATTAATTAAATCTAATAATTGCAGACAACATAGTTGTATGACAAAGACGTTGATGGTATCCCTAATATGAAATCAATCACATATAGATATATTTATGGTTTTGTTTTAGTTGTTTGTTCCGTTTGTTTAACAGTAGGGATCAACCCCACACATTCTTAATTGAACAACGAGTAAAGTGCATACAAATTGTAGCCACAACAAAGACGCCTTTGAACTATACTACTTACTATTTTGTCTTGCATTGGCCATATATTCCTAAACCATGAGGGTAAAGTATAGCGTGGTGATTAATTTTGGCGTGCCTTTAACTATTGAAGACGCATGAGTCATATAATTTGATTTAGACTAATTGGTGAGTGTTTGGTCGTTTTCTTCTCTCTAGAGATTAATTAGTGAAGGTTTAGTTTCTGAGTAAAGAATTTATGTGATTTACTTGTTAATGATTTGTGTCTTGATTATAACATTTATATTCTCATACACTGTTCATTAATGATTAAATATGATGTTGTCGAGAAAACATATATATTTCATAATTTTAAAGGATGGATACGTCAAGATCTAGAGTTGAAGTTTTTGGTAGTCGATAATAATGAGACAAACTGATGATCAAGCTATAGGTAGTTAAGAATTAGCTAAGAGTGGGCTACTTATCTTTACTTTTCATTCTTTAAAACTAAGAGGATGTTTCTAGAGGTCTAAAATATATCAATTAATGATAAATGATAACACATTAGGCCATCAAGCTGTATCTTATGTAAATGAAAATTCCAAAGAATTCTCACTAACCATTTCAATATTTTGAATCATTGTTATAAAGTCCAAAACATCTCTTATAAGTTCTCATGTTATAAAAAATCTATAGTTAATAAAATCTTATAGATTCCCTCATGAAGCTAGTACGTATGCAAAAGTTCTCTTGGTATATAAATAAGCTCTGAAGAAAATGATGATGTGACTATAGACACCCAAAATTGTCCAGTCTAATTAAATAAATATCTAAGCTTAATTCTTCTATTAATTAAATAAATCTTTATTTATTTAATTAATTCATTTATCCTCTTCTAGCCTTATTTCTCATTTAAATAAATACATTTATTTGTTTAAATTATCCTTTTCCTAAGTTAAATAAATATCTTATTTATTTAATTGATCCCACTTCTTCTATTAATTAAATAAATCTTTATTTATTTAATTAATTCATTAACCTTTTCTACCCATGACACATGTCATTCATCTCTTAATTCCTACACTACCTACCCCTTTCATTATTTTATTATTTCTTTTACCTACCCTCTAATCATAGCCGACCTCCTTTTACACCTCTCAATCTTATCCCTCCATTTCATATAGTGTCTTCTATATAAGGAGATGCTTCCTTCATTATCAACCCTAATCATTCATTCTAATGAATCATCTTAAGGACTCGACTACACTACGATCCTACTAGCAACCACATTCCGTTCTTTGTTGAGCTCTTGTGCACATAAAATATGAGAGCAAATATATCAAGCAAGATCAATGGAGATAGGAAGAATGGAGATCCAAACCCTATTGGACATGTGATGGTATAATCTTTGTGATTTCATTTGATTTGCATTGTCTTAGGTAATCTTCATATGTTATGGTGGATCTTTGTTGTTGTTAGGCTAGGGTTTTGTGGTTGAATTCATTTAGCCTTTCAATATTGTTATTATTGTTATCCATTTTCACCATATACAGTGACAAAACCAATGATATGGCTATCATGAAAGATTAGATGAATTTCCTCATTTGAATCCTCCAAATATTCAATATGATACTCCACAAACAAGGATGATGTGTTTAATAGATTTGAAATTTAGGTAACTATGTCTAGAAGAGGATGAATGCCTATTAAGTACTAAATCAATAGGGCCATGTATGCGTTTATACTAATCTCACTAAGAACAATATAGCATGGAGATGTGATATATTGATATCAAGAGTGGGAACAATGAGAAAAGTCTTTAAATAATTGGAACATGCAAGAGTTGTGATAAACTCAAGCTCCTCCAAAGTATCTTGATCAAAGTGTATTATATCTACATTATGAAGTAGAATGAGGAAATTTGTAGTAGGATACTCTAGGATAGAGAGATATGAGGGTTCCTAAAGCATCTCTCAAATTCTAGTCAAAAGTGTGTGGGGACAATTTCAATATCCGATACAACAAGTAGTGTCATGATAAACACTAGAACAACTCAATTTCTACAACAAGATAAATGGCGTTACCTTATGTTGATCTACTCTCTAATGTGTCTAGTTTAGGTATAATTCTATAAAGATAAGAGTAAAGATTAAGCCACCTAAAATGTGTTAAGATACCATTTTGCCAAGACTCATAATTATCTATTTTTAGGATTACCATAGAAGGATGAAAATTAACCCATGATACCTCCTCAAAAGATAAAATTAGAGACTAATAACCCTAATAAATATAAATAATCTCAAATGAATTCATCTCATGCAAATTAAAGTTACAAGTACCAAGATGTCCAAAAAGTGGAACAAAATTTGAAATAATGACAAACTGAATAAAAAATACATAGGGAAGATTTTGGAAAAAGCACATGGATAGATTTAAAGATCTTTGAAATACCTTTCAAATTATGCAATAATTAGAAAAATGAGAGATATAAGAAAAAAATAATGACCTTGAAGTCAAAACTAGAGATCTAACATCAATAAGTGATAAACTATACTAGTATCAAAATCTAATGCTGAGACCTACACCACTAGAAACTGAAAAAAAAAACCATCTTTTTAGTGGTATTTTATTTGTCAAAATGTAAAATTGTATGCTCAAGTTATGCTAAAAAGAAAAATATCTCCTTTAGGAAAAAAATAGAGTTTAGGGCAGTTGTGGTTACAATGGATAACATCACCATGATGTCAACAAATCCGATTGTAGAATATGTTATCTCAATAAAATATTCTCCATGCGCTATAGAATAGGTGAGTAGTTTTCCAAAACTACCTATTTTACATTTTTGTATAGTTATGCTTATTATTCTTTGATTATTCATGATTATATAGAACTTCATTACCATTTTAGTTTCTCTTATGGCCTTATTATTTTATATCTTAATGATTTTCATACATTACCATGCCTATTATGATACTTCACTTAGGTTTATCCATAATTTTAAATTATCTTATATATTTTTATGAAATTAACCTTGGTATGATGCCCATACCTTATCCTTTGAAGCATGATCCTACACTATCATACCATTATTTTATATCCCACATATAAAGCATTCTAACATATCTCACTCTTCGTTTTATCATTGCTTATAGAGATCACACCTTCTGCTTACATTTTGAACCTTGATTTAACTATCATTATATTAGGAGCTATCATGATTCCCAAAAAAATTGCTATAGTTTTATTATATTATCAAACTTCCAAAGCTATCATATTGTATTTGGAGCATCATGTCTTCCTCATACCTTAAAAATCTCACTATTATTTTTCTCATTTAGGGGTAGCAATTTCTAGGATTTAGCTTCACTCATATCTAGTGGCCCACAATTACACATTATTTATTATCACATAATATAGTCCATTCAATGATATATTTTATTATTATTAACTATCACCTATCATTCCATTATGGTGCATCTTTTGAATTACTATATTAGGGGTATCATGCTTCTCTTTCATACATCAAGCATACTATTCTAATATCTTAATTACTTGAATTGTTGTAGCTTCATTCCATTTTTTACAATTTCATCCCTTTATTGCACCTTTATGCATTTTATTTGATTAATTAAAGTGGGGTAGGCTCAAAACTTTACATAACCACTAAACAACAACTAATTGGGGCACATGAGAAGTGCACACCAACCTAAAAACACATGACACCAAAACATGCTAGAAACCAATAGATGACTAGAACAAGACTACAAAAGACAAAAGCAAAAAAACAACAACAACCAACCACCTACCAAAGACACGAATGAATGGTCTATTGGTCATGGGCATTATCCTCTTGCCATTCATTACACAACACTAACTTTTTTAGAAAAATAAATATTTTTGTTTGAATCTTTTCTAGAGGCTAGAGTTCCCGACTCTGGGGCCATCTTGACCACAAAGGTAGGGGGATCCATCACTATAGAAGGAGACTTTATGTGTTGCTTCTTCTTTTCCTTTCTACATTCTATCTCCTTCTGTATGGCATGCAAGGAGGTTGTATTCTTTAATGCCATCTCTTGGTTCAACACAAACATTTCTTTGAATCTTCTCTTTAGGACCTCCTTGTTCTCTTTCAGCTCAGTCATTGTATTCCTCTCGACCCTCTGAGACATTTTTTTTATTAAGGTCTTTTAGCATCACCTCAACCTTTTCTCATCTATCCAATTTCTCTACCATATCATTGGCATCCTTCCAAAACCTCTCATCCTTGTCCTCCATTGCCCATTTGTCACCCTGAGCTTCCAACTCAGCCACCACTTCAAGCCTATTTGTCTTTCTTTTGGACACATCAAATTGAGAGAGGACCGATCTAATGACTGCATCCAACCGTTCAACTTCTTCTACTAGCTTAGACACTTTAACATATATAGAGTAGGGGAGCTAAGATTGGGGGTAGAAATACCCTTGATAGGTGAGGAGGCTCCTAATGGGGGGGATAAAGGGGAAACCGCCTTGGAAGCAACAGGAGACCAGTCAGACCCCAAGGCCAATGAGGAATCAGATCATATTCATATCAATGAGGAATGATGCCTTCATTCATTTTTTATTAATTCATTTATTTATTTTAGCTTCGTTCCCTTATTTAGGCATTGTACAATTATTCTTACTTCACACTCTTGCTTTGAGTCCATACCCTTATTCTAGCTTTATTCCATAGATTCTTATGGACAAATGAGTTTTATTTTCTATTCAATACCATATCACCATCCTTTTCTCATGCTAGGGGAACAATATTATTCCTTGGCGCTATTTATAACAATAGCTTTCCATGCCTATCATTCAATATGTTTATATGTTCATTATATGATGGATCATTTAAAGTCATTTCTATATAGGAATACACTATTAGATGCTTACACATTTAGATTTTATTACTTTTAATTACCTATTTCTTACTCTCCCATAGTTCCTTGTATCCTTTAGATGCAACCTAGTCTAGAGGCATATTCTATCACTAATTCTCCCTCACATATATATTTTGTAAATAGTTATATTTATAAATAGAGACTAATTATTTCTTCCAATAGAAGACAAACCTATAGAGTAACACCATTTCGATTCTTCACTTTTTATGATCCCCTCATCACATCCTTTGATATCTAAATTTTAGTTTATATTCATGCTTTTGAGTGATATGCATATTTTGAGATGCATGATTAGTTTAGGGTTCACATATGCATGAATATAATAGAAAAATGTAATGGTAAAAATTCTACACCAATACCATTTCTCATTTAGTTTTTATGCCCATTATGAGTAGAATGACTTACTATATAGAAATATTGACAAATGACATTTTTCCATGCAAAGTTGAAATCCTTGCCCTATGTTATATAAATACATTACACATATTCCTACATAGTTACCACTTAATCCTATCCATATGTTTACACATTTATATACATTTGAACTATTTTGTTATTGATTTCATCTATACCCACCTATATTTCTATATGCTTGTTATCCACTTTGATTTGGCCTAGGTTTTTGTGTCGGCAAAAAAATTTATGGTCACAAATTTGTTCTTCCCAAATTTAAAATTTAAAATTCAAATTTGACTAACTCTCTTAAAAATTCATTTGGATCATTCTTCCATCAATTATATAGATAAGTACAATTATTTCTAGTTACATTGCATTCAATTGATTCAATTATTCAATTTTTAATCTCAATTTATCTAAGTTAATTCTACTTATTTATGTACATTTCATTGTATTCACCTAAACTAAGATTAAAGAAAGTTTCTTTTCATTTATGTATTTATTAGAACTTTATAAATTGTAAGTTAGTACATAGCACCATATAAGTACCATCTCCATGAATAACAAGAATGAAAAATCACACATTTTTCTTTATTATCTTCAAACACTTCCTCTTATGTTTCAATTCATAAATACTAGGTCAATCATAAATCATTCATAGACTGTCAAAATAAAATGTTTATATTTAATAATGTAGAGGCATTCTAATACCTGTCATAATCAGCATTTTAAAGACCAACTAGATTTAACAATAAAATTAAGTAGCAAACACATTATTCCTTTTACAATTATACACTGTTTTTTATAATCTGAATTTTTTACAGAATCTACCTATTTTTTGATTACATTATTTTCAATAAAATCAAATTATCTTCAATAAAATCAATTTTAAAACATGTAAAAGATTAATAATGTAGAGACATTGTACTATCCGCCATTATCAGCATTGAAAGACCAACTAGAATTAACAATAAAATTAAGTAAAAAATTGTTCCTTTTACAATTATAAACTATTTTTAAGAACCTGATTTTCTTCCAGAATACATGCTTTGATTTATAGATATGAGAATGAAGGAGCATTATGAATACAAATTACTTATTCCTAAAGATTTAACTAAACAAATAGGGCAAAAAAACAGAAAAGACATTGAAATAGCTTTACAAAATTGAAAAATCTCTTCAAACCCCATTATATTTTATTTAGAGTATTGTCCGCTTTATGTTTTAGTAGACTGGATTTTTGTTGAAAAATTGCTTTGTTTTATCCAATTACCAACACAAAAGAACTGGATAGAAGCAAATTTGTATTCCAAATATTTTTTAACAATGAAAATCTATGTGGGAGTACAATCATTTATATCTTTTGATATCAGTTTTACTTAATGAGAATTCAGTAAAGGAACTCAGCAGTTTATTCTCCATGAATTCTCTGATAAAACAAATTTAATGAGCATTCAGGTAAAGGAACTCAGCAATTATACTGTATGAATTTTCTAATAAAATAAATTTAGCGATTACATAAATAAACAAATACATACACTTCTAAGGGAAATAAATCTGGAAAATTATGTGCTACGACAATGGCAATAAGTTTTTTAGATTACATAAATCTGTGCTAATACAAAATGGAGTCCATCACAGCTCGGCAATGCCGGCTAACTCTAAAAGAGGACTCATTTGTCTGATAACTATGAGGAAATTTAGAGATGCAAAACATCGATGAAGGAAATATATACACAGCAAACACTATACAAGAACTTCTGGTGATCAGCACGCACTTCTGGCAAGGAATCTGCAAATTCTGGTAAGCATGTAGAAGAAAAGTCATTAAGAGCTAAGAAAAATGACTAAATCCACCACTCTCCAAAGGCATGAAAATGCCACTTCGATGATCGGCATGAGGACCAATTGTGGGATTTTCTGGGAGTATTGAACCAAACATATCGAACTCTGCAAACCCACCAAAAAATCCTGCAAAATTATCACACAGATTTATTCCGTCACACCCAAAAGACTCTGTCTTGATTTCTGCAACTGGGTTTTGGTAGAATGGACATTCTGTCTGCTTTGAACAAAAACTGTCATCTTCACTGAGCCCCGCCATTGGAGGTGGGTTCATTACAGGAGATCTCAGCTTCTTCTTCTTGGGCTTTTTGGATGGGCTGTGAGAATGTCTTCCAGTGAGCTTCTGAACAAGGGCACGGAAATTGGCCGGATCAGTTTTGATAATCTTTGGTGGGAAAATATGCACAATTCGTATGGTTGGGGCGACCATTTTGGTGTTCTGAATGGTTGGAGGAGTTCCACACGGGGCATGAGCGTTGAATTTGGAGATTACGTGAGAAGAATTGCTCGTGCCCAGCATTGTGTTAGAAGAACTGCGCAGTTGGTTCCGGGTACTTGGCTCCATGGGCTTTTTCTTAGATCTTACACAATGGGTGACCTTCTCACCTGCTTATAAACGATTTTCAGGCTCCTGTGGGGCATGTTTTGTGTTTGTTTAATTGTAAACGATCACAGAGGGGTAAAGCATGCGGAGAATCCTGCACGGAATGGAATCATTGATGTCATTCTGAAAGGGCAATGAACAAAATGTGTGAAGAGAAGGCAAGGATTGAATGAGCGACAGCCTCTGACAAGGCTCGTGGATGTATAATAGAAATTCATCGCTTGATGATGCAGTCAATGTATCGTATTGCCAGGTCCTTTCTTCCAAGGACCCACCTAGGGTTTTTTTAATTTTTATTGGAGGATTTCAAACACTTTCATAATGTGTATGAACTAAGGGATACTGGTCTAATAGCTGTGTGGGGTCTAATAATTGTTTCTTAGTAGTTGCTATGTTTATGTAATGTCCCCTTTCCAATCTGTCTTGGAATTTACTCCTATTGAATACTTGCACTTGGATTTTGTAATAGATATAATTCAGATTGTTAATTGTTATTTCTGATGTAAAAAAACAGTACACACAGATGTTATGGATGGTAATGTTTTAACAGCAATGTCTGATATAATTATGCTATTAATGTCCGTACATGATATTTTCTGCAACTGTGCTATGTTTGATAAGAATAACAATAATAGGCCACTGTATATAATTGCCTGAAAATGATCTATCTCCTTCCCCCCTTGTTGACGTGATACTTGTGCCTCTATATACCCTGTGCTAGTGTGGAAGGTCACAAGGATGAGACGCATCTCGTGTCTCTTGTTGACCGTTCTCCTTCAATATACTTAATGTATTAGTTTAGGATAATTGCATTATTAACTTTATTATGCTGATCGTATAACTCATCAATGGGGACATGACAAATCTCCCCCTCTTGAATTTGCTTGTCCCCAAGCAATTGCTCCTTGTCTTATTATACTTTGTCTCCTTGTTCTTGAATGTACCTGCACATAGATTAGTAACACTAATATATATAAACCAAAGTAATAATAAATATTAGCGAGATTACTACTTAATTTATATTGCATATATTGCAACTTAGAGGGGTTAGCTTTCTTGAGCCATTGCCCAACTTAAGGGGGACTGGCTTCTTTGAGCCATCTTGTCCATATGTGAGAGATTGGCTTCCTTGAGCAATCTCTACCCAATCTCGAGAGACTGACTTCCTTGAGCCCTCTCGGTCTACAATGGATTGACTTCCTTTGAGTCATCTTACTAGGGGTACTGACTTCCTTGAGCCAAGCTACCCACATTTGGCTTCCTTGAGCCCTTATTCTTAGGGTGCTGACTTCCTTGAGTCAAGCTGCCCAAATTTGGCTTCCTTGAGCCCTTATTCTTACATAGGGTGTTGACTTCCTTGAGTCAAACTACCTATCTTTGGCTTCCTTGAGCCCTTATTCTTAGGGTGTTGACTTCCTTGAGTCAAGTTGCCCACATTTGGCTTCCTTGAGCCCTTATTCTTACTTAGGGTGCTCACTTCCTTGAGTCAAGCTGCCCATCTTTGGCTTCCTTGAGCCTTAATGTCTAGAGAGGTGCTGACTTTATTGAGCCCATTTACAATTAATATACAATGGTGTAAATTTTACATATGAGTACAACTCTTCTTTTGGAGTGCTTCAACATCTTCTTTCCTTTGAGAAATTATCTTCAACCTTGATGGCCCTTTGTATTGCCTCACTTAAATTTTGAGGCTCCAATGGATTGACGATCTTCTTGATGGAGTCTTTGAGCCCTTCTACAAATAAATAGGTGAGCCTTCCTTGAGAGAGGTTGGGGACCATGACTGCCAAATTCTGAAATTCATTTGCATAATCTTCCACTGTCCCTTGTTGTGTGAGTAACGTTAGTTCTTTGAAGTACCATTCCGGATGTCTTTGATCAAATCTTAAGATGAGCCTTTGAGTGAATTCACCATAAGTAGTAATGTTTCGGTGATCTTGAGTAACAAGACCATGGTGCCACCAATCATGTGCTATCCCTGTTAGATGAAGGGTAGCAAATTTGATGGCATTATCTTCTGTCATTGGGCTGAGTGACAAATATGTATCCAATTTTTGAACCCACGATTGCGCTGAAGATTTTTCAGTCCCATCAAAGTATGGTAATGTCATTTTACTCAACCTAACCTGGAGATCTTTGTCAACATGCCTCTTCCTCGTATTCGGGTTGGCTTGTTTCTGAACTTCGTAATATTCTTTAAAAGGGATGCGCTCTTGTACTTCAGGGTCAAGCCTTGCGTACATTACTGCTATCTCATCAATGTTTTCGATTATTGATTCCTCCACTTCCATCATGGGCTCTTCTCTTGGTAAGAATGAGGGCATAGTAGGTCTAAGGATGGAGCTTTGAGTTGAATGTTGATTCTCGGAATGGTTTGAATGAGTGTCTCTTCCCGAATTTGAGATAGGTCTCTCATGATTATTTTTGTTAATACTTTGAATAGCTTGTTGGATTAGTTGATTGGTCTTCTCAAACTTCTCATTAGTTTGCTCCATGAATGTTCTAAATTCAGTTGCTAACTGTTCTGCCATGGCTGACGTACTTCTTCTGCGTCGAAAGTTTTGCATTAACTATTTTGCACAGGTTGACAGGATTATGCTCTGATACCACTGTAATGTCCCCTTTCCAATCTGTCTTGGAATTTACTCCTATTGAATACTTGCACTTGGATTTTGTAATAGATATAATTCAGATTGTTAATTGTTATTTCTGATGTAAAAAAATAGTACACACAGATGTTATGGATGGTAATGTTTTAACAGCAATGTCTGATATAATTATGCTATTAATGTCCGTACATGATATTTTCTGCAACTGTGCTACGTTTGATAAGAATAACAATAATAGGCCACTGTATATAATTGCCTAAAAATGATCTATCTCCTTCCCCCCTTGTTGACGTGATACTTGTGCCTCTATATACCCTGTGCTAGTGTGGAAGGTCACAAGGATGAGACGCATCTCGTGTCTCTTGTTGACCGTTCTCCTTCAATATACTTAATGTATTAGTTTAGGATAATTGCATTATTAACTTTATTATGCTGATCGTATAACTCCTCAATGGGGACATGACAGTTTAATCTGAAAAAAAATATGATTCCAAAGTGATAAATAAGGTTTGTTTTTGATTAAAAAAACAGTGTTAATTAGGGCACCGATTCTTAACATAGTCGGAGACTATCAAAAAGAAAAGTCTACAGGCAGAAAACAACACATAAGAACAAGCCCCGAACACACGAAATGTCTGACGTACAACAACCCAACCCCAACTCAAGGAGAGGAAAGGATGCTCGAGCCTTGACAAGGAGGGGTAAGGGGGGGTGGGGAGGACTTCCCCTTATGCCTGCGACAAACAACAGTCTAGGTGAATTGTCACTGGGATCATCAAGAGAATGATCGAGTGGTAAGAGACCCGCTTGGAAACCATCAGTAGAACCCACCGGGTGCTACCGTAGGAATGCTGTAGAATAGGAACAACAATAGGTTGTTGCAGTGGAGGGGCATTAAGAGCAGAATCAGTGGGTGTAGAGAATAGCTCCAAGTTAGCAACATGAGTTGAATCCACCAAGGCGGGAGGAGTGGAGACGACCACAAAATCATCAATTGTAAGAGGCACCTCAACCTCGCCAGAGGAGTTGTCCAAATAAGAATCAACAACATGGATGGTCAAATGATCAACAGTAGCATCTTTCCACCAAGTAGAAACACCTTTGTGGCATGAGATATAATAGTTCGAAGAAAGATGACCCATAGATATATAAGGTTTGTTCAAATATATAATTTGATGTATATATATTAGTCTTTTTGTATTGTAGGTGTATTTGGATAACTTAGTGAAAACATGATTGAGGTGATTGTATTTTTGATATTCTAAACTACAAACAATTATAGCTTTTATGTATGTGGATAACTTAGTGAAAACATGATTGATGTGACTATAGTATTGATACTCTTGGCTGCAAACTATTATAGCTTTAATCTCTTAAATTATCTATGGAAGTGTATTGAGATTTGCAAAAGTTGAACTTGTCATTTGAGAGCTTAGGAGTTGCAAGTTAGGGTGGACAACTAGTAGGCCCTTTACCATATTGTCTCTTTTGACTTAGAGTCATGGTCTAATGGATATCCATATAGAAAAAAAAATTGGTTTTTGGCTCATGAGTTATTGACTCTTTTAATTAGAAATAAGGTGTAAACGGCATCTTTTCAACCAAATTTGTTCATATTCTTTAACTTAGTGCTAACGTCAAAGAGGTATCCATTCCACCAACTTTAGTTATCTCTTTTAGCTTAGCACCAATGTGTTAGGGCGATCCAATTAACCAATTCTACTCATCTCCTTTGGCTTAGAGTCAAGGTCTGAGATGTTTCATTCTGCCAAATTAAGCTCAAGAACTATTTGGATCATATCCTTTGATGTATAACTAAGGCTTAACAGGAATCCATTATGTGGAAAGATATAATATGTATCATTTCCTTCAACTTAAAGTTAAGGTTTGAAGGGTATTCATTTAGTCAATTGCAAATGGGGGTGTAATTTAGATCACCTTGTTTCTCTTAGAACCACAATTTGAGGTGCATCTTTTCTCCCAAATTCAATACACACAATCTTAATATCATCCCTAAAATTGTTGCACATTTACACTCAACAAAACATAAGCTTTAACTTTGAGCCAAGGTCTAAGATTTTTTTGTTGCACCAAATTTTCTCGAATAATAATTTGGATTGTGTCCTTGAGCTTCGAGAAAAGGTTTAGCTTGTATCCATTATGTTATGTGAAATTCATTTGAGATAGAATATGTATAACCTCGTTCAACTCAGAACCGAGGTCTGAACTCACCAAATACGTGCGAGGCACAATCTAACTCACCTAATTTGACTTAAGCAAAAGTTTGATGGACATCCATTTTCCCAAATTCACTTGACACAATCTTTAATCTCATCTCTAAATATATTTACACCTTAACACTCAACACAATATATGACCTTTAATAATAATCTCTTTATCTAATCATTCAAAATTGACAAATAAACTAACAACCACTTTACTACCTATATTTGTTTGCTAACTTCAATTACAATTATTCATAATTAACAAGTTCCATTTCAGGTAAATAGCAGGTATTTAAACTCATGATTTTCAACTAGAGAGACTTATCCACTTGCCCAAGTACATCTTTTATAAAAAATATACCTAAAATCCTGTCAATTTCATTTCAACGAATATTAAAATTACAATTTGCCAACTGCTCAAAACTTAAATCACAAACTCATCGACTGTTAAAAAAGTAACAGTTTTGTTTCTGATCCTTATCTGATGTAATGCATTTGATCTTCTGCCATTTGAGTAACTACAATCTGTTACGGGGCTTACATTTCCTTATCACAGCTGTTTGAAACAAGATGCTCATAAAACACCACTACCAAATGTGGGTAAGTAAGAACTTTAAGGTTGATTCATATATTCCCTCTTCTGGTTAAAAGATAAAAGTATGGTCACACAGGTAACAGCTAAGGTCTGTGTCAGTAGAAGCAAAGCAATTGAGATTCTTTATTTCCCAGCCTGGTGAGATGCAGGCAGAATGAGACAGAAATACTGATTGATAAAAGTGGTCAAATCTGCAGGTTTTGCGGGACGATCACACTTTCCTTGCATGGATGAGAGGGACCCACTTCATGCAAAACATATTATGAGTGTACGTAATGAGTTAGACATGAAAATCTCATCACCAGTGTATCGTTATAATTTGATTGATGACAGGGAGGAAAGCACAAAACTTCTCTTCTTACCACGTTTTCAAAAGAGGTAATAAAGTGAAGCGCGTAGTAAAGGTGGGTTGTGTGTGAAACGATTTGCACGTGCTTCTTTTGCCTTAGAAGTCTTCTTCAAAGGAAGTTTCATTGCATTGTCAAGCTCGTGGCAAGTGTGAAGTTGGGTCAGCATCATGGATAAGGATTAAGCACAAGTTGTCAAATTGTGAGTTAAATTTAATCCAATGTCAACTCATCGATGGGGAGGAGATCTCTTGTACAAGGGCCACAAGTTACATTCTATTGTAGTTTAATACAATTCATATATCTCACATTTAGGTCAACAATAATTAATTGCTTTTTCACCAATTTTTTTAAAGAATTTTAAAAGGTAAGAAAAGTATTGAATACGAGGTTGGGGAAAAGGATCTTTGAACTATTATTATGAATAGAGTTATATATTAAGGAAATTATTAATCAGGTTTGGTTTATTTTGATGGAATGGTTTAATATAAATAGATATTAATAAGTAATATATTCATAGCTACTTTTTCTAAGTTTGATTGTGTATGTGTTTTTTGTTTCTTAGCTATCTAACATCCCAATTAAGAATCATAGATTCTGCTTCAAAACATTGATGAAAAAAATCACACACAATCAAATTCAAAAACAACAATTACTAGAACTATGGGTTGTGGAAATCTAATATCTAAATAATATGTTTTTATACATATGAGTTTAATTTTTGAGCTACCATTTCTATTTATTGATACTATCTTTTTCTTATGCTACTCACTTGTCTTTGACTCAACCTTATTACTTTAGAAAAATTGAAATCTAGACATGAATGATCTCACCTCCATTATCCTTATGGTGTAAAACTACATAGGATGACATGGAGAAGTAATGAATGCCAAAACTAGTTTGGATGCTTCGTGAAGCCTTTCAATATTTTCATGGCCACATGTCTCATGGGTTGTTGGATGAATCTTCTTGTGCAATATTGAATAATTTGCACTAGAACTTAGAAGAAGTTAGGCTTTCACTTGTCTTGGAATCTACAAAGGCATCACATGTGACATTAGTTAAGTTTTTAATTGTTGGGATCAAGGTGCTGCGACCTTAGGAATCCCAAGAATCACATGTCTCCAAGAACTTTGGACTGGCCTGGTAGAAAGGAGAGGTGAAGATTGGAAAGGTCGCCTTCAAAGTCACACTAGATTTGATTGCTTCCATAGGATGGAATAACCTTCCCTAAGAAGCCAAAGCAGTGTTATAAAGAGGAATTTAAATGATTCTTCAAGGCCAGAGAAGGAGTATCGAGGATACAAAGCGGGTATAATAGGGAAGAGCTCCCTGATAAATGGAAGGATGTGACCTCGTTGTTGATGAAATATTTCGCCTTGGATGGGTGCTTCAAAAGATTTCACACTTAGCTTTTTCCTATTTTAAACCACCTAAGGTATGGTATTCAGATGAATTTCGCTTAATGGGTTTGTTCTTCATTATCTCAATTTGTTGCTAGAGCCAAAGCTAAAAATTCCTACCCCTCTATTAGGGTTTGATTCTTAGACTTCTTAGCTGAAATTTCTCCATTGTCGCACAAGCTAGTGATAACCAAGATAATCTCGTTCGTGATCGGAAAGGGTTTATCCAAGATGACGTTGTCATTCCACATCATCAAACCAAGGGAATTATGTCCATAGATTCAATACTTTATGCTCTAGCTCCTTGATCCTCTACACATATGCATTACCCAAACTGCTTTCCACCTTCCTAATTATTTTTGGGTCAAATTCATCCAAGAAAACTCTTTCCAAAATCTGAAACTCTGTGCTGCTTGATTCTTCAACGATCATCTTGCCTTCCATAATCACTTGCTCTGCTTCTCTTCTACTGTTCACAATAATTTCAAGCACAAATGATATGACAATGAAAAAATGAATCCAAAATACCTCCTTCTTTCTCCAAACCAAATTTTCTTTCTTCTTTGATTCATCATTCTTCATTACATTCTTTTCAATGGATTTCTTCATATTTCCATTACCTCCTTGATTAGCATAATGCCCGAACTTCTTACACTTGAAATAATTGATTTCCTTCCTTGTAGTATTTACCAGATGAGATCTATCTCTGCACTGATTAGCTTTATGACTGTAGCCATTGCAAGTATATCAATATCCATGAAAGTTGTAATTCACCTTATTTTCTCCAACCGGATTATGATTCTGACTCATAGCATAATTTTTACAGTGATTTTATTTATAACCAAACCTCTTACAATTGTAACATTGAATACTTCTACAGTTTGCAGCCTTATGTCCATATTTATTGCATTAAAAACAATAGCCATTAAAAAATGGGTACCTTTGTGCATTGGGATGATGAACCGATGGCCTTCTTGCATTAGCACTTCGATTTTAGATCTTTCTTGCATCTTCTGATTTATTCACAACTTCTACCTTGAACTCTTTACTTTTCCCTTTGTCGGTCTAAATTGAAGATTCTTGGGACTGATATCCAAGTCTAGTCTTGTCTGAAGTAGCTTTCTGCATGTTGATCAATTCTTCCAAGAGCTTACTGCTATTAAGAACCTTACTTTCTACCTTTATCTTCTTCACTTCTTCCTCTAGCTTCTCACATTTCTTAGTCTTTAGCTTGATTGATTCTTTCAGGGTTTCCTCTATCTTATTCTTCTCCTCAATATTTTTCATCAGATCTTTAACAGTCTCATTTTCTTGCTTCAACTGATTGTTAACCTCCTTATGCCTCCATTTGAATTTCCAAATTTTCTCTCTCAACTTTTGTACACATTGATTTACTACTTTCACATTCTCTTTCAACTCCTCATTCTTTGATTCAACACTTTCCAAATCTTCAAGATCAGTCTGCAATTCTTCATTCAATTGAAATTGTTCAGTCATGCACATAGGTGCCATGTATCAACCAAGAAGGATCTCCCTCAAGCAGTTGAGCTTTCAAGAAAGGGGCACAATATCTAATACCAATTGTTGGATTGGTTGAATGGACCGAATTACTGAGAGGGGGAGGGTGAATCAGTATTCCGACCAAATAAAAACTTTCCCCAAAACTAAACCTTTTACAGATGTATCAATCTCATCAATTAAGCATATCAAACTTGAAACAACAAATGCAAAAGAAACATGAAAAACTCAGCCACAGGGTAAGTGCATGAAGTTGCTATGCAACAAAGTGGACACCCTCTCAAAAAAACTTCTAAAAACTACTAATGTGAACGGGTTATTTTTAAATTTAAATAACCCATTCACGTTAAGGCTCGTATTACCAAGCCTAAATCCAAACCAAAACGCATACACATTTTTTAAAAATAAAACATGTACGTGTTTTTAAAAATAAAAAATGCGTATGCGTTATGTTTAGTAAGAAAAACGCATGCATGTTTTGCTTACATAAAGTTAGATTAGTAAAATGGAGTTATATGCAATTTATTTAGCATTCTCTTAGTTTTTTTAGTAGGTTATATACATAAAATATAACATTTAAGTATAATTTATATAACTTATACTTTAAGTTATATTTTATGTATATATTGTTAGGATGTTTGAGAGTGGTTTCAAATCTCTAGGAGTCATAATGCAAATTCTAGATTTTAGGAGATCTTATAATTTTTCAAACTTAGTCAAATTTCAGTAATCAGTGGGCTTGTATCATCATTCGCTTGCTATCTCTCTATCTCACGATCTTTGTCTTCCCTAAGCTCTAGGCCTATCTATTTTCCTATCTCTCTCCTCCTCCCTTCACCTCTCTCTATCTTACTCTCTCCTCTCTCCCCAAACTATATTTAATAATTTCTCAGACAAGCAAATTTCAGTTATCACTAAGCTCTTATTATTACTCTCTCTCTCTCTCTCTCTCTCTCTCTCTCTCTCTCTCTATCTCTCTTTATTTCACTCACTTTATCTTTGTCCATCTCTAGACCTATCTCTCTTCCTATCACTCCACCTATCCCCTTCTCCCCCCATCTCTCTATCTCACTCTCTCCTCTCCTTCAAGATTTAAACCTATCTCTCTCACCCTTCTTTATATCTCCCCTTTGATCTCTAAATACATGACATGTGCATTCTCTCTCTCTCTCTCTCTCTCTCTCTCTCTCTCTCTCTCTCTCTCTCTCTCTCTACCTCTACTTCTCTACAATCCTCACCCTCCCATGCTCTACCTCTACTTCCTATATTCTCTCTCCCTCTCACCACATACCTCTACCTCCCTTCCTTCCCACCTCTATTCATCTTCATAAGTCTCTCTCTCTCTCTCTCTCTCTCTCTCTCTCTCTTTTCATTCCTCACTACTTTGAACTCCCCTAAATCTATACCTCCTTCTCTTCATACTATTCTCTCTCTCTACCTCTCCATCCTTTTTTCTACCTCCCTCTCTCCTTCCCTCTTTGCACACACTCTCTCTCTAACTACTTGTCTCTATCTACCCTCCCTCTCTTTGAATACCTCTCCTTCCCTCCTCCACTCTAAATATCCTCTCCAGTTCTATCTATCTCACCTATCTATATCTCTCTCCTTCTCTCTGCACAATATGACCCCTTAGGACACCATATGACCCTTTAGGACAATATGATGTCCTAATGGGTCATATGGTGTCCTAAATTGTCCCAAGGGATCATATGGTGTCCTAAGGGTCATATGATGTCTAAAGGGGTCATATGGTGTCCAAATGGGTCATATGGTGTTGTAACACACGTGTGGCCCCTTAGGACCCCATATGACCCCTAACAATACCATATGACCCATTAGGACCCCATATGACCCCTAACGACACCATAAGACCCCTTAGGACACCATATGACCCTTAGTACACCATATGACCCCTTTTAACATCCTAGTACATGACATGAGCCCTTAGGATACCATATGACCCCTTAGGACACCATATGATGTCCTAAGGGGTCATATGGTGTCCTAAGGGGTCATATGGTGCTCTAACACACATGTGGCCCCTGAAGACCTCATATGACTCCTAACGATACCATATGACCCCTTAGGACACCATATGACCCCTTAGGAAACCATATTATGTCCTAATGGGTCATATGGTGTCCTAGGGGGTCATATGATGATCTAACAAATGTGTGGCCCCTTATGACCCCTTATGACCCCTAACAACACCAGATGACCCCTTAGGACATCATATGCCCACTTAGGACATCATATTGTCCTAAGGGGTCATATGGTGTTCTAACACTTTTGTTGCCCCTTAGAACCCCGTATGACCCCTAATGACACCACATGACCCCTTAGGACCCCTTATGATTACTTAGGACACCATATGATCCCTTAGGACACCATAAGACCCCTAACGACACCATATGACCCCTCAAGACACCATATGATGCCTTTTAACATCCTAGTACATGACATGATCCCTTGGGACACCATATAAGCCCTTAGGACACCATATGACCCCTTAGGACACCATATGACATCCTAAGGGGTCATATGGTATCCTAAGGATTCATATGGTGTTCTAACACATGTGTGGCCTCTTAGGTACCCATATGACCCCTAACAACACCATACTACCCCTTAGGACTCCATATGACCCCTTAAGAGCATATGATGCCCTAATGGATCCTATGGTGTTCTAAGCAGTCATATGGTGTTCTAACACATGTGACCCCTTAGGAACCGATATGTCCCCTAATGAATCCCAACGACACCATATGACCCTTGAGGACACCATATGACCCCTTTTAACATCCTAGTACATGACATGACCCCTTAGGACACCATATAACCCCTTAGGACACCATATGACTACTTATGACACCATATGACATCCTAAGGGGTCATATGGTATCATAAGGGGTCATATGGTGTTCTAACACATGTTTGGCCCCTCAGGACCCCATTTGACCCCTAACAACACCATATGAGCCCTTAGGACACCATATGACACCTTAGGACCATATGATGTCCTAATGGGTCATATGGTGTCCTAAGGGGTCATAGAGTGTTCTAACACATGTGTGGCTCCTCAGGATCCCATATGACCCCTAACGACACCATATGACCCCTAATGACATGATATGACCCCTTAGGACAACATATGAACCCTAAGGACACCATATGTCTCCTTTTAATACCCTAGTAAATGACATGACCCCTTGTAGTGTCCTAAATTATGCTTGATGCATTTATGACACTTAGGTATGATGCATAGTGCATTTATGATGAATCCATAATCAAAAGTATGTTATTTTAGCATCATGGGCTTGAAGGATGAAGTGCATTGAAATACCTCGAAAGCCCCTTTGGGCCTACTTTTTGATGGACAATAGCATGACCCGGGGATGTCCACGCATCGTGGTAACGTCTCAAAAAGTTGGCCGCATCTCGAATCTAACAAAGAGTCAGACGTTGGCCGACACATGTCCTTTGGCTTGTGTTTCACCGTAATGACTCTCCGTGCCCCTTTGGGTTTAAGAACCCTTCCTTTCTCATTTGGAAGTGTTCCCAACTTGGGTTATTGGCTCTTGGCTTTCATTGTGCTCTCAATATTTTGCTTCTCTTTTTATTCTCTTGGACATACATTCTACCAATATCAAGTTACAACCATCTTGTGGTGACTTCTTACCAACAAAGTGATCAAGTGGGCTTCATCACGCTCATGATTCCAAATATGAGGGGTTTGGATCCATGCCCATTCTCTCTCTTCCTCTCTCTCTCTCTCTTACCAGTTTCTTTTACATGCAATGAGTCCTTTGCATTGTTAAATATTTATTTCCAACATTCCAATATTTCAATACTTTCCATTATTTATTGCATGCAATAGGAGTTAGCTTCTTTTAAATGAAGTTTAGTTTCTATTTGTATTTACTTCCCAATTTACTAAGTTCCAATTTATTTTTCCAATCTACCTATCTGGCTGTATGTGGCGGTAGAAACAGCTAAATGGGGGTTTGACTGAGGAAGGCCCCTATATAGCCTCTACAATTTTCCCCATCTTAGTGTGCACAGGTGACAAATAGGTTCCGCACGCAGGAGGCCGTTTGCAGGTTCTTTTCTGGACTTTTCCCTATCCGTGGGCCATACGGACTACAACTACCATGTTGGTGTCTGCACCCCGTGCTAGCGTCTAGAACCTGAGAGCTCCCTAGTTGGTAGGTATAATTTTCTTTTAACACTGTACTATTCTGTAAATTCAGTTTTGTATATTCATTGTGTCTGCACTGTAATTCTGTTATTTATCTCTTATGTAGTATAGTTAGTTTAGTTGTTTGTTATCCTCTAGCTCATCTTAGCGCCTGTTCGAAGAGGTAGCGGTGGATAGATTTTCCTTCTAAGATTTATCATCTTGGTGTTGGCATTATGTTTTCATTGATGTCAACCGATATGAGAAGATTGATTAGTAGTGCTTTCATTGATGTTAGTGCATGGTAGGTCACTAGTAAGGAAGAGAGTGTCATCCAGCACAATGATCATTGGAGTTATCGGTACATAAGTTAGTGTTGACTTGTGTTGAAGACATGGACTGGAGACCAGTAAGTGACATGTTGGCAGTACATTGTTGCCAACCAACAAGAGAGCAAGATGTTGGGCTATTGATTGTGATGAAGAGGCGGAATGTTACAAAAATCACATCAACACCCGAGGTGAAGTATGTGTAGGCCACCAGGATGTTGTTTGGATGTGAAACAATAGGACTCCCACCAGATAAAGATGCAGTCACCATATGAAGAGATGACTGACAGTGAATGTGCCTAACTGGATCATATGTCCCTATTTGAGGATAGGCATGCTCAAACAGGGAATCCATATTGGTGCAATGCCGAATGTAGATGACAAGGATCCACTCCTACTGGTAGGTGAAGCTTATCTCCTATTATGCATGGAATGCATCATAGTCATCCGAGATAAGACAAAAGAGTTAAAGGCAGGTGTTTGAAGGCTCACACCGGATCTGCAAGGATAGACATGATGAGTTGCCGATATAGAGAAGGAAGGATATGTTTGTCACTTTGACAAACCGGTTGATAGGAGAACCGGTCAAATGATGAAGAAGGAAAGGTTGAGCAAGTTGCAGACAAAGAGTGCAACCAGATTGAAGATGGAGGTTGTTGAAGATTGATGACATGGTGTCATCAAGGTGGTTGCCGATAAGAATGTCCACCGGTAAAGCTGACAAGGTGTAGAAGTGAAAGGCTCCCAACTATTGAAGATGTGCATGAGGTAGGTTGGCAAGTGTGTTGACTGTTTTGAGTGTTCCACCAGAAGAGAAGCAAAGTGCAAGGTTGAAGGTAGACCGATTAGGGTATAGCCAGTAGATGAACCTGGTTGTGTGGTTAGTCGGTGATCTGGTCTGGACCGACACAGAAGACCTAGCAAAGGTGGATGTTGACAAAGGGGCCATGTGGAGTTGAAGTGGCATGCATGCACAGGTCGGTGAAGTGTTGTCGGTGAGGTAGGTCGTGACTTGTTGATATTAATGTCGATAGCATGTTTCATGGGTTGAGAGGAGAAGAGTGCGGTTCAAGACTGATTAGAGGACAAAGATATGATTTGATGACTTCATGATCGAGGCTGAGTGTCCAAGTGACAATCAAGGTAGGTGAAGCTATCTGTGTGATCTCTTCATAGGTGTTTGACAAGTGCAGGACAAAGAAGGTGTCGTGTTTGCCAAATAGGGCAAACCTGTTTTGAACGCAACAGGATTGGTAGAGTCTGATTGATTTGTTGTAGGTGGTTGATCTCTGGATGAAGATCTGATTGGATTTGATTTGCCTCAGGATCGATGAAGAAACCCTAGAAAACCAGAAGTTTGAATGTCAGTCATGGCGGGATTAGTCAAGTATAAGTATGCCAATTCATGACTAAAGATGATTGATGATGCTGCAAGCCTGATGATAAAGGATAGAGATTGAATGAACAACAGTAAGCCAACAAGTCAGAGACTTCATTGAAGATCATAGAGACTGAGTCTTGAAGGTCCATCTGGTGAGAGGTTTTGGCAGAGGCAAAATCGACAAGGACAGAGAAACCAGTAAACTGCAAAGTGAGTTGCAATGGTGTAAACCGGTAGTGCTAGAACTTGCAGAAAGGGAAGAGAAGGAGTTGTAGTGCAATGCAAGTAGTTGAGGAGATCCGGCAAGCCAGAGAATAGTGCAAAGTTAAATCTACAACTGAAGTAATCGACAAGCAAAGAATCGATAGTGTTCAGAGAGCAGAACCAACATAGAAGAAGAAGAGACTGAACTGGTAAGGTTGTAGTAGAGAGTGAGTTGCAGCAGAGAGAAGGTGAACACAAAACCAACAGAGATCTGTGTAGAGGTGAAATGATGGAGAGACATACATGAGAGTTACAAAGTTCTTTTGTAATAGGAATATTACTTTTGTAATTATGATATGATCTTATAATCACTGAGTTGGAGCTCGGTGCAGGGGTTTGTGCTCTTTGGGTTGGTGCCCTAAAATTAGGGGTTGGTGCTCCTTGGGTTGGTGCCCTAAAGAAGGAGTGGTACTCCTTGGGTTGGTAACCTAAATGTTGTAACCAAGGTTTTCATTATGAGGCTGGATTGGAGCAAAAGTCTCCAACAACACTTCTCACCGAGGTTTTTCCCATCTTGGGTTTTCATCGTACATCTGGTGTTATAAGATGTCCCTTTTAGGTGTAGTTTCATTTTTGTTATACTCCCATCTAACCGGTATGTTAGCTTTATGTTAGATTTGCTAATCGATATGCACACATAGGATAGAAAAGGGAAAAGTTTGGAAATCACTGATTCACCCCTCCTCCCCTCTCAGTGGCATCTTATGTTCAACACTTGGAGGGGGGAAATCTCTTGCCCTACATTTTGGTGAACCCAATGTGAATGTCTAATGTTAGATTTTTTCCTTTTGGAGTTCGATTCCCTTGATAAGGCATTCTTGAAGGATTTTGATATGTTGGATGAAGTCTTGGATGACTTCCTTGAAGCACCTTCTCCTAAAAGAGATGTAAAGGGTGAGTCATCCTCCACGACATCCTCATGCAAAAATGAAGGGTCTGTGAATGTATTTGTTGTCTCCGTGGCCCCACAAAGGCCTAAGAGACCTTACATCCATGTGACAATAGCAAGTCCTTCTCCTGAGAGAGTAAGTCCATTATGGAAAACCTTTCAAAGGAGAAGCTTCTAATTTATACACAAGATTTATGCAATCCAAGCAACCATCCTATAATACTATTTCTTACACATCTAACACTCGGAATAAAAAATAAGTTCCTAAACCACCTCAAAATTCTCTACCTCCTTCTCAACCTTTCTTTCCTAAAGTGCCTTTGCCGACAGACAAGTGATTATGATCTTATCAAGCAACTTAAGGTTACTCCGACTAAGATCTCACTTTGGGATTTGCTTCAAACCGCCTTGATGTATCAAGGTATGCTACAAGAATCTTTGCAAAATATTTTTCTACCTTCCTCTGCGAGATTGGTTGATGTGAATGCATTGATGGAACATATTCGCGCAGATTCTCTGAATATTACCTTTTATCAGCACGGACTCCCACCTTCTGAAGTGAGGAATTTAGTAGATCCATTAATGATCATTGTTCATGGGAATAGCGTTGGTATTAGATGAACACTTGTTGACACAGGTTCAATACTGAATGTTTGTGGTTTAGATTTGTTACCAAAGATCAAGGTGGACCCAAATTCTTTCTTTGGCAGCCTCTTCCTTGTTCATCTAAGGTTTCGATAACAATGGTAAGACTGTTGTAGGGACTGCCATACTATCCTTGAAGGTTGGAGCGGTTCTTATTCCAACCCTTGTGCATGTTATGCCAGACCCTTTATCATATAATATTCTTTTAGGTAGACCATGGCTATATGATTTAGGAGTTGTTTCATCTACACTTCATGAATCCATGAAGTTCGTGGATAATAATCAGGTTGTCACGGTTAAGGCTGATCCCAAGGCTATGCAGTTATGTCAAATAGCTATTGTTGGTCAGACTTCTGTCATACCTTTGTTTTAAAATTATGTACCCACTTTGTCTTCTTCAATTGCAACCTCTTCTTCTGTCTCATCCCCTAAAAAGGAAGAGCGTGAGAAGGAATAAGTTGCTAAGGAAGTCATTAAAAATGAGAGACCACCAAAGAAGTAGGATTATTCAAAAGAAAAATCCCCAAAGGTAGATACTCCTTAGGTGAAAATGCTGGAGTCTACGCCTGTAAAACCTTCCCCAGCTAAATCACCTTCAAAAGTAAATGCATTCTTGGGTGACGATTAGGGTTCTTTAGACTTCACCGACACTCATGTTGGTGAGTACAAAGTAGATATCGTCCACTTAAGCTTTCCTAAGATTGCATTCATCTCAGCTATGAAAGATGATTATGCGTCTATAAAGCTAGGTGATGCTTATTATGTCGATCACCTTTTCTATATGAAACCACCATCATTCAAAGAATTGCAAAATATCTATGGTCCTGGATACAAGTTGGTGTCTCATCTTGGGTATGATGGGAAGGGTTGTGGACCTAATGAACAAGGTATTCAGATTCCTCTGGAGCTCGAACCTCGTCACCACAACACTGAACTAGGATACCGTCACACAGGTTGAAAGACAAAACCATGGTTAACTGTTAACATGATTTCAGCTGATCCCCTTCCTTTGAAGCTTGTTCATCCAGAACTCATTGATGATGGTGTATCATCTAAAGAAATTCCCTTGGATCTTTTCCCTTCGGAAAATCCTTGAAGGAATTTCTGGGTGCATATTATGGGCTGCCCCCTTATCATCATAAATGTCAATTTCCATACTGCTTGAATGCTTAGGCATATGTTGGAGAATCCATTCCGCTTGGGGCATCTCTAGCTCACAATGGAGAACAAATATCTGTCCCTCATTTAGAAGACCATAATGTGCTCCTTAGTGGAGAAACTACTGACATCATCATGAGCGATAAGGTTCCCGATAAGGTCATAAAGGTGGGAAAATGCTTATCTTCCAAAGAATTCAAATAATATTCCAATTTCCTACATCAATTCCCTGACATCTTCGCTTGGTATTACAAGGAGATGCCTAGCATCGATGAGTCCATTGTGGTACACAACATTGTGCCTAGTCTTGATGCTAAGGTGGTGAAGCAAAAGATTCGAAAGATGAATCCTAAGGTGGCTTTATTAGTCAAGGTCGAGATAGAGAAGCTCCTAAAAGCTGGCTTTATTTGCCCCTTCGACTATTCACCTTGGACCTCAAACATTATCCCGATAAGAAAACCCGATGGTCGTATCCGTATTTGCATTGAGTTTCGGGACGTGAACAAAGCCTCCCTCAAGGATGACTTTCCTCTCCCAAATATCGATATGATTATGGATTCAACCATGGGGTATGATTTTCTCTTATTCATGGATGGATTCTTGGGTTATAACCAAATCCGTATCAACCCAGAAGATCAATATAAAACTACCTTTACAACCCCTTGGGGAACCTTTTGCTATTTCATCATGCCGTTTGGGTTGAAGAATGCATGAGTGACCTATCAACGAGCCATGACCTTGATATTTCATGATTTCATCCATAAGGTCTTAGAAGACTATGTCAATGACATCTTGGTAAAATCCTTAGCACGTTAAATATACATTGAAAATCTCCATCTGGTCTTTGAAAGACTTCAGTTGTATATAATGAGACTAAATCCTCTTGAGTGTATCTTCGTTGTTGACGCCGGGAAGCTTCTAGGATTCATTGTCTCCCACTGAGGAATCGAAATAGGCATGAATAAGATCGATGCTATTGTAAACATGCCTCCACCTAAGAATATCTCTCAGCTTCATAGTCTGGAGGGGTAAATCCAGGCCATTCATCGATTCATGGTGTGATTGGTTGATCGTACCCTTCTTTTTACATGATTGCTAAAGAAAGATACCCACTTCAAATGGAATGTGGAATGTCAAAAGGCATTTGATTCTATCAAGGATTACCTATCTAATCCTCCTATCCTAATGCCAACTATGTCTGATAGACCCGTCTTCTTGTATATTTTAGTCTCATCTCACACTTTAGTGGCATTATTAGCCCAACACGATGATGAAGGCTGAGAAAGAGAAGTCTTTTACATCAGCCGCACTTTGATAGATTATGAAACTCGATATTCTGTTATGGAAAAATAGTGCTTAGCTCTTGTCTTAGCAACTCAAAAGCTAAGACACTATATCCTCCATGCAGAAATGTGAGTCATTGCTAAAGATGATATCCTTAAGAACCTTTTTGCAAAGTCTTATCTTTCAGGAAGGTTGGCCAAGTGGGTGATGCTTCTTTCTGAGTTTGGCCTGCACTTCATAACTCAGAAGTCAATCAAAGAGCAGGTCATTACCAATTAGTTGGTTGATGTTCCCTCAACCAAGTCTTTTCCTACCTTAGACCTCTTCCCCAATGAGGATGTTCTGATCATTGACCGAGACTCTGTATGGGACATGTATTTTGACGGTTCGATTTGTCAAACTAGCTAAGGTGCAGGTGTGGTTTTTATCTCACCCAAAGGAAAGCCAATTCCTCTTTCTTTTCATTTAGGATTCCATAGTACCAATAACATTGTCGAGTATGAGGCCCTGATTGCAGGACTCCATGCCACGATTGCCATGGGAATGAAGAACATCCACATCCATGGAGATTATGAAATTATTGTAAACCAAGTGACATGTGCCTATCATGTTAAGTAGTTGAAGTTGTCTCATTATAAGGATTTAGTATTGACCATACTAAAGTAATTCACTAATTACATGATTGATAGCATCTCACAGAGGGAAAATTGTCACACGGATGCAATGGCAAGCGTTGCTTCCCTTGTAGACCCCAATTTTGGTCAGGACGAATACAAATTTATGGTACAAGTCCTCCGCTCTCCAGCCATATCTGACTAAACTCAATTCGATAACCTGATGTGTGCTCATGTCAACTCAGAAGAATGGTTCTCACACATTTTTAATTATTTAAAAACTAAAATTTTTCCTCATGATGCCAACAAAAGTTTGCATGTGTGGATTCAGAAGCTGGCCAACTGTTATCTTCTCCTATCTAATGTGCTTTATAGGAGATCATACAATGGTATTCTTTTGTGATGTTTAACAAAAGATGATATCCCCCTTGCCCTTTAGGAATCCAATTCAGGCTCTGGAGGCTGGCATTTTGGAGGAAAGTCTTTGGTACACGAACTGATTCACATGGGGTACTATTGGAAAATGATGGAACAAGATTCTTTTTCTTTTGTCAAAAAGTGTCCTCAATTTCAACAACATAACAACTTGATTCGAGCCCCTGCCTAGGAGCTCCATAGTTAGGTCTCTCCATGGCCTTTCTAGACTTGGGGATTGGACATATCTTGGGGATTGTCTAAAGGTCATATCTTCATTATCATCACTACAGATTACTTCACGAAGTGGATCAAGGCAGTCCCATTAAGATCGACCACCGCTGATGTGATTTGTGGCTTCATATTGGATAACATCATTTTTGGATTTGGCTTGCCTGCTACCCTTGTTTTTGATAATGGTACACCTTTTAAGAACAAGGAGGTTAAGCAATTTATTGAAAAATTTCACATTCAACACCATTTTTCTACACCTTACTACCCACAATCTAAGGGTCAAGCGAAAGTATCTAACAAAACCATTGAATAAATCTCACATAAGACCATCACTAAACATGGTAAAGATTAGCATTTGTAGTTAATCTATGCGTTATGGGCCTATCACATGAGTGTTCATATGAATACTAGAATGACGCCCTAAAACCTCATGTATGGTGCCGACACTATTATGCTTCTTGAATTGGAGATTCCCTCTTTGTGGGTCTCCTTCAAGGGGGTTATCAATGATGATTCCTATCACACTCTTCGTCTAAATCAACTTGAATTGTTGGATGAGCATCACTTATAGGCCCTTCAACATCTTCAAGATTATCAAAAGTCTCTATCCAAATAGTATAACCAAAGTGTGCTTCCTCGGACCTTTAAGAAAGGTGACCTGGTTATTTATGAGAACCAAAGATGTTAATGCGCCGCCTGACCAAAAAGGTAAATTTATCTCGAATTGTTTAGGTCCATACATCGTAACTTCTGTTTATGGTTCTAGTGCCTATGGTCTATCCTCAATAAATGGCACCCCTCTTAAATAGCCAATCAATGCTACACACCTATGTAGATACTATGCATAGAAGATGCATAGTATGTGTCTCGTGCCTGATGCTTTGATGCCTATGGGGTGAGGGATTGCGTCCTAACACATATCCTTCATCGACATGACATCCCTTTTTTGTGTTATGAAGTGACTATGCATTTTTACATCTAGGTGTGTGCAAATCTCAGCTCGAACGCCTGCAGTGAATAGTAACAATGACCTTTCTTAGGGCCCACTTTCGAGTATATAGCCTAATTTTTACTCGAAATGGATTTTCCTTATTTTGTACAATTTTGGCTCATTCTCCTTCCTGTTTTTCTCCACCTCGTTGGGGGAAAAACATGAGGGGGCATATACTCGCCTTCATCTAATTTTTCTCTTCTATCTGTACTAACTCTCCTTAAGCATTCTTCTCTCCGAAGTAGCTTCCTTCGTTTTCCGTGCTGACAACTTTTCTAATCTTGTAGTATGGAATTCGTCATAAAAAGAATATGATTTCCTCATGGATACTTGGGCACATTGCTCATGATCATAGAATTGACCTCTGTGACTTCTACAATATTCTTTTTGGCTAGGTATTTATTGCATCTACTGCACTTATTGCACTGCATGAGTCTAATGAACATATCTTAGCAAACTACTTTAGTGTGACTAATCCCTACAACCGACCAGTTCATGGGGGAAAAATGTAGTGTCCTAAATTGTGGCCGATGCATTTTTGACACTTACGCATGATGCCTAGTGCATTTATGATGAATCCATGATCAAAAGTATGTTATTTTAGGATCATGGGCTTGAAGGACAAAGTTACTTGAAATGTCTCGAAAGCCCCTTTGGGCCTACTTTTTGATGGACGTCAGCGTGATGTGGGGATGTCTGCATGTCATGCTAATGTCTTGAAAAGATGACCACATCTCAAATCTGATAGATAGTCAGATGCTGGTCGAAGCGTGTCCTTTGGCTCTCATTTTTCTGTAATGGCTCTCTGTGCCCCTTTTGGGTTTAAGAACCCTTCCTTGCTCATTTTGAAGGGTTCCCAACTTGGGTTCTTGGCTCTTGGCTTTCATTATTCTCTCAAAAATTTTCTATTCTCTTTATGCTCTTGGACATACATTTTACCAATATCAAGTTACAACCATCTTGTGTGGCTTCTTACCAACAAAGTGATCAAGTGGGCTTCGTCAAGCTCACAAAATATGAGGGGTTTGGATCCATGCTCCTCTCTCTCTTTTACCAATTTATTTTACATGCAATGAGTCCTTTGCATTGTTCAATATTTATTTCCAAGATTCCAAAATTCCAATATTTCAATACTTTCCAATATTTATTGCATGCAATAAGAGGTAGCTTCTTTTAAACGATGTTTAGTTTCCATTTGTATTTACTTTCCAATTTACCAAGTTCCAATTTATTTTTTCGATCTATCTATTTGGCTATCCATGGCGGTGGAAACACCTAAACAGGGGTCTAACTAAGGTAGGCCCCTATATAACCCCAACAATTTTCCTCATCTTAGTGTGTGGAGGTGAGGAATAGGTTTCGCACCTAGGAGACCATCTGCAGGTTCTTTTCTGGACTTTTCCCTGTTCGCAGGCCTACAAACTACACCATGTTGCACTGGTTTCCGTGCCCCGTGCTGGTGTCTAGAACCCGAGAGCTCCCTAGTTGGTAGGTATAATATTCTTCTAAGACTACACTACTTTGTAAATTTACTTTTGTATATTCATTGTTTCTGCACTGTAATTGTATTATTTATCTCTTGTGTAGTATAGTTAGTTTAGATGTTTGTTATCACATGGCTCATCTTAGCGCATGTTCGAAGAGGTAGTGGTGTATAGTTTTGCCTTCTAATATTTATCATCTTGGAGGGGTCAAATATCCTCCCCTACGCCCCTTAAGATACCATATGACCCCTAAGGACACCATATGATGTCCTAAGGTGTCATATGGTGTTCTAAAACATGTGTGGCCCCATAGGATTCCATATGACCCCTAACAACACCATATGACCCCTTAGGACACCATATGATGTCGTAATGGGTCATATGGTGTCCTTAGGGGTCATATGGTGTTCTAACACATGTGTGGCCTCTTATGAAACCTAACGACACCATATGACCCCTTAGGACAACATATGATCCCCTAGGACAATATGATGTCCTAATGGGTCATGTGGTGTCCTAATAGGTCATATGGTGTTCTAACACATGTGTGGCCCCTTGCAACCCCATATGACCCCTAACAACACCATATGACCCCTAACGACACTATATGACCCCTTAGGACACCATAGAAACCCCTTAGGACAACACATGATCCTTTAAGACACCATATGATCCCTTAGGACAAAATTATGTCCAAAGGGTTCATATGATGTTCAAAGGGTTCATATGGTGTTCTAACACATATGTGGCCCCTTAAGATCCCATATGAGCCCTAATGACACTATATGACCCCTTAGGACCCCATATGACTGCTAACGACACCATATGACCCCTTAGGACACCATATGACCCCTAACAACACCATATGACCCCTAAAGACATATTATGACCCCTTTTAACATCCTAGTACACGATATGACCCGTTAAGACACCATATGACCCCTTAGGACACAATAGGACACCATATGACCCCTTAGTACACCATATGACATCCTAAGGGCTCATATGGTGTCCTAAGGGGTCATACGGTGTTCTAAAACATGTTAGGTTCCTTAGGACCCCATATGACCCCTAACGACACCATATGACCCCTTATGACACCATATCTCTCACCTTCTCTCTGCACCATATGACCCCTTAGAACAATATGATGTCCTAATGGGTCATATGGTGTCCTAAGGGGTCATATGGTGTTCTAACACATGTGTGGCCCTTTCAAATCCCATATGACCCCTAAGGACACCATATGACCCCTTAGGACACCATGTGACCCCTCAAGACACCATATGACCCTTTTTGATATTCTAATACATGTCATTACCTCTTAGGACAACATATGACCCCTTAAGACAACACATGACCCCTTAGGACATTATATGACCCTTTAAAACAATATAATGTCCTAAGGGGTCATATGGTGTTCTTACACATGTGTAGCCCCTTAGGACTCCATATGACGCCTAACGACACCATATGATCCCTAACAACACCATATGACCCCTTAGGACCCCATATGACCCCTTAGTACACCATATAACCCTTTTTAACATCCTAGTACATGACATGACCCCTTAGGAAATCATATGACCCCTAAGGACACCATATGGCATCCTAAGAGGTCATATGGTGTCCTAAGGGGTAATATGGTATTCTAACATGTGTGACTCCTTAGGACTCCATATGACTCCTAATGACACCATATGACCCCTTGCAACACGATATGATGTCTTAATGGGTCATATGGTGTCCTAAGGGGTCATATGGTGTTCTAACACATGCGTGGCCCCTTATGACCCCGTATGACCCCTAATGACACAATATGACCCCTAACGACACAATATGACCTCTAACAACACCATATGACCCCTTAAGACAATATGATGTCCTAAGGGGTCATATGGTGTTCTAACACATTTGCGTCCCCTTAAGACCCCATATGACCCCTTACGACACCATCTTATCTTTAGGACCCCATATGACTACTAAGGACACCATATGACCCCTTAGGACACCATATGACTCCTAACACCACCACCTGACCCTTCAGCACAACATATGACCCCTTTTAACATCCTAGTACATGACATGACCCCTTAAGACGTCATATAACCTCTTAGGACAACATATGACTCCTTACGACACAATATGATGTCCTAAGGGGTCATATGGTGTCTTAAGGGGTCATATGGTGTTCTAACACATGTGTGCCCCCCAGACCCCATATGACCCCTAGCAACACCATATGACCACTTAGGACACCATATGACCCCTTAAGACAATGTGATCTCTTAAGGAGTCATATGGTGTCCAAAGGGGTCATATGGTGTCCAAAGAAGTCATATTGTGTTATAACACATGTGTGGCCCCTTAGGACCCCATATGATCCCTAACGACATCATATGGCCCATAAAACATGATATGACCCATTAGAACACCATATGACCCCTTAGGACACAATATGGCTCATTTTAATGCCCTAGTACACAACATGACCCCTTAGGACACAATATGACCGCTAATGACACCATATGTCATCCTAAGGGGTCATATGGTGTTCTAACACATGTCTGGCCCCTTAGGACCTCATATGACCCCTAATGACACCATATGACTCCATATAATGCCCTAATAGGTCATACAGTGTCCTAAGGGGTAACATGGTGTTCTAACACATGTGTGGCTCTTTATGACCCCATATGACCCCTAATGATACCATATGACCCCTCAGGACACCATATGACCCCTTAAGATAATATGATTTCCTAATGGGTCATATAGTATTGTAACAAGTCATATGTTGTTCTAACACATGTGTGGCCACATAGAACCCCATATGACCCCTAACGACACCATATGACCTCTTAGGACACTATATGACCCCCTAGAACACCACATGATTCCTTAGGACACCATATGAACCCTTAGGACAATATGATGTCCTAAGGGGTCATATGTTGTACAAGGGGGTCATATGGTGTTCTAACATATGTGTCACCCCTTAGGATCCCATATGACCCCTAATGATACTATATAACCCCTTAAGACCCCATATGATCGCTAATGACAACATATGACCCCTTAGGACACCGTACAACCCCTAATGACACCATATGACCCCTTGGGATACAATATGACCCCTTTTAACATCCTAGTACATGACATGACCCATGAGGACACTATATGACCCCTTACAACACCATAGGATACCATATGACCCTTATGATACCATAGGACACCATGATAAGTTGATACTTTGTCATGTTTTCACCATCAAAACTCTTAGATTTTTGACATCTTTTGGGTTGCATTGTGGTAGTAAAGTATTGTGAATTGATTATATGTATTCCATGTGTTAAACCTGAACTTATGAAATCACATTTGAACTTTGCTGGTCTATTCCTATAGCCATGCTAATTTGTTCCTGCAACCAAGTGATTTGTTCCTATTGTTATGTAGATTATTTGGGATAATGTTATATGTGAGTTAATGAATGTATTAATTAAGTAAAATATGTATGCATGTCCTTGCATGTTGTTTTTGTTTAGTGCAAATAATAAATGATGCCACGGTGGATGTTCTCCTTTCGTACCTAAGGAATAAAGAATCACGTATGAGATAACTAGAGATCAAACTGAAGAGGAGCCAAGCAAGCGCAAGATATGGTATAACTGGAACAACCATACATCACTATGGGAGTTTAACTCTAGTGGGCATTGAATTCGTAAAATATCACTACGGCGTGCAAAGACTGTGGTTCGGTTTAGATCCACATTTCCTGCAGCCAAGCTCTAGTTATCTTCTTCATCTGTCCATCATTTGCCTCTTCTTCTGGGCGTGATTTGAGTTTTCCATTGTAGTTGACCTTTGCTTTATAATAAGCTCTTCCTTTTTCTTAGAGGTTAGACATAATAGAAAGGAATAGAGCAAAGAATTTTGACAAGCATTCTGGAGTTTTTCTTTTAGAACATGTAATCATTTTCAAGAAGAAATGAATGAAAAATATGTTGTTCTGATCTGTTAAAAGAATTTTGCTGGAAGCTTGATATCACTTATCCAAGGGGGCCCACTTGGTGAGTGATCCTATGTTTATGTTCATTGAAATTATTTCTTCTTTAGTTGTAGTAGAAGTTCATGCCTAGATTATTCCTGCAGCCACTAGAAATAGATCCACTGACTGTTCCTGTAGCCAAGCCAGAATAGAGTGATTTCTGTTATTTACATTAGATCATTCCAACATAGTTTTTATAAGTTTTCATGTAGCCTTCTATGATTTCCATTCTTGCTTTTCCTTTCTGCATAATGTTAGTTACTACAGCAATGTATAATAGCCATTTAAGGAGCTTAGTACATATATAGTGCAGACCAATTTCAAGTTTTACGTCCTTGGGTTGATAACTAAATGAACACTAGCCATGAAAATAGTAACTTTACCAGATGAGTGTCCAAACTTCAGATTGAGATTTTAATTAGAGTTATTATTATTATAGTTGGAGTAGACATTTTTGGCGCCGTTTCTGGGGATGGTGTCAAACTAAGTTCCTTTTATGGTTATTATAGTTTCTAGTTAATTGGTTGAAAATTTCATGAATCTGCATGCATAGCAGAAGAAGAGATCCAAGAGGTAGATTTATGCCCACTCATCCTAATCATGCAGAAGATAATTTCCCAAATATAAATCCTTTTGCTGAACTTTACCAAGCCCCACAAAGTTTGAATCGCCCTAAATCTAAATTTCCAGAAGGTAGTCTTCAGTTCCTTTTTGGTCCACAAGAAGATTAATTTCCTATAGTAACAACCCCCACAAGCCCAATGAAGGGGAACGCTCCTCCTAGCGGGAATAATCCACCACCACCACCAGGTCCAACGTTCAAGTTTCCCATCTCTGATCAGCATGATAATACTAACCTCAAGAACATTCCAACATCTTTACTCCCTAAATTCTATGGGTTGGTGACAGAGGATCTGAATACATTTCTATTTGAGTTTGATGTTCTCTGTAGGAGTTTTGACTATACTACAGATGCCCATAGAATCAAAATTTTTCCTACCACTTTGAAGGCGTCATCCTTGAGATAGTTTATGAGCTTGGGTAGTAGCACAATCAACACATGGGATGAGATGAAATGGTTGTTTCTTGCAAAATACAAAGATTATTGTAGAGGCACTGATCGTCATGGGGATGATATCTTTAGAATGACACAAACTGAAGATGAGAGTCTTGAAGATTATCTGGAAAGGTTTCTGTTTAGTGTCAAGAAGTCCAAGCATAGTACTCTGAATGAAGATTCCCTCAAATTGATATTTTTGAGGGGTATCAGTGATGAATGCACCGATTCCTTAGATCTTATGGGAGGAGGTGACATAACACAATCTACTTGGGCTGAAATAGGATAAATTTGCAAGAAGTATTCTAGATCTACATCTAAGAAGAATAGGAGATTTAAGCCAGGGGCACCATTATCAGCATTTGGAACTGGAGTTTCTAGATTGGAACTTAGTCATCTATTAAAAGACTTCAAGGAGGACATTATAAACAATATGGCTACCTAGTTGGATACATTGGTAGCTAAGAAGAAGCATGAGGAAGCTAATGCATTCCTTGCAGAATTCTATCCTCATTGTAAACAACGAAAGAAAAATTGCACATGTAAGATGGTTGCAAACATGGAAGTACCTAACTTCAAACCAGTTCAAGGTGAGGACGAGCAAGTCTTCTATGTTGCTCAAAGAAGACCAAATTTTCAAAGACAAGGTATGCCACCCGATCCACTTTCTTTTTCTAGTTATAGTGGTAATTCTTATGCACCAAATAACCAATGGCAACTACAGTATTCTCAAAATTTTGGTAACTATCCACATTGGTATGGGTCACAAGGCCAAGGGTAGCAATTTGCTAATCAAGTTCGACAATGGCAGCAGCCACAGGGGAACTGGTATCCACCTCAGGGTCAAGGGAACCAGTTTCAAGGGAATTGGCAACCTACCTCTCAATGGAGGGGAAACCAATCAAGGCCAGCCCAATCTTCTAGATATCAGCCTCCTGTTCAGCAGCCACAACCTCCTACTTTAATGCCTCCTCCAGCAGCTATTGCTGCATAGCCTAAACCAACACAATTGCCTACTCAACTGTTTCTGAATCCAAATATCAAATGTCAACAAAAACAACAAGCTTATTCAGCTGATGTTAATCAGTACCCAACATATTCTTTATCACTAGATGGCATACACCTCTGATCTGGAACAACTTTACCTAATCCCTCTCACTAGTTATCACTGAGGTACAGGAGGAGCAAGAAATCTCTAATTCAATAGATACAATACCCCAGAGTCAAATATTGCCACAATTTCCCATAGATTGCAAGACAAAGAAGTTCCCATTGAACAACAACAAAGCTTTGATATTATTGATCAACTGAAGCACATTTGTGTTAAAATTCCATTGTTGCAAGCAATAAAGGATATGCCTATATATGGTAAGGCATTGAGAGAGGCCTGCCTAAAGAAACCTGGTAGGAAGAAAAAGGATCCACAAATAGTGCATGTTATGGGTCAATTGGCTGATATCATGTTAGGTAAAATTGCAATTCCAAAGTATTCTGATCCAGGTAGTTCTGTTGTGAGTATAGTCATTAATGGCAGTCAAATAAAGAATGTTTTGATTGATTTAGGAGCAGCCATTAATGTAATGATAAGGGAAGTAATGAAACATCTAGAGATCAATAGTTTAAGGGCTACACCCATAGTTCTCCAACTTGCTGATGTCTCTACAGTGAGACCTGATGGTATCATAGAGGATGTAGTAGTTATTCTAGATTCCTAGGAATATCCTACAGACTTTATGATTCTATCTCCAAAAGCAACATTGGGAGGATATTTGGTCATTTTGGGTAGACCTTGGCTTGCCACAGCTGATGCATATATTGGGTGTAGATCAAGAGACATGACTATTTCAGATGGGAGTTCTACAAAAATATTAGCCTTGTATTCTCCAGCACAACCACAACTTGAGCAACAAGAAGTTGTTTGGCCTATCTTGGGGGAGGAATCTGAAGAAATTGACTCTATTAATCACCTTATGATGATTAATCAAGGACCACTCATGCAGTTATATGATGAGGAATCAATTCTTTATAAATACTGATAAATGAATTTATAGAAGAGCAAAAATTGCACGAATTGGTTCCGAATATTATAGGTTTGGACTTTCCTGCAACCATTGATATTTTGCATACTCTGTTGCTGTAGGAATTATCTTTTTCTCATTTGTCTGATATAAACCAGATTGATCTTACTATTAAGATAGAGGTGGAGTTGAATAAATATTTGAATATCAATAGAGATCTATCAGATACTCAAAAGGAGGGCCTTGTAGACTTGCTGAAACTCCATAAAAATGCTTTTGCATGGGATTACAAGGATATGAGTGGGATTGATCTAGCAGTTTGTACTCACTGTATTTACATAAAGGATGAGTGTTGCCCACTTAGACAACCTCAAAGAAGAGTCAATCTCACCTTGAAGGAGATAGTTAAAGAAGAATTACAGAAATTGTTGAAAGCTAGGTTTATCTATCCTATCTCTGACAGTCAATGGGTATCACCTCTGGTGATAGTGCCTAAAAAAGGAGGCAAATGGAGGGTATGTGTTGATTATAGAGCTCTGAATTTAGCAACAAGAAAAGATCATTTTCCATTGCCATTTGTGGATCAGGTATTAGATTCTCTTTCTGGTAAGAGATATTTTTAATTCCTTGATGGATTTAGTGGCTACAATCAGATACAGATAGCCCCAGAGGATCAAGAGAAGACAACATTTACTTGCCCATGGGGCACGTATGCATATTCTGTTCTTCCTTTTGGGTTGTGTAATGCTCCAGCCACTTTTCAAAGAGCCGTGATCAGTATTTTTTTTGATATTTCTTAAGATATTATGGAAATTTACATGGATGACTTCACAACTTATGGTTCTGAATTTGATCAAGCATTGGGTAATTTGAAGAAAGTTTTGCAGCGATGTGAAGACTACAATTTGTCTTTAAACAATGAGAAGTGTTTTATCATGATGGAAGAAGGAATAGTCCTTGGTCATCATATAGCTGTACAAGGCATACAGGTGGATCCAACAAAGATTGAGGTCATTCAGCATATTAATGACCCTGTGAAGCAAAAAGATGTGAGAAGTTTTCTTGGTCATGCTAGATACTACAGAAGGTTTATCAAAGATTTCAGTAAAATTGCAAGTCCCTTATATTCACTGCTTACGAAAGATGCAAAATTTAAATGGACCCCAACATGCAATGAAGCTTTCTTAAAGCTTAAGCATGCTTTGACTCAAGCACCAGTTCTTAAGGGGCCAAATTGGTCTTTACCATTCCAAATCCATATAGATGCATCTGATTATGCAATAGGAGCAGTGCTAGGCCAAAGAATTGACAAATTGGAAAATGCAATATATTATATTAGTAAGAATTTGCAGGGACCTGAATTGAATTACACAGTTATTGAAAAGGAAATGCTAGCTGTCATATATGCACTTAACAAATTTAGACACTATATCACAGGAGGGTATCCCATATTTGTGCATACAGATCATACTGCAATTAGATATCTCATGAATAAGCCATCAATCACTTGTAGATTAGCTCGCTGGTTATTGTTGATGCAAGAATTTGATATCATAGTTGTTGATAAGCTAGGGAAGTCTAATGTGGTTACAAATTATCTTTCACGTCTTCAATTGCAGGAAGATTCTACAATAATAGATGACACTTTTCCAGATGAACATTTGTTTCTCATATAGGCTCACACTCCTTGGTATGTTGATATTGCCAACTATCTAGCTATAGCTAAGATGCCAATGTATTTCTCTCCTAAGGAAAAAGGGTTGCTAGTTGAAAAAAGTTTTAACTTTTCATGGATTGCTAATTGTCTATTTTATACTGGACTTGACCAAGTCATGCGAAGATGTGTCAGAGAAGATGAAACATATGACATCCTGCATGCATGTCATGATGAGCCATGTGGAGGTCATTTTGGTGCCAAAAGAACAACACTGAAAATACTTAATACAGGATACTATTGGCCCACATTACACAAGGATGCAACTCAGTACACAAGGAAATGTGACAGATGTCAGCAAATGGGCAAACCTACAAAATCTGATGAGATGCCACTATATCCTCAAATATCAGTTGCACCATTTAACAAGTGGGGATTAGATTTTGTTGGCCCAATTGATCCCCCTTCTAATGGAAAATCTTATATCTTGGTATGTACAAACTATGTAACAAAATGGGTAGAAGCTAGAGCCATGACACATGCAAGAGATAATAAGGCAGCTGAGTTTCTCTATGAGGAGATATTTACAAGATATGGAGTACCAAGGGAAATTGTCTTTGACCAAGGACTTCAATTTACTTCAATATTGATAAAGGCTTTGGTCAATGAATACAATATAAGACACAGGAAATCTACTCCATATCATCCACAGTCTAATGGATAGGTAGAAGTTACAAATAGAGAGCTTGAGGCCATTCTTACAAGAATAGTGTCTGTTCAAAAGAAAGATTGGTCTCATTGACTTTCAGAAGCAATTTGGGAATATAGAACAACTTGGAAAACACCAATTGGTTTCACACCTTTTGAGATGGTTTATGGCAAAACAATAATGATGCCTATTGAATTTGAGCATAAAACTTTGAGAAGAACTTTGCAATTAAATATGACATTGTCTGAAGCACATAAAGAACACATTCAATAATTAAATGCTCTAGATGAATGGAGAAAGATAGCTATTCACCAGACAGAATTGATTCAAAATCAAAGAGCAAAATGGCATGATAAATATATCATGGAAAAGAAATTCAAAGTTGGTGACTGGGCACTACTTTATGATTCTAGATATAAAGATGCTATGGGAAAGCTTCAAACCAGGTGGTTAGGTCCTTATGAGATAGAAGAAGTTTTCAAGAATGGAGTAGTTTGTTTGTCCACAATTGATCCTGTTCGATTTAAACTCTTAGTAAATGGGCACCGACTAAGACTATATCATAAGCCAACTACTAAAGAAGAGTTCTTGCAGTAGTTTGTTCCACAAAGTGACATAAAGGTTCTTGTAGCCACTGAAAAGGTTCCTGCAGCAACTGACACTGATTCTGTAGCAACTCATGAGCTTCCTCTTGCAATTAAGCAAGGTAATAAAGGTAATGTTCCTGTAGCCTCTGCAGTGAACATATTTGCCATTTTATAATTAAATATTTCCATTTTATATGGGAATATTCTTCTCTGTACATAAAATCCCATCCACGACATTCCATCCCATGTTCTTACCTGTCATTTCATTTCATTTCGCCTTCATTTTCGTGCAATTGTAGGTACGTGTATATTATGTTTTATTTTAATTATGCATTTATTAGTTCATTATGATTATATCCTGTTTAAATCCGCTCCACTACCCGAAATCTTGTCAGCTTGTGTGGACACATGCTAGGTTAAGTTGGGGGGGGGGGTACTTTATGGTTCGTTTTCCAATATGATTAATTATCAGTCCTTTTTGGTACCCCAAATTGATCTACTCCCCATCATTACTTATTATGTTATTATTTCACGCAAGTGAATAATAAATTCTGCCGCCAGAATTAAGATATGTAAAGAGATTTCATTTTTAGCTATACTGTCAAATATTCTAGTTCAACTGCAGAGAGAAAAATATCAGAGTAAAAGATGGGTGGTGATCTAATTCACCATGAGCCAATGGTCCATGAAGGGTTGTTGTAGGATGGTCTTTGTGAGCATTATTTTCAAAACCATGGCTGGTTGGATTACTTCTTGAAAATTAGGGATTACAATGAAGAAATTGTTGCAGAATTCATGCATTCCTTTAATGAAGGAGAAGCTACGGTTAAAGGTTTGAGGGTAATTTCTATGGAGCAGTGAATAGAAGAAGTAACAGGGTTGCTGCAAGAAGGAGAACTCTTTCCGGAATCAAAAGACGTGAGGAGTGCCAGGGCAGAGTTCACAACTCCCACTGACGGACCCTTAATGGTGGATAGACAAGGAACTAGAAGGGTTTCTCTATCAGCACATTGGCCTCAAGTAGCTTTGTATGTTATGAAATACATTACATGTGAAGGGCATAATTCAAACCTGCATTCACCTCATTTTAAGTTACTTAGTCATCCATGGCATGGCCGACAAGTTAATGTTACTAATTTCTTATACCATCTCATTTCTACAAGTGCTAAGGAGACTCGAAAGAATGGAAATCGCTCTGTTAGCCATCATGGACTGGTTAAGCTACTTGTATAGCGGCCCTTGAGAGATGTTTCACAAATGGAATGGGGTGTATTTGAGGATATACACCAATTTAGGGTTGATGATGCCCCTGTTGCAGATAATGCGCCAGTTGAAGAAGAAAATGTTGCAGATAATCCGCTTGTTGAAGATGAGGGTTTGTTTGTTGCTGAAGGAGCCACAGTTATTATGGAAGAAAATATTGAATCAAAACCAATTGAAGAACAACCCTCTACTTCTCTTCAAAGAGATTCGCCAGTTTTGCGAAGGAAGGGAAAAGAGTTAGAAATGGGTGAAACAGAGGAAGAATTTATTACTTGGCCGCAAATAACTCAGATTCCTCCTGCAGCCATTGCAAAAGTATGTGTGAGAAGAACACGAAGGAGGACACAAAAAACTCAACCTATGGGTAATCTAGCAGAGGTTATTGCAGTAGAAACTTTAGAAGAAGGAAGCCCTGCGGAGGATGAAATTCAAGAAAATGTTATTGAGATTCAAGAAAATGGTGTTGAGGATAAACTAGCAAATCTTGCTTCTGTGGCATTGCAATTTGAAGAAAATGTTGAAGATGTTCTACAATAGCTTGAGGAAAATATGGGAGGTATGCTATCTCAGAATGAGGAGTTTATTGAAGAAATCCTGTGATCTAAGGTAGTACCTATAAGACCTCCTTCATCCCTAAGTAGTTTATCTATTGCTTTAACATTTTATAGACAATGAGAAATAGAGAAGGATAGGTTGCAAGGGATTATTGATAAACAACAAAAAGAGATTGAAAAGAGAGATAATAGAATTGAGGAATTAGAGGCTAAGGTAGAAATAATTTATGATATGGTTCTTGAGTTGATGCAGTGTAGGGCACCTCCAAGAGTTTATGCAGTACATTTGAAAGAGCGATATCTGAACTTTAAATTAAACCGCATTGTTAGGGACCTTAATCCTTCCTTAGAAACACCTGAAGAATTCTTTTCTACTTATCAAACCTCTCCACCTGCTATAAAAAATTTGTTATGTGAATTATATTTACATAACTATGTTGTACCTTGAGACAGGGAGTGGAATCCTTTATTGTATATTGGGGATATCCATATCAGAGCTTTAATGTCATGGATCCAAAATAAGATTATCATAGGGCCACAAGCCAGGGAGTATGAAAAATTAGAGCTTGACTGTCCATTTCCATTAAGAAGGGAATCAAAAGAACCAAGGGTTCTTTATTATGATTGGCAAAAGTTACTAATAAGAGATGATGTTAGTAAAAAGTGCTTCCAATGAGAGAAGAAGTTTATCAAGCACATGAGAATTTGGTTCAAACTAGCAGGACAACTGCAATGGAAGGGTTAACTTAGCACTGGAATAATCTACCAGAACATTTAAAATAGGGAGAACCTTACCCACTACAAAATTTTCATGCAGCCATGCAAAGAGCCCCCAGATACATATAGTTAGACAGGGAGAAAGCCAACAACTGGCTACCATTTATCTTTCAACCTCTGATCCTTATGTGGCCACTCTTGGCATGACAACCAACATAGTAGAATTATGATGCATTCACAAAAGAAACAACTATATGGTCCAGGCTAGAAAAAATGAAAGGATTTTATTGGAACTTGGCTTCAGGGGGGACAAGTCAGGGCACTGTTGGTAATTTACGGGTTACAGCAAGAATCAGAAATTTTCCTTTTGCTGCAGGATCAACAAACTCTTAAAGTTGGGGGGCATGATAAGTTGATACTTTGTCATGTTTTTACCATCAAAACTCTTAGGTTTTTGACATCTTTTGGGTTGCATTTTGGTAGTAAAGTATTGTGAATTGACTATATGTATTCCATGTGTTAAACCTGAACTTATGAAATCATGTTTGAACTTTGCCTGTCTATTCCTACAGCCATGCCAATTTATTCCTACAACAAAGTAATTTGTTCCTATTGTTAAGTGGATTATTTGGGATAATGTTATATGTGAGTTAATGAATGTATTAATTAAGTAAAATACGTATGCATGTCCTTGTATGTTGTTTTTGTTTAGTGCAGATAATAAATGATGCTGTGGTGGATGTTCTCCTTTCGCGCCTAAGGAATGAAGAATCACGTATGAGATAACTGGAGATCAAACTGAAGAGAAGCTGAGCGAGCATAAGATATGGCATAACCGGAGCAGCCATACATCACTATGGGAGTTTAACTCTACTGGGCATTGAATTCGCAAAATATCGCTACGACGTGCAAAGACTGTGGTTCGGTTTAGATCCACATTTCCTACAGCCAAGCTCTAGTTATCTTCTTCATCTGTCAATCATCTGCCTCTTCTTCTGGGTGTGATTTGAGCTATCCATTGTAGTTGACCTTTTCTTTATAATAAGCTCTTCCTTTTTCTTAGAGGTTAGACAAAATAGAAAGGAATAGAGCAGAGAATTTCGACAAGCATTCTGGAGTTTTTCTTTTAGAACATGTAATCATTTTCAGGAAGAAATGAATGAAAAATATGTTGTTCTGATCTGTTAAAAACATTTTGCTGGAAGCTTGATATCACTCATCCAAGGGGGCCCACTTGGTGAGCGATCCTATGTTTATGTTCATTGAAATTATTTCTTTTTTAGTTGCAGTAGAAGTTCATGCCTAGATTGTTCCTGCAACCACTGGAAATAGATCCACTGACTGTTCCTCCAGCCAAGCCAGAATAGAGTGATTTCTATTATTTACATTAGATCATTCCAGCATAGTTTTTATAAGTTTTCATGTAGCCTTCTATGATTTCCATTCCTGCTTTTCCTTTCTGCATAATGTTAGTTACTGCAGCAATGCAGAATAGCCATTTAAGGAGCTTAGTGCATATATAGTGCAGACCCATTTCAAGTTTTACGTCCCTGGGTTGATAACTAAATGAACACTAGCCATGAAAATAGTAACTTTACCAGATGAATGTCCAAACTTCGGATTGAGATTTCAATTAGAGTTATTATTATTATAGTTGGAGTAGACACACCATATGACCCCCTAGGACACCATATGACATGCTAAGGGGTCATATGGTGTTCTAATGCATTGTATCCCGTTAGGACCCCATATGACCCCTAACAACACCATATGAACCCTAACAATGCGATATGACCTCTTAGGCCACCATCTGACCCCTCAAGACACAATATGACTCCTTTTAACAGCTTAGTACACAACATGACCCCTTAGGACACAATATGACCCCTAAGGACACCATATGACATCCTAAGGGGTCACATGGTAACCTAAGAGGCCATATGGTGTTCTAACACATATTTGGCCCCTTAGGATCCCATATGATCCCTAATGACACCATACGACCCTTTACTACACCATATTATGTCCTAATGGGTCATATGGTGTCCTAAGGGGTCATATGGTGTTCTAACACATGTGTGGCCCCTTATGACTGTATATGACCCCTAATGACAACATATGATCCCTTAGGACACCATATGAACCCTTAGGATAATATGATGTCCTAATGGGTCATATGGTGTCATAATAGGTCATATGGTGTTGGAACACATGTGTGGCCCCTTAGGACCCCATATGACCCCTTAGGACACCACATGACCCCTTAGGACAATATGATGTTCTAAGGTCTCATATGTTTCCCAAAGGGGTCATATGGTGTCCTAACACATGTGTGGCCCCTTAGGATCCCATATGACCCCTAATGTCACCATATGACCCGTTAGGACCCCATATGATTGCTAACGACACCATATGATCCCTTAGGACACCATATGATCTCTAACAACACAATATGATCCCTTAGGACATAATATGACCCCTTTTAACATCCTTGTACATGACATGACCCCTTAGGACACCATATGACCCCTTTGGACACCATAGGACACCATATGATGTCCTAAGGGGTCATATGGTGTCCTAAGGTGTCATATGGTGTTCTAAGACGTGTGGACCCTTAGGACCCATATGACCCCTAACGACACCATATGAGCCCTAACAACATGATATGACCCCTTAGGACACCATATGACCCCTCAGGACAACATATGACTCCTTTTAACACCCTAGTAGATGACATGACCCCTAAGGACACTATCTTACATCCTAAGGGGTCATATGGTGTCTTAAGGGGTCATATGGTGTTCTAACACATGTGTGGCCCCTTAGGACCCCATATGACCCCTAATGACACCATATGACCTGTTAGACACCATATGATGTCCTACTGGGTCATAGGTGTCCTAAGGGGTAACATGGTGTTCTAACACATGCGTGGCCCCTTGTCACCCCATATGACCCCTAACGACACCATATGACCCTTTAGGATACAGTATGACCCCTTAGGACAATATGGTATCCTAATGGGGCATATGGTGTCCTAACAGGTCATATGGTGTTCTAACACATTTGTGGCCCCTTAGGACCCCATATGACCTAATGACACCATATGACCCCTCAGGACTGTTGGCATTATGTGAACCGGTATGAGGACATAATGATATTGTATGTTATCATTGATGCCAATATGTGATATGAAGAGAGAACCGACATATAAGAGAACCGGTATATATGCCAAAGAAAAGTGGTATATTTGTTCAAGGTGAATCGACATGTAGTCATGGGAACCGACACATGGAAGCATTGTATGACTACCGGTTGGTAGGTAGTTTCCACTTTAGGATTTCCGATTGGAGTACCTCAAGCCTGTGTGACTCAATCGGTGATCTTTGTGTGATGAGTTAGCAGTATAACAAAGAACAGATCATGTTGCCATGTTAGCCTTGTGCGCGTGAAGGATCTTGAATGAAGAAAACTATCCCTATCTACCTCGGGAATGTGCGAAGTTTGTAAACGGTGAAAATGCATGATGGATTATCAACCTCCATGAAATCGGTGGATAATGAACAATGGAGAATGTCTTGAGATTTATTCAATATTTGTTGCATTTAATGCAGTATGTTTAATGGTCAGGATTGAACTGTTTAAATTGCTTAACCTTACAGGTTTAGGGTTTAAGGTTTATGCTACCAACCTGTCTGTTGTCCTATAAGGTCAATGTTGTGATTCTTTCAGAGGTTGTTGGTAAAAGTTGTGTGTGTGTATCTAAGAGAAGAGATACGTGATTCTTGCCAGACTAGAGGAGAGAAGTCATATCTGTAGAGTGTAAGTGTAGAAGGTGAAGAGGAGCTTAAGCGGATCTGCATTGGCATTGAGTGCTATTATCAGGTCATTGATATATCTATTGATCTTTAACCACTTCAACAGTTGTGAAATCCCCTAACAAGGTAGCCTTAGCCGGCTTGTTGAAAATCCTTTAACAGGGTAACTCGAAGTTACTGAGTCATTGATATCCTTTAGGTATTGAGTTCTTAAAATCCTCTAACAAGGTACCCTTAACAGGGTTTAACCCTTAATTGGGTGATCCCTAATAGGATCGGTTCCTAACAAAACTTATTGTATCTGTCTTTAACTAGACAAGGCTTCTAACAGAGCGAACTTCTAAAGAGCTCTAAAACATCTTGTGGGTATTCATCCCCACCGTGGTTTTTCCTAGTTGGGTTTCCACGTGAAAAATGTGTGTGTCATGTGTGATGCTTTCTTCATGTGATGTTATGATTGTTTTCTGATTAAGCGGTGATGCATGTTGATCTTACTGTAATATATACATTTTTTATGGTAGATTGCATGTTCACGCATTAGGGTGAAATGGGAATGAAGAGTTAGATTATATGAGAAGATAAGTGTCAACCGGTCTTTTCTTGTCTCAGTTATATTGGGTTTTGCTGGTTGAACTTTGTTGAAGGACTGGTGTTCCTGTTTGTCTGTCAGTGCATAAGTGTTAGTTGACAAACCGGTTTAAGGTTGAGTTTTTGCCTGTACTGATTCACCCCCCCTCTTAGTACCGGTTTGGTACTATTCGTTCATCATTAAGTTATCAATTGGTATCAGAGCATCCTCCAGGTCCTCTGTGTTGTAAGATTAACCGCTTGAGGGAAAGATCCTATTGTAATGATGAAGAATGAAGGTCCAAAGTTTAACAAAGAAAATTTCAGTATATGGAAAGACAAAATGAAGATATACATCAGAAGCATGGGTGCTCAACACTGGAGCTATGTTGAGAATCCTTATGTTTCCCCTACCGGTACTCTCACCGATGATCAAAAGAGAGAGATACAGGAGAATGGGCAAGTCATGGAAGCCCTAATCAATAGTTTATTTGATATTGAGCTCATTGATGTCCAAGATAAGGTAAATCCCAAAGAGGTATGGGATGCTCTTGAAAATATCTATGGAGGTGATGAGCATGTAAAACAAGCTAAGGAAGAAAGCCTTAGAGGAAAGTTTGAAGACATGTGAATGGTTGAAGGTGAAACCATTCAACAGTGTGGTATTAGAATCAAAACTGTTGTCGGAGATATCAAGAGCAGGTGGTAAAATGGAAGATTCCACTGTGGTAAGCAAAGTCCTGAGATCCCTATTGTCGGTCTATGCAATAAGGGTTGCTGCTATTCAAGAGCTGAGATCAATAGACAAGACTAAGGTATCCTTGGACTCCATCATAGTAAAGTTGATAGCCTATGAGCTAAATAGTTTTGATGACAGTGTTCAAGAGACTGAATCAGCTTTTAGAGCTTCTGCTGTACCATCCAAGAAAGGAAAAGAAGCAAGCACTAGTGGTGAACCAAGACAGAGTGGAGTAATGGATGATGAGGAGTTTCTGATGGAATTTGAAGCTCTTCTTGCCAAGAAACTTCCAAAAGGAACTGGTAAATACAGAGGTAAGCTCCCTTTGAAATGTTTTTCATGTAACCGGATAAGACATATTGCTATGAACTATCCTAATAGTGACAACAAGGATAAACCAGAAAGATTCAGGAAATTCAAAGGAGGAAACCGAAGAAACTATTTTGTTGTAGTTGATGAAGGTGTCACAGATGAGGAATCAGAAGATGAAGAGAATGAAGACATTGTGTTTGTTGCTATAAAGGAAGATGTGTAAGACAAGAAGGCTCTTGTCTCCCACTTTGATAATTCCAATGAGTGGATTATTGACAGTGGTTGCTCTCACCATATGACTAGTGACCGGAGCAAGTTTTTATCTTTGGAAGAGTATGATGGTGGTGTGGTTCGTTTTGGCAATGATGTACCATGCATGGTTAAAGGAAAAGGGTCCATCTCTCTGAATGGAAAGAGTAGTGCTGATAATTTGTATTGGGTTGATGGTCTCAGACACAACCTTTTGAGTGTTGCCCAGCTAAATGACAGTGGCCTCACTTTGGAATTCAAGAATGGAGTGTGCAGAATCAAAGGAAAAGATGGCGAATTGGTTGTCATCAGCATGCAAACCAAAGGTAACCTATTTCATCTAAATGCAAATATAAGTACATGTCTTATGGCTAAATTTGGTGATAGCTGGATATGTCATAGGAGACTTTTCCATGTAAACTTTGATAACATTGTGAAGGCTAGTAAGATCAAGGCAGTTAGAGCGTTGCCAGTGCTAAGCAAACCGGATAATACCTTGTGCAGAGAGTGTCAATTGGGGAAAATGTCTTCCTCAACCTTTAAAGGTAAATCTTTCACTACTGACAACTTGCTTGATCTTGTGCATACTGATTTGTGTGGTCCTATGAAAACTAGAAGTGTGCAGGGTGATAGGTACCTCATGATTCTCACTGATGACTACTCAAGAATGATGTGGGTCACATTCTTGAAAGACAAGTCTGAAGCCTTTGTGAAGTTCAAAGCTTTCAGAGCATTAGTGGAGAAGGAAAGCCATAAAAGGATCAAGTGCCTCAGAATTGATCAAGGAGGGGAATTCACTTCCGGTGAATTCAACAAGTATTGTGAAGAATTTGGCATCAAGAGGCAATTGTCTACCCCCCGGACTCCACAACAGAATGGCCTAGCAGAGAGGAATAACCGGATTGTGGTTGAAGCAGCTAGAACCATGTTGATTCAAGGAAAGGTAGCTCACACCTTTTGGAGAGAAGCGGTAAGCACTGCAGTCTACACAATGAACCAGGTACTCATCAAGAAAGGTAAGGATAAAACTCCTTATGAGTATTGGACCGGTAAGACACCTGTGGTTAGCTACTTTAGGGTATTTGGTAGCAAATGTTACATCAAGAGGAGTGAACATCAGGGCAAGTTTGAAGCTAAATGTGATGAGGGAATATTCCTAGGATATTCCACCAAGAGTAAAGCTCTCAAGTGTTTCAACAATAGGACTCAGAGAATTATGGAAAGTATCAATGTGAGAGTTGATGAAACCTCTGAGAAACCGGAGGAAACTGGTAGTGAGCAAGTTGTAAATGAATTGGTTGTAACCTTCTGGGAACCGGTTGTTAGTCAACCAAGTACCAGTAATAGTGTTCCTAAACCGGTGAATGTTGATACTGATGAAGATGAGGATGAAGAGGAAAAGCAAGAAGAACCAGTCAAGACTATTCCTCGATATGTCAAGCTGATTCATGATCCTAAGTAGATCATAGGAGATAAGGATGCAGGAATCCTTACAAGAAGAAAGATTAGAGAAAACTCATGTATGATCTCTGAATTTGAGCCTAAATCATTCAAAGAGGCTCATAAAGATTAAGATTGGATCAAGGCAATGGAAGAGGAACTTGACCAGATAGAGAAAAATGGTACATGGTCCTTGGTACCCAGACTAGAGCATAAAAATGTCATTGACACCAAATGGGTGTTCAGGAACAAGCTGAATGAGGATGGCACAGTGATTAGGAACAAAGCCAAATTGGTGTGCAAAGGATATGCTCAAGAAGAAGGAGAAGACCATGGAGAAACCTTTGCTCCTGTAGCCAGATTGGAAGGAGTTCGTATGCTTCTTGCATATGCATCTTTTAAAGGATTCAAGGTATATCAAATGGATGTAAAATCTGCATTTCTAAATGGTGTACTTGAAGAGGAGGTGTATATAGAGCAACCAGATGGGTTTTCCCTATCTGAAGACAATGATAAGGTGTGAAGGCTACATAAAGCCTTATATGGTCTAAAGCAGGCATCTAGAGCATGGTATAAACATCTATATTCCCATCATGTGAAGATTGGATTTGAGAGAACAAGTGAAGATAGCAATATCTACTTGAAATCTGAAGGGGATCAGATCCTGATCTGTGAGGTTTTTGTTGATGACATTATCTTTGGTGGAGATGACAACATGAGTCATGAGTTTGCTGATGAGATGAAGGAAGAGTTTGAGATGTCACTCATAGGGGAGATTAAGTTCTTCATTGGACTGCAGATCCAGCAGATGAAAGATGGAATCTTTATCACTCAGTCCAAATATGTCAAAGAGGTATTGAAGACCTTTGGCATGGAAGATAGCAAATTGGTTGGTACATCAATGGTGACCAGTTGCAAATTATCAAAAGAGGATGATTTCGCATTAGTTGATGAGAAGGAATCTCGGTCAATGACTGGTAAGTCGCATTATGTAGTGCATAGCAGACCAGATATTGCACATGCAGTTGGCATTACTGCAAGGTTCCAGAAAAGTCCAAGAGAATCCCACTTGGTTGCAGTCAAGTAGATTCTTAGGTATCTGAAGAGAAGAGTTGACTATGGATTGTGGTACCCATACAACAATGATTTCAACCTGAAAGTATTCACAAATGTTGATTGGGAAGGTAATGTGGATGATCGGAAAAGCACAACCGATGGTGCATTCTTTCTTAGTGGTAGACTGGTCTCATGGATGAGTAAGAAGCCGAGCTGTATCTCTCAGTCTATAGCAAAAGCAGAGTATGTTGCAACTTTCATGAACTGCACTCAGACAATCTGGATGAAGCATGTATTAGATGGCTTCAAAATCCCTGTATTTGAACCGGTAAGTATATTCTGTGATAACACAAGTGCTATCAATATTTCAAAGAATCCAGTTTTACATTCTAGAACCAATCATTTTGAGCTTAAGTATCATTTCTTGAGGGAAAAGGTTCAAAATAAAGAGATTACACTAGAACATGTTTCCAGTAAGGAGTAGTTAGCAGACATATTCACCAAGCCTCTCCCAAAGACTAGATTTGTGTATTTAAGAGGTGAATTGGGGGTACTGCCCCTTCAGGAGGTAAATTAAAAGTATTTGTTCCACATCAATTAGGTATTGCATAGTCAAATTTATTTTGATTGATGTGTTGAAGGATGCTACTCCTCACAGGGAGCAACATAATGGAACAGGGATGTTTGTGCCTCCACTTTGGCATTGTTGTCAAAGGGGGAGAAGAAGTGTAGCGGAGAAGATATCTACAGAAATTGGGGAGAAGATGAGTTAGCAGAGAGATATCTTTGTATATTTCCATCAGTGCCAAAGGGGGAGATTGTTGCCATTATGTGAACTGGTATGAGGACATAATGATATTGTATGTTGTCATTGATGTCAATATGTGATATGAAGAGAGAACCGACATATGTGAGAACCGGTATATATGCCAAAGTAAAGCGGTATATTTGTTCAAGGTGAACCGACATGTAGTCATGGGATCCATGATGCAGAAGGTGGTGGGGGTTTCACAAGGATTCAAACTTTTATAGTTATATGGAAAATACAAGGTTTGAAGACTTCAATCCCCACTATGCTTACAAGCACACAAGAGGCTAAAAGGTGTCAAAACCTATCAAACACTTACCCCACTAACTCCAATGGATCAAGGTGTTTGTTTATTCTAAAAATAAAAGGATTCAACTGGTTTTATGATTCAAATGTGTGTTTTAACAACAAAACTCAAGTTTAGGCTTCTAGGCCTAGTTGCCCCTCCACTAGCCCTATTTTGGAGGTTTTTTTGATCATAACTCCAACTTTTTCCAAAACATCAGACAAGTAAATTAGTTTTTTAGATACCCATTGGGATCTAGTTTAACATATTAGAAACTTAGTATGGGTTACTCTAGAGTATATACGCTGCCTTTTGACTGTACCTCTGTTTTAGACCCCAAAAATGCAACTTTTACAAAGGAAGTATACTTTATTTGTCCTCCCTGACTCCCAAAATTTCAACAGTCCTATAAAATGGTTCAAAACTCCAAAATATGCAATTACTTTCAATCTAAAACTCTCCCTTATACTCAAACCCCAACGTAGCACCAATCAAGCCTCAAAAAGTGAGATCTTACCAAAATGCACACTCCAATCACTTCTCTGACCAATTGATGATTGATTCACCTTTTCATTGGCATAATAAAACTATATCAATCATAAAAATACCACCTCGAATGGACGGATCTCCTGCTGCTACTCCTTAGCCACCAACTTCCTCATAAAATCTTGCAACTTCTCATGGTGATCACCTACAAATCATTCATTTTCTGCATGTATTCATGTCAAAACTATTGATACATGTTAGAAATAGATCATTCCATGAGTATTAGGCCTGAAACACTCATGGAATGATGATTTTCATGTTAATCCTATCAAAACTTGAAAGAAAACCTCACAAATTGTTAGGGCAGTCAGCAAATTAATGGAGTTTGATACAAAACCCTCAACCAAGCATTCAATAAAGGCAAATAATATGTAAATATGTCCTTCAATGAATCACAATGACATTTTCAATCAAAGAATGAACAAAATGATACCAAAAACTCCTTAAAATTGCTTGAAAATATGAATTTTATTGCCTTTTTGCTGCTCCCGTCTGTACACAGGTTCCCATCTCCGTACAAGGCATTGAAAAAGGTTTATATAGCCTTCTAATAAATTCCCCAACCATTTCCAATTGGTTTTGAGGATTAGTTTGGGTTAAAACTCCCTAAAAACTAATTCCCACCATTTTACTAACAAGACATTGCATTTTGAATTTCAAATATTACATTATTCATCTTAGCAATAACTTGACACTCCTAATTGAAATTTTTGGACCTTTTAGGCCTTATTACATTTATTCAAAACATCAAAACTCATCTAACCCTATTACATTCAAATTTTGGGTCCTTTAGGACAAATTTGCAACTTTGACAATTTTATCCAACTTGATACATTTTGAATTGCCAAAAGCCATAATAGGCTTTAATATGGAATAATTGATCTTGTTCATCATCCTCTCATCTCCTAATATCTTCATTGTCTTCATTGGCTTCATTTGGTTTGTTGATCTCTTAGGTGCTCTTGCACCAATCCGGCACATGGAAGCATTGTATGACTACCGATTGGTAGGTAGTTTCCACTTCAGGATTTTCGGTTGGAGTACCTCAAGCCTGTGTGACTCAATCGGTGATCTTTGTGTGATGAGTTAGTAGTATAACAAAGAACAAATCATGTTGCCACGTCAGCCTTGTGTGCAGGAAGGATCTTGCATGAAGAAGACTATCGCTATCTACCTCGAGAATGTGCAAAGTTTGTAAACGGTGAAAACGCGTGATGGATTATCAGCCACCATGAAATCGGTGGATAATGAATGATGAAGAATGTCTTGAGATTTATTAAAGATCTGGTGCATTTAATGCAGTATGTTCAACAGTCAGGATTGAACCATTTGAATTGCTTAACCTAACAGGTTTAGGGTTTAAGGTTTATGCTACTAACCTGTCTGTTGTCTTATAAGGTTGATGTTGTGATTCTTTCAGAGGTTGTTGGTAAAAGTTGTGTGTGTGTATCTAAGAGAAGAGATACATGATTCTTGCCAAACTAGAGGAGAGAAGTCATATCTATAGAGTGTAAGTGCAGAAGGTGAAGAGGAGCTTAAGCAGATTTGCATTGGCATTGAGTGTTATTATTAGGTCATTGATATACCTGTTGATCTTTAACCACTTCAACAGTTGTGAAATCCCCTAACAGGGTAGCCTTAACTGGCTTGTTGAAAATCCTTTAACAGGGTAACTCGAAGTTATTGAGTCATTGATATCCTTTAGGTATTGAGTTCTTGAAATCCTCTAACAAGGTACCCTTAACAGGGTTTAACCCTTAACCGGGTATTGTAGCCATCCCTTAACTGGTTGATCCCTAACAAGATCGGTTCCTAACAGAACCTATTGTATCTATCTTTAATCGGACCAGGCTTCTAACAGAGTGGACTTCTAAAGAGTTCAAAAATAGCTTGTGGGTATTCATCCCCACCATGGTTTTTCCCAGTTGGGTTTCCACGTGAAAAATGTGTGTGTCATGTGTGATGCTTTCTTCATGTGATGTTATGATTGTTTTTTGATTAAGCGGTGATGCATGTTGATCTTGCTGTAATATGTACATCTTTGATGGTAGATTGCTTGTTCATGCATTAGGGTGAAATGGGAATGAAGAGTTAGTTTATATGAGAAGATAAGTGTGAACCGGTCTTTGCTTGTCTTAGTTATATTGGGTTTTGCCAGTTGAACTCTGTTGAAGGATCGGTGCTCCTGTTTGTCTGTCAATGCATAAGTGTTAGTTGACAAACCGGTTTAAGGTTGAGTTTTTGCTTGTACTGATTCACCCCCCCCTCTCAGTGCTAGTTTGGTACTATTCGTTCATCATTAATTTATCAAGGACACCATATGACCCCTTAGGACACCACATGACCCCTTAGGACAATATGATGTTCTGAGGGGTCGTATGTTATCCAAAGTGTTCATATGGTGTTCTAACACATGCGTGACCCCTTAGGATCCCATATGACCCCCTACGATACAATATGACCCCTTAGGACCCCATATGACCATTAACGACACCATATGACCCCTTCAAACACAATATGACCCGTAAGGACACCTTATGACCCTTTAGGACACATTATGGCCCCTTTTAACATCCTAGTACATGACATGACCCCTTAGGACACCATATGACTTCTTAGGACATGATAGGACACCATATGACCGCTTAGGACACATATGATGTCCTAAGGGATCATATCATTTCTGAAGGGGTCATATGGTGTTCTAACATGTGTGGCCCCTTAGGACCCCATATGACCCCTAATGAGACAACATGACCCCTTAGGACACCATATGACCCCTGAGGACAAAATATGACCCCTTTTGATATCCTAGTACACGACATTACCCCTTAGGAGACAATATGACCCATTAAGATAATATGAGTCATATGGTGTCCTAAGGGGTCATGTCATGTATTACGATGTCAATAGGAGTCATATGGTATCCTGAGGGGTCATATGGTGTCCTAAGAGGTCATATGGTGTCATTAGGGGTCATATGGGGTCCTAAGGGGCCACACATGTGTTGGAACACCATATGACCCCTTAGGAAACCATATGACCCATTAGGACATCATATTGTCCTAAGGGGTCATATGGTGTAGAGAGAAGGAGATAGATATAGAGGGATGAGATAGACAAAAGTGAAAGGGATATTTAGAGCGAGGAAGGGAAGGAGAGGTATTGAAAGAGAGGAAGGGTAGATAGAGACAAGTAGATAGAGAGAGAGAGTGCAAAGAGGGAAGGAGGGATGGAGGTACAGAAAGGGATGTAGATGTAGAGAGAGAGAATAGTATGAAGGGAAGGGGGTAGAGATTTAGGGGAGTTAAAAGTAGTGAGGGATGAAAAGAGACATAGGTAGAGAGAAGGATAGGGGAGATAAAGAGCGTGAGAAAGATAAATAGAGAGGGAAGGAGGGAGGGAGAGTGAGTGAGTGAGTGAGAGAGAGAGAGAGAGAGAGAGAGAGAGAGAGAGAGAGAGAGAGAGAGAGAGAGAGAGAGAGAGAGTTATGGAGATGAATAGAGGTGGGGAGGAAGGTAGAGGTATTTGGAGAGAGGGATAGGGGAGATAGGAAGTAGAGACAGAGCATGGGAGGGTGGGACAAAGAGAAAGGGAGAGAGAGAGGGAGAGGTATGTAGAGAAGTAGAGGTAGAAAGGGAGAGGGGATGTATGTAGGGATACAAAGAGATGATATATATATATATATATATATATATATATAGAGAGAGAGAGAGAGAGAGAGAGAGAGAGAGAGAGAGAGAGAGAGAGAGAGAGAGAGAGAGAGAGAGAGAGAGAGAGAGAGAGAGAGAGAGAGAGAGAGAGAGAGAGAGTCATGTATTTAGAGAACATAGGGGAGATATAATGAAGGGTGAGAGAGATAGGTTTAAATATTGAAGTAGCGGCTAGAATGATAGAGATATAGGGGGAGAAGGGGATAGAGGGAGTGATAGGAAGAGAGATAGGTCTAAAGATGGAGGAAGACAAAGTGAGAGAGAGAGAGAGAGAGAGAGAGAGAGAGAGAGAGAGAGAGAGAGAGTAATAATAAGAGTTTAATGATTATTGAAATTTGATTGTTTTAGAAATTATAAAATCTAGAGATTGGGGAGAGAGGAGAGAGTGAGATAGAGAGAGGTGAAGGGAGGAGGAGAGATACGAAAATAGATAGGCCTAAATTTTAGGGGAGACAAAGATCGTGAGATAGAGAGATAGCAAGTGAATGATGATACAAGCTCACTGATTATTGAAATTTGACTGTTTGAAAAATTATAAGATCTCCTAAAATCTAGAATCTACATTATGACTCGTAGAGATCTGAAACCACTCTCAAACATCCTAATACTATATACATAAAAATATAACTTATTTTATAACTTATACTTAAATTTTATATTTTATGTATATCTTGACGAAAAAACCAAGGGAATGCTAAATGAATTGCATATAACTCCATGTTACTAATCTAGCTTCATGTAAGAAAAACACATTTTTATTTTTTGAAAACAAGTATGCATTTGTTTAGTTTAAAAATGTGTACTTTCTTTGGCTTGGATTTAGGCTTGGATTGCAAGGTTAAGGTTTTAGAGCTTTATTTCCCTCCTTTTTACGTGTTTTATTCTTCCAATTTGGTTTTTGAACTTCATCATCATCGGGTTTACATGTTATCAAGTGGGTATTTGTAAAATTTGTTGGTATTTTGATGATGTTTTGATTGTCATTGATGGACACACACTTACTTGATGTATGAGTTATGCTCAACCGGTATTGTATGTCATTGAGTGTGTAGTCTTTAGAATATCGGTATTTTGCAGAAGATGGTTTACTAGTCACAGATTGACTGAAGACCCCAAGTGGTATGAAGACCCCAAACGGTACGAGGATCTCAAGTGGAACAAATGACCCAAGTGGTAGTCAATTTTTTATCAGAACACTACGATATTCCAGTCTTCATTTCTAACAACCGGTAATCGGTATATTATATTAACCAATATATATCTGTGATGAGTTACCAACCGGTATTATTGTAATGTGTGATGAGTTATCATCCACCGATACTTTGGCGGTGTTTTTGTGCCATGTTACCAAATGTGTCTAGATGCATTGTACCTAGGAACTTGTAGTCTAATCTTATTGGACCAACATGAAATCTGATTCCTTTATAAGGACATCATGTCTAAGTTTTGTACATGATATAGCGAAGAAAAGGTTATTATGTGCGATCATTGAAGAGAAGGTTAGGTCTATGTGAAGAGATAGAGTGTGAAAATATAGAAGACTGAAGTAATGCTGAAATGCATTAACAAGGAGCTGTCAAGGATCTAATTAAGCATACTATGCTATTATCTAGATCATTCACTTGTTGATTACTCACAACTTTGACAAGTCTGAAGCCCTTAATCGGGTAGGCTCAACAAAGCCTTTGTAAATCCTCTAACAAGGTGGTTCACAACTGTGGATCTTAAATCCTCTAACGAGTAGTCTTTGACATGACTTATCTCCTAACAAAGATCTAGATTCCTAACAAGATCTGTTCTGGTGAAGAACATTGTATGACCTTAACCGGTCTGGTTACTATTGTGCAGATAGTTACTTGTGAGTTTCTGCTCACCGTGGTTTTTCCCATTTGTATTTCCATGTCAAATATCTTGTGTTATGGTGATTGTGCTTTTGTGGGTGAATGCTTTGTTTTCTATTTGGTTTGCATTTATCTTAACCAGTTTATTAGTGATTCTGTTTCACCGATTATCTGCTAAACTATTTAAGAGTTTGCTTACAGTAATTTTTGGCATACTAATTCACCCCCCTCTTAGTATTCATCAAAATTTCCACCATAATTTCACCCATCTTCTGAGCTTTTGGACCATATATTTTTTTCAAAATTTGAACAACATTAACATATTAATCTTGAATTTTTTTAACAAATGTCTCCAGAGTTATCAGAGACAGAGGTATACCACTTTGTTAATAACTTTTGTACTACTTGTCCAAATTTGAAAAAAAAAAATATTATTGTTCTACACTTCATTCTTTACACTTTATAATTTTTTAATTTTTTTTTATTATTTTGGTGCAAGTTATGTGAAACGCACAAACAGGTACTTGATTTTCAGGATGCATCCACTTTGAAAAATCATAAAAAAAAATTACTAAAAAAAAATTATAAAAAAATACACAACTTCTAGTGCTCTCTCTTAACTATCTTTCTACGAAAGGGTTATTCAAAGTACTAAATGAAACTAAATTTTTTGATGCACACGTCAGACACTATGTTATGTTTTGCTGAAAAAAAAGGACCACTTTTGTGTGCATGAAATATTTGACCCACTTAATCTTATCCAATTTTAAACAACTTTAGTAGTTTGGAAACTAGATTCATAGTACTACAATCTTTGTTTTTTTGGTATATTCAGATTTTGAGTGGATGTGTCTCAAATTGCTTGTCCAAGTTTAAGTTTTGCTGATTTCAGAAATAAAGTGTCCACTTATACCCCCCCTTTTGCACACCATCTTGGTGCACTTACCCCACAAATGGAACACAAAATTTTATATGCGGAAAACCCACATGGGAAAAACCACGGAGAGTGTTAACTCTCAGGAAAATATAACTAGTTATATGATGTTTACAAAAGGGTGGCTCACTGTCAGATTACAGAAACGACTCACTATCAGAATGCTCAGTACAAGATTACGAAAATGACATACTACCAGAATGCTCATTGCAACAGGTATAATTGAACTAAAGTTAATTGCATCTCCAAATGCATGAGATCATTTCTAAGTTAAGCTCAGATCACAACTCATAAACTCTACAACAAATCTGGTGAAAGATCTCTGTAGTTCTATTCACAAGCGCATATAGCAGATGAGGTGAAGGATTAGTGAAACATTTTTATGCACTCTAACTCTGCACTAACTGCCTTCGTTGTCCACAACTTGCACTTTAGACTCTGTCACCTTATTCTTCTTCTTCATCTACATCCCACATTCATCATACACTTCTATATATACCAGAAAGCTTTTACATCAGGATAATATATAAGCCAAGCATAAGTCTTCTCAGAGCAACACGTTATCTAATAAAGCCTTAATCGTGAGCATGATAACCAAGTCGGCCTCTGCAAGATCTCTACACGCTTCCTTTTACACAACACATTCACCGATGCATATACCTTAATTACTGGAAAGGGCCAGGGTCAACTAGACCCATAAATACTGACCCATAAACACAAAAATCAAAACATGACAACTCCAAACTACAAAATATGAATTCCATGCATATCATAGATACCAAACCATGAGACATGAAAAGATACAACTGTCATAACTGAAATGGCTGATATCAGAACACACAACTCAGAATTCCAAAGATATGGATCTTCCAAAAAAATCCTATCTAGACCAATTACTTCTCACTGCATCACATCCTATAGCAATAACTACATATACCAAATTGCTATACCATCCAGACTAAATCGAATGACGAGTTTGACATCAATGAAAATAATATTCACACAAGTCTAACAATATCCCTTAAATTGTGTAATATGCTAACAATAGTTGCTAGTATCTAAGGTTTTCTACTTCTTCAAAGTCTAGATCTCTTCATCTCAATCTATTCTTTCTAAATCTGTAATCCTTTTCTGTAAAATCTGAAACTTGCACACACAAGAGAAGAAAATGGTGTTGGGTGCATAAGGGCTTTCCTATGTAAAACCTTAGGTTTGGAATTAACCCTATGATGATAGATAGAAAAGAGAGTTTACCCTTGCAAGGAAGAGGTTGAAATGTTAAGGAAATTTTAAATTCATAATATTATACTGGAATCTTGATGTTGTTGTTGATGATGAAATGCTCTTTGGATAGGACCCTCAAGTTTTGATGCAATAAAATAACATGATAAGACAAGATCAATTATAAAAGGCCACTTGCATGAAGATTGTTGTAACTTGCTGCTTCATAATGCTTAAGTTTAAAGAAATTTGCTCATAATACTTGTTCTAGGAATTGCTTGAATGTTTACGTGATGAAAATGAATTAGGAAAGATGCTCTTATATAGGGTTCCCAAGGTATATCATAAATTGGGTTTACCTCCAATGGTAATATTCAAATATCAAGATTGAAAATCAATAGGCAGGAATTGACACACCTACGAGTTCAAATTTGGGCCTCATCTAGGAGGAGTATGGTCCCTAGCACCCTAGTCCACCTAGAAAGGGGTGAAACAAAGGAAAATTTAGTGTACATAGGCTCACAATACAAGATCTAATCACCATATCATCATATGACAACAATTTGACAGTAACAAGGATAGAAATAGGCTTGGAAAAGTGCTAGGAGGGGGCACACTAAGGCAAGGACCCAAAAAGGAGTGTGAAAATGTAAGAGGTTGCAATTTACGACACTACAATAGTTAAGGAAATTACACCTATTTAGCTTTGTCTACCCTAAAATAGAAGCAGGTTAAAGCTCAAATAGAACTAATTAATTGAGTCCTCTTTACTAGTATTTTCTATTTCTATAATTTGTTTGTGATTTTTGTTAGCAAATTTCTAGTAATTAGTATTAATTTACTTTTTTAAAGTGTCTTCTAGCTCGATTAATAAAAAACCTTCTATTTATAGTTAAGTAAATTAAACCTACTTAGCTCAATCTATCATAAAATAGAACTAGGTTAGCTAAAATAGAACTAATTAATTGAGTCATCTTTACCAGTATTCTCTATTTCTATAATTTGTTTGTGATTTTTGTTACAAAATTTCTAGTAATTATCATTAATTTACTTCTTTTAAGTGTCTTAGATAAGTTAATAAACAAACATCTCTTTATAGTTAAGGAAGTTAAGATCAATTAGCTCAATTTACCCAAAAATTAATGTATGTTAGCTTAAACACAACCAATTAATTGAGTCCTCTTTACTAGTATTTTCTATTTTTATAATTTGTTAGCAAATTTCCACTACTCAGCATTAATTTGGATCTTTTAAGTTTCTTAGCTCGATTAATAAACAAACATCTAATTATAGATAAGGAAATTAAGCTTAGTTAACACAATATACCTTAAAACAAAAGTAGGTTAGCTCAAACACAACTCATTAATCGAGTGTAGAGACATTGAGATCACTCTCGACGAGAGTTAGCCTTTCTTTAGTAGAGATGATTTTCAATTGTTAAAGGTGGTATATCAAATAATGATTTTTTATCAAAATTTGATTATAATGGCTTTGGCCCTAGCTCGCCCGGTCGTGGATCGCAACTTAAGGCATGGGTATGCTCCCCATGGTCTTGAGTTCGAGTCTCCGGCTGTGTTAACTCTGTGTGTGTTGCTACCTTGTGAGTGGGTCGTACACACTGGGGGATTAGTCTCGCTTCGGCGAGGACACCTCCAGATTCCACGATAGTGAATATAAAAAAAATTTGATTATATAATTTTAGACTCAAACTCACTGATCATATTTTATGAGTAATTGTTCACAACAATTTAGCTCTCATGAGCATGACATGTCCACTTAACACTTATAGCAGCTAGGTAATGCTCACAAGAATAAAATATTAGGACTACCAATGAGGTCGTCCATCCTAATACTACTCTAACTCAAATGTTCTTAACTATAGAGTTTTCCCCAAGATCAAATCTACTTAACATGCTACCCTATTCAAAAATCCTTAAAAGTGTTGTCTTATGAACCATTAATTATTGAACTCCTTTAGATCTTCCAATGACCAATAGGAGTTTTTTTTTTTATAATAGATCAAATTATAATATTTTATTAAGATTCACCTAAATAATTCTTGAGTCAAATTGGTTAATCCATATATTTAATGAATAACTATTTATATAACTCCATCTCTCATAAACCTAAATAATCCATTATATAATAAGTTGATTGAATAATTTTTTAGTTTTTCTACTGGTCCACTTAGTACTCCACTTTTTTGTTACTGGTTTCAAATGTACATGATGATGGTAGACTTGGTCTTCTTGGCCTTCCTGAGCCTCTTTGGGTCGCTCTCCATTAAAATATAGGAAGAAGTATTGTTTTCCATCCGTTGATTAGTCTAGATAGAGAAATGGGCAGTGAAGTATGGCGTTTAAAGTGCAACGTAACCAAATAAAATAAGGGTTATTGCAGTGGCGTCAATGGAGAACTGAATTTTGTTTCGTTACGAAACTATGGTGAATTGGTAAGCTATAATTTATGAAAATGATATATGAGATCATCCTCGTACAAGTTGATAACTGAGAGTCAACGCATTGAGCAAAATTATAGACTTAAATTTTATGAAGATTTTTACTCAGTCAATTAATGATAATGTATCATAGTTACAGGAGGAAGAAAATAGGGAAGAGACATTATTTATAGGAAATAACAATTCAATAATACAGATTGAGGAGGAATTTTGCTAACTTGGGGAGGGAAAGGGAGAGAAAAAATTATCATAGTTATAGGAGGAAGAAAATAGGGAAGAGACATTATTTATAGGAAATAACAATTCAATAATACAGATTGAGGAGGAATTTTGCTAACTTGGGGAGGGAAAGGGAGAGAAAAAACATAGGCCATATATATCAAAGGATCTGAGTTTTATTATAATATATGTTACATGGTGATATATTTGTTTTCATTATTAAATATATAAAAATTGTATAAAATAGTATTGTAATTATTTATATTTATATTTTTAATGAATTTTTTAATAAATTATATTAATCTAGAATTGATACAAATTCATTTCTATTATTTCTATTATAAGATTGAAAATGCTAATTTAAAGACATCAAATATAGTAACAAAATAAAATATCTAATAGTAGTCCTACAAATAGAAAGGATATTATTAGATTGAGCAAAGTATCGTGAACTAAAAATTGTTGCAATAACAATGATTTCAAAAATATCTTTATATCATTTATCATTACAAATTTAGAAGATAGTAATACTTGTTAAGAAAATAGCTAAATTGAAAAAGATGAGGAGCTCTGCACATCGACACCCACACCTCTGCGACCATCATCCACACGAAGGCATGAATTGCAACGTGGTTGGCAGGCCTCCATCTGGGAGGGAAGCATCTTCATATAACCACCTGTGGCAATTGGTAAAGGGCAAAAGAGCTGCTAGGGTAGAGAAGAGGGAAGCCAGGGTTTCTCTGGAATAGTCAAGCATGTGGGTGGTCCCCATCACCTCTCGAATCCCTGGCTACGCCACCAACGCAAATTGCATACCATTGGGTTCTTGAGCGAATACTTCAGGTCCTGGACATCCCCTTTGAAAGACACAACATTATTTCCGCCCACATACCTATAGAACAGAGGGTCACATAAGACACACTATGGATGGAGGAAGGACAATGCCATATCATGGCCCCAAATTAGTCAATTCAATGCTAGTTTCAAAGCTGGGGAACCCACTCCATCGTGTAAGCAAAAATGTGACAAGGAGAGAGGGTGGCCTAGCAATGATAAACCCCGACCCGGATTACATCAAAATCTCAAATCCCAAGGAAGCCATGGATTTAAGTACATATTGCAGAGGGCACAGGATCTTTGCAAAATGGGGAGGGAATAATCAACCACTCACCAGAATAGTGGAATGGTGGAAAACAACATTCCATGGCCAGGTAAGTATTACTACCCTAGCAAATAATTTTTTGTACAATGAATGCTACAAAAAATCATTGAAAGCCTTTGCATGAAGAATATGTTTTTTACAAAGGGGCAAATTTCAATTTCATTGATTGGCAACCTAAATTCGATGCTGATAAATATGAATTCAAAATGGTATCAAAATGGATAGAAATTCACAATGTTCCTGTTGAATTAATGCATGCTACAATTCTTATAGAAATTGGGGATAAATTGGGCAAATTTATAGCCGTAGAGAAAATTTGGTTGGATAAATCTGACATAAAACTACTAATAGCAGTAAACAAGGGCATGGAAGACCTAAAAAACATAATTCTAGAAAAAATAGATCGTATTTACACCCTAAAACCGATATGGTATATTGGCCCAGTAGTAGAAGATTTAGCTTTCTACAAAAGATCGAACCCTAATCTGCAGAAGCCTCTGGAAATAGCAAGGGACAACCATAGAGCTCCAAAAGACATAATACGTATTCAATTTAATAGTGACAGAGGCGGCTTCATTATAAACATTGGTCAGCAAGAGAATGATAATATCCCAACCCCGTCTCCTTCCCCGGTCTTGAATAACAATCCAGACAGAGCCGATAACAACAAAGAAACTCATGTTTATGATAACGAGGACCGAATCCAAGCAGAACTAAACAATGTTATAAAAAAGTTAATGGGGAAACTAGCTGAAGAATTTGTCGAGGAGGTACTCATTGATACTCCGACAAATAGGGCAAATAATGTCAACATCTTCAATACAGAACAGGTTCAAACCCCCCTCACTAAATACCAACCCGACTGAGGCGGCTCAAGAGGATAACATCATAGTCTCTCCCACTTTGGAGGAATCCCCTGTTGTGGAAGGATTGAATGTGAATGAGGAAAGAGAATTTATTATCAATGAACTGATCAATATGCAGGAAAAGGAAAATAACATAGTATTAGACAATAGCTCAATCAACCCACAAAACAGAGGTATCCTCTAGATGGGAGGTGAGAAATTAACTCCTCACTGTGGCAAATCCATGAGCAACAAAAGAGGTCGGAAGCCTTTTTTAGACAAAAGGAAGATGGATGGGGATGTAGAGGGGCAAGCCAAAATCACAACATTGCTGGGGCAAGGAAAATCTCCCCTCTCCCTTGTAGAGGTATAAACATACTTACATGGAATGTTAGGGGTTTGGGAGCCCCTAACAAACAAAGACTGATTAAGTGAAGCATACTAAAATCTGCTATGGACCTAGTTATGATACAAGAAACAAAACTAGGCAAAGTGATATGAACAATTTTAGTAGAAAATTCACCCAATGGAAGATGGAAGCGGTGGAGTCTACAAGGGCATCAGGGGGATTGGGTATAATGTGGAGAAAAAATGTAGTTACATTCACATGTCAAACAAAGAATCAAAATTGGATGGCTAGCAAAGTAAGAGCCCTTAGTCTAAATCTTGAGTTTATTATTATTAATGTTTATGACCCAATTCCAACAAATAAAAAGAGATTAGTGTGGCAGGAAATTGAACACTACTTAAATACTTAGGATGAAAAACACATCATCATAGGTGGTGATTTCAACACCATCTTATACTCATCTGATAAAAGCGGTGGTATAAAAACCATTAGACAACCACAAAGAGACTTCGCAAACTGGATAAATAACAATAACTTACTTGAAATAAGAACTGAGATGGGTTTTCACACATGAAATAATAGAAGAAAAGAATTCTCCAACATTGTAGAAACACTTGATCAATTTTTCTTTAAAGGAGATCTAACCGATCTTAAAATAGAACTAAAAACTACAGTATTACCATGGTCAGGCTCTGATCACTACCCGGTACTTTTAGAACTTATGGGGGAAACAAAGCAAACTGGGTGTCCTTTCAAGTTCGAAAGAATGTTGTTTACACATGAAGACTTCCTCCCCAACATACAAAAATGGTGGAAGGAGAGTGTCTTTGTAGGATCAAAAATATACTGTCTGGTCTCCAAGCTAAAAGAGATTAAGCATAAATTATTAGATTGGAACAAAAAGAAATTTAAAAACATCTTCGAGGAGAAGTCAAGAATTGAGAAAGAGTTGGAGACAATAAACATTGATGTGATGCAAAACAAGATGACCTCTGAAACATACGAGGCTGAGAAAATGCTTTTATGTGAATATGAAGGCATTCTGGCCAAAGAAGATATATACTAGAAACAAAAATCTCGAGAGACATAGTTAGAAGATGGAGATAGAAACACCAAATTTTTTCACAACAACGTCAAAATGAAAAGGGCAAAAAATAAGATTACTCAAATTACCAATGATAGTGATTAGATCATTACAAATGAAGATCTGATCGCAAAAGATGCAACCAAGTATTTTGAAAATATCCTCAACAACTGGGAACACTTAGACCTCCCTAACAATAGAATCTTATTAAATAACATACCCAAACTAATAACAGAGGGTGATAATAAAATGTTAAACTCTAATATCACCCATGAAGAAGTTAAACAGACTTTGGCACAATTTCAAGGAGACAAAGCCCCTGGATTGAATGACTTTCCTGCTAGTTTTTTTCAGAAATGCTGGCACATCTTAGGGGATGAGGTTACTAATGCCTTGGAATCCGCCTGCAATGCAGGGAAATTCCTAAAAGAGATCAATAACACCTTTTTGGCCTTAATTCCAAAAAAGGAGAATCCCTCAAAGTGGGAAGAATTCAGACCTATTTCTCTATGTAACATGACTTATAAACTACTAGCTAAAGTCATGGCCAATAGACTAAAAAAATTACTGCCCGCCATAATATTAGAAGAACAAACAAACTTTGTAACCAATAGATCAATTCTAGATTGAATTATTATTGTACAGGAAGCCATCCACTCCTGTTAGTCCCAAGGATAACCTAATATGCTGGTAAAATTAGACATCAAAAAGGCTTATGACAAAGTGGATTGGTATTTCGTTTGTAGCTGCATGAAGGCCTTTGGCTTTAACAAACAATGGATCAATTGGGTTTACTTCTGCATATCAAACCCTAGATTTTCTATCTTACTAAACGGGAACCTGGAAGGCTTCTTTGAAGTATCTAGGGAACTCAGACAAGGTGACCCTTTATCCCCATTCTTATTTATAATTATTTTTGAAGCCTTAGGTAGAAGCTTGGATCCATCACAGAGGTCTAGCAGACTAACGGGGATTTAAATCACTAGTGGGGTAGAACCATGTACCCATCAACAGTTTGTTGACAACACAATGATTCTAGGAAAAGGACAGTTAAAAGAAGCCAAGGAAATTAAGAATATATTACAATCTTATGGGATGGCTTCATGAGAGATGGTAAACAAGGAGAAATCAAAAATATTCTGCTTTAATATGGAAGCACAGGAGAAATACATGATAGTTTCGTATCTAGGGTACAAAATAGGTCATCTACCAATCTCGTATTTGGGGATGCCTTTGGACAAAGGTATTAGAACCAGTAAACTTTGGGATCCCCTGATTGAAAAAGTAAGGAAGAAGCTATCATCTTGGAAAGCCTTATGGTTGACAGGGGTAGGAAGATTAACCCTCATAAAAACAGTATTAGCAGTAATGCCTATTTATCTTCTATCATGTATAGCACTTCCAAAAGGGGCATATAAGAAACTAACTCAAATAATTAGAGATTTCTATTGGAATGGTGCAGAGGATAAAAACAAAATGAAACTGATATCATGGAAAAAGATATGTCGAGAAAAGAGTGATGGAGGCACGGGAATAAGAAAATTACTATGGAAAAATAAGGCTTTAGGGGAAAAATTAGCATGGAGAATGTACACATCCTCAGAAGCCAAATGGGCTAGAATCCTTAGGATCAAATACATATCACAATATCAGAGAGAGGAAGTATTTAGGGAAACAAACCCACATAAGGGATCTAGAATCTAGAACTTTATAAAAGAAAGCCGATTGTTCATAGCGAACCACCTATCTTGGGATATTTGCGATGGTAAAACCGACTTGTTCTGGGAAGATTCCTGGGGGGGTTACCCCTCAATAGATAGTTTAATAAACACAACCAGCATAAAAGACCAAATGAAATCTTTATGGGGTAATCATGTAAGGGATTATATGACATTGGCACTAGAATCGACAATGAGATGGAAATGGAAAAACACGCTTCCATTCTTGGTGGACAACAATGACCAAGAATTGGTGCAAATTAATGAGGGAAGATTAATAACACTCAGACCTGGGCCAGATGAGCTTATATGGTTGAGATCAAAGGATGGACAATACAACTGCAAATATGGTTTCAGAACCATATATGACGAGGCAAACAATATCAAGGACTATATCCCTAACACAATATGTTGGGACAAATTTGGTCTCCCAAAAGCTGGCTTCTTTGCATGGGCAACATTTCAGGGGAAGGTCCTAACTACAGAGCAATTTAAAATTAGAGGTTACGAAGGACCCTCAATTTGTTTCTTATGCAAGAAAGATGAGGAAACAAATGATCACATATTCACAACCTATAACTACACACATAAATGCTAGTATTGGCTGATGACACAACTAGGTTGGTCAGGTGCCCTCATCTCTTACCTAAAGGATTGGCTCAAAAGTTGGCCAATCATCAAAAGGAATAGAATCTTCCATAATTTATGGATATGTAGCCCAACAATAGTAATCTGGGAGATCTAGAAGGAGAGGAATAGGAGAATTTTCCAAGAGACAGAAATGAAGGTATAAAATTTGATAGCGAAAATAGAAGCCTCCATCACATAAACCTTCAATAATAGGAATATGACCATTCCACAACATGACAAGACATTTACAAATTGGGATAACTACATTAGAAAGCAGTGGAAGGGGATTAAAATCCCTCCTTTCTTTGGGAAGGGGAACAAAGACAAGACCGATGGTAGAAAAGCATGCAAATGAGCTCCCCCGAGATCGGATGGTGCAAACTCAATTTTGATGGAGCATCTAGAGGTAATCCAGGGGAGGCAGGGCTAGGATATATAATCCACTCACATGAAGGGATATGTATTGGATCGAGATCCCAGTATCTAGGGCACTACACTAACAATAATGCAAAATTGCAATTAATAGAGGGTTTAAACCTATGCAAATGATTAAAAATATCCAAATTGGAAATAGAAGGGGACTCGACCATCATAGTTAATGCAATAAGGACCAGGACAATGCCAAACTGGGAGCTCAGAAGTTTATTAGATAGAGTCCTTTCTCTAATGGAAAGCCTCTAAGATTACATGCTGAATCACATATATAGATAAGCTAACACATTGGCAAATAATCTAGCTAATTGAGGGGCAGATGGAACAAATAGAACCACATCATTAATATATAGGCAATCAGACTAGGATGCTCATAGGAAGGCGGAGATTTAGACATAATCCTAAAAACAACACGTTCACACACACATTAGAAGGTATACATATGTATATGCACAGGTAGTGGTATATATGCACATATATATTTGTATTTATATAATTATATGTGCACACGTGCATATATATATATATATATATATATATATATATATACACATAGGCACATATATAGATATATGCTCATATAATCATATATATACCTATAAATGGTATTCTTAGAGAAGAGAAAATAAATATACACAAAGTATGTTAATATGCATATAGGGATACAAATATATGCATATATACAAAACAACATACAATGACATGACATAATAGGGTTGGAACTTTCACAAATGTGACAGAAATACATATTCTCATCTGTACACATATAATAGGATTATCTTAAATCTATATATACATACATATATATGCATATATATATACATATACAAATATGGACATAGATACATATGCCTACAGGCATATATATATATGCATATAGGTATATATATATAGATATATGCATATAGGTGCATATGTGTATACATAGATATACATGCATGTATACAAAAGTATATAAATATGTATATAGATATATATGCATATAGGAATATATACATAGGGATCTCTCTATGTAGACTGTAGGGTTTTGGCATAGCTCCTAATATGTTCCTCCGATGGTTAAAAGTTATTTCGATGACTCCTTCATAGTCTGCATCTCATTTGGTACATCGGGTCACCTTATTAGGTATCAGAATAACTCATTTTATGTTCCTTCGATGACCCGATGACATCGCCCTCATACTTGTGCATCTTTTTACTTCTCTGGTCTATCGACATATGCTTCCTTGATGAAACCTCCTTCTTGTTCATCATGTTACAAAGCTTATCGGGTGTCAGGACATCCTATGTTTCTTTGATGACTCGATGACATTGGGCCGCAACTTGTTTGTCTTTAGATCTATCAACTTATGCTCCCCCGATAAGGTTTCCTTCCTTAAACTACCTCAGCTTCCTCATCGGGTATCGGCGTAGCAAAAAAATGTCTTCTTCCAAATAGCTGATGTCATCCCGATGACACCACCTTGGTGCTCTTTTAGTCACTTCTTTCGGTGTAGGATATCTCGATGAAACCTGTTTTCCATCCACCATGATATTCACCCTATCAGGTATTGGGGTAGCTATTTCCTACACTATCCGATGTCCCGATGACTTCAAAACATCCGCTTTGCATTCTCCTTCATCGATGTAAGTCATTTCGATAGCCTCCTTTTCTGTGTTTAGATTATCTTCCTCATTGGGTATCGACATAACCTGAAACACCTCTCCCCGATGGCTCAAGTTACCCCGATGACTCACTTTAGTTATCACCTCATTGGAGTAAGTCCAGCTGAGAACATTGCATTTGTCACCTAGTCCATCGAGTCTCGGGTAATGTAGAATAATGCTTTCCAATGACTCGATGACATCGTCAACAAGTTATCGCTCCATCCGATATTTGCATAGGTTCTGCCAACAACCCCATCGGGTATCGGGGTAACTTTTTCTCTGTGCCTCCGATAGTGAATGCTATGCCGATGACTATCACACTATCGGTGTAGCTCTTCCCAAGAGATTACCAACTCGCCAAACTTCTTCCTACCAATCGCACCCTGAGAAAATGCCATTGGGCGCATCACTAGAAGGCTTTCTTTCACAAATAACCATGCTAATGGACTTCTGAAGCACTGAAAACATTCCTGAATGCACTTATCACCTTGCTTCTGTGATGAACCCTAAAAATGTGCTATTTTTTGATATTCAAAGAAGAGTACTTGGTTAACCTAGAAATGGTGATAAAATGTGTGGATGATAAGCTTCATATACCTTACCCGAAAGCTTACACCATAGTTGCGGAAGCCATAGATAAGAAAGAGGTGCTCAATATAGAGTTCACAAGGCCTATTCTCAATTGCAAGGATAAAAAAATTTGCCATCAAAGACAAATAGAGATTGCAAGGAGCATTGCATTCCTTAAGCAATGGCTTGGAGTGGTAAAAAAACCAAAAGGGGAATGGTGGGTGAGTTATATGGTAGAAGAGGGGTGGACCCCGTTCTAGGATGATAATCCCAGTGATATGGAGGCTGTAGAAACACAGGCCTTTGGCATGGAAGCCACAAATGACAAGGAGGAAGAATAAGTTTTCATTACATAGTTTTGTTTGCAATTACTAATATAACTAATCTTATACATAGAGATATAGGATCTATAGTTAGGACAAGGCACATATTGAACTGTTCACAAAATACTTTGATATAGCATAGATAGCAAAGGGTAAGAAACCCACTTGATGACAGTTTCAAAACATATAGTTATACTAAATAAGTGAAGTTTAGAATGCAGATGTTTTTTAAATCAGGCACATACTAAAATATAGTAACAGGGAGTACTTTAGTAACTCTGGCATATTGGTTTACTTAAACATTTATATTTAAACATATACAAGTCTCAAATATCATGGTAAGAGCATGAAGTATAGGATAGATAGGTTGTGTTATTATCAATCCTTTGTTTACCAGTGTTTATACCCCTAATATTATTGTAGATTGGGTAATATTTCATAGTATAGCCAACAATTTCTGATGCTGACTTAATATGAAAGAAACCTAGGCTATAATAACAATAGGGGTAAGTATGCAGAGATAATATTGGCTCTTCTTGTTTGGCACTAACACTTAACAAAGTGGTTTTGCAGAAGGATTGTTTTGAAAATCTATTTTTGTAGGATAATCAGAAGATGGCAAATATGGCAACAATGAACTAGAAAATTTGGCAGAAGTGAACTAGGATGTAATAGTGAACTAGGATGCTACCTATGAAGGGATTTTTGATAAACCAGAATGCAGAATTTGTAAAAGATGGCAATAGTGAACTAGGATGCTACCTATGAAGGGATTTTGATCAGCCAGAATGCAGAATTTGTAAAAGATTATAGGTAAATAATTAAAAGTTAGTAGTCACTGACTGGACCTATGGTCCCGGGCAAGGCCTGAGGTTTTCTCCTCTCCGCTCTTTCCTACCGGTGCCCATTTCTGAGAGGAGATTGTAATAATATTTATTAATATAATATGGCTTAGGACTTTTACCGAGCAAAAAAGAAAAAAAGAAAAATAGCTAAATTTATTTCAATAGCAATAGTTTCAAGTTCAGTCTAGATATGAGTGAATATGAGAGTGGGTATGAGTGTAAGCTCTAGAAACATTGCTAGAGATGAAGAGGAAGGTTTTGAGGATGGTGACCATAATGATGATGATGGAGGCCCTACTAAAAGCCAATGAGATCCTTTCTTTGGAGGCCCTACTAAAAGCGAACGAGGTCCCTTCTTTGGCAGTTGATGTTGAGGGCTCCCCTGCTTTTGTCATTTGGGTGCTTAAGGTAAATAGCAATGTGTTTGGTGATAGCAACTCTATTGGCACCTACTCCTTTAGGTGTGTGAAATAGTTTTTGGTGAAAGGAAGAAAAGTGTAGAATAATGTTTCCAAATGCTAAATCTTTAAACATTTAAACACATAACACCATATATATGTGGGAGAACCCTTTTGGGAAAAAACCTATACTCCAAAACACAGAGCTCAATTGTATTATTAGTAACAATAATTACAATACAATTCATAAAGTATATGTTCTTCTAAAAGTAGCTGCATCAATAGATAATTCTAGAGAAATTCTAGTAACAATTTGACATATTAGAAAATAATCAACATGTCTCATGAAATCAACTAAGGCAACAACATGTATTTTGTTGTTTGTGACATTGAAAACGTGAACTATTAATAAGACACAAATTTGGCAGGTGGGAGAAAAAAAATGGCGGGTAGGAGTAGGAGCAAGAGGTTGATGATGAGGGTTTTAGGGGGTGGGGGCATTACAGGGGATGAGAAAGAGGGGGATACAAATGATGATAGTGTTGGCCAAGGTTGTTTTCCCATGAATTCTTCAATATAGGGAATCGTCCCCTTTAAATGTATCTCTTTTTTGCTTTGTTCTCGTCACAAGATTCTTCCCCTTTACACTTCAAAGCCTTTCAATTTTTCATGCTTTTCTTCTTTTGTGTAGACTTGTGGGCTCATAGAGGGCATGGTAGGGAGTGTGGTGGAAGGAAATTTTGGGGTTTTTTTGAAAGAGGTAGTTATCGTTGGGGTTTACGTGGAAGGTTTTGTTGTTCCAGTATTTTGTTGTTGTGAGGGGAGTTTTGTGTGATTTTGGTGTTAATATCTACTAAAATTCTCTTGCCTTACACCTTCTTTTCCTTTCTTTGGATGAGTGTTATTTCTTTTATGTGTTGGGTCTTAATGTTTTGGATGTGATTGCTGAAGTGGTTTTTGCAGTGGATGTCAACTCAACGATCTTTTCAAGGGTTGGCTTTGTTTCTTCGTGGGACTTTTTGGCTTGACCTTGCTTGGGGTCTATTACTTGGGTTGATTTCATGGTGGGCTTCTCTTCTAAGGCATTTGTTGGGTTTATTTTTGTGTGCCTTTTTGTTGGTTCTTTTGGCATTGAGGCTCAAACCTTATCTTTCGATGGCACTTTAGCTACTCATCTTGGATATTTCATTTATATATATATTTTTAGATTATACCATGCCCTTTTTTGTTGATGGGGTTTTGATATCTATGGTTCTTGAGGCTGGTTGTTCCGTCTGCTAGTTGTTCCATCTGCTGGTCTGATAGGGTTTTTTTTTGGAACTTTAGGCACAAAGAGAGAGTTGTAAGTGATAGATTTTTAGGCAATGCAAAGTGTAATGTTTTACTTCTTCTATTGGATAGGGATTCTTCAGTGCTCCCTTTTGTGTTTCTTATGCTTGGTTTCCTTTTCTCCTTTTGTACTCAATGGTTGCAATGTGGTTATGAGGGGGATTATGGGTTTCTCCTCGAGTTTATTCTTGGTACCCCTAATACTTTAGGTGTAGTTTTTGTTGTTTTGTGGTACTTTTGGTTGGGGATTTTTTCTTCAATTTTGGAGAAGTTGAATCTTGTAGGTATTGAAAGTGATTTGTTTGTAGTTATTATTGTATATTAGATAAGGGCATCTATTGCTTATATCCTAGCTTCCCTTCATGCTTCTCCTATATAGGTGGAGAGTTCTCTTACGAAGGTGGAGATTTTTTATGTGGGTAAGGCTGAGGGCTTGTATCTTTTCTAGCCAGTTCCCTCTCTTTCCTTTCCAATTGAGGTGGTCTCATGTTCTTTTGAGGTGGATTTTAGTTGTGCAGGAGAGGTGTGGGTTACTACGAGGGAACTATTGCTATCCATACTCTTGTTCTCTATAGGAGACGAGATATTAGTACTCTTATTTCAAACTTATTTCCTTTCTGTCCTATTGAGGTGGAGACTAAGGAAAGTAAAGGAAGCTTATTGTTTTGATTAAGTAAAAATAGGTTTTTGAAAGGAACCCAAACCTTTTACATAACAAGAGAAAGAAGAAGCATTAAAGCAGAAAATACCCATGCCTGATCACCCCAACAAAAAATTAGATCCTGTAGTGTCCTAAAATTGCGACACTTGCAATTTCGACTGCATTTGGGTCTTCACGATGGTGGCGCAACATTGAACCTGAATGGAGACCCCGAAACTTGTTTACGACACCAAAAAACTGCATTTTTCTGCACCCTAGCCTGATCCCTCCTTGCACCCTGCTGTCCTGGGAGGTGGGACCATGGCGCCCAGCGCCCTGGTCCCTGGCCCTATTTTGGGCCCGGTCTCTTTTGGGCATCGGGTCTTTAAGTTTGCAATTTGGGAAATAATGTTTCCTGGTCGGCCTAAGGTTGGGAAAATCAGTCTATCAACCCTAATTGACAAGTATATAAACTACATTTCCTCTTCCAAAAAAGGGGAGGAAGACATATGTGTGCAAAAGGCGGAAGCGATATTCAAACATTCAAGCATTCAAGCATTCAAGCATTCGTTCAAGCAATTGAGCATTCTAAGTCTCCATTCAAGGCTAAGTGTTGCATTCAAGACAAGGATTCGACCATTGAAGAGGAGATCACATACAACATACTACATACATTACACCTTCGCATGTAAGAATACAAACATTCTTACAACAAGGTATCTATACTTGTTTACATTACAAACATTTACATTTACAACATTCTCATTTCTTAGTTAATTCCAAAACCGGGGTTTGACCTAAAGGAAAACCCCTCATCCCTAACCCCCCAATCGTCCTCTCTTTTCTATGTGTAGGTTGCAGGTACACGACTGTAATTGAAGATCTGGAATCCTTGTGCAGAGACGAACAGATCCCCCTTCATTTCGTGGATTTTTCGGAGGACCGTGTGCACGCCGGGCGCCATCGTCCCATCAACTTTCGCTCAAATTTGCAGAACAGCACCGTCTCAACATTTTACTGCTAATTCCAGGTCCACAACTTCATCCCATATCCCTATCTCTGTTTATAAGTGAATCTTTCTTGCTTCTACATGCATTCCTAGTTCAATCTTTCTATCTACATTCTTTACAAAAGAGGGTATCCTTGATGTCTTAACCCTTGAAACTCATTTAGAATCCAATCTTGCATTGCATGGGATTGGATCTTGTGGGTTTCAACCCCTCTTTTGAATGTAAAGTCTCTCCTAAGTGAAAACCATCAACCCTAGTGACTCTCCCTTCTCTCTCCTTGGAGTTGGGGAGGGGAGAACAACTAGGGTTCGATTTTTCTGCTTTACATTTTGGTGAACCCGACGTGAAACATCCTCATTCTGATTATTCATGGTTAGATCTTAAAATTTTGCTTTCCTAATTACATTTCCATGTTTGATCTTTTGCAAATTTTAGAGGCTAATTGCGTAAAAACCCTAAAATCTTCTTTTAAGTAATTAAACTTGTGAAATGTTTGATTGTTAATGCTTGTTTCAGATCTACCCTTCTATTGCAAATTGTCAACTCATATTTGTGCTTTAATTCTGAAAATTAAGTGGTTAAATGTCAAAACCCTAATTTTTAAGACTTTCTTGATTCAACCTTTGACTGATAATTTCACTAATCAAAACACTTCCAAATTGGCTATAACTTTGGATTCTGCAATAAAATCACAGCATCTTTCATCTCTGAAAATTTGGAAAAAAGTTGCGAGGACCGTGTGCACCTCGAGCGCCCTCGTCCCCGACATTTTTTTCGAAATTTCGGGAGCTAGATCTTACTGTATTTTTCTGCTAAAATCCAGAATTTTGGCTGATTTTATCAATTCTAACACTTTCAAAATTAAAGTCAAAGTTGGTTTAGCGATTGCTTGGATTGAGGCTTCTAATCATTCAAAAATTGTTGAAATTGAAATTCATATCAAAATTGTGTTTCTTACTGTCATAAATCTGAAAAGTGTGTTGGCATTCATTCAAAATTTCAGTGTTTTATTCAAATTTTTGCAGTTTGTGACTTTTGAAATTAAGTGTTTAATTGCAACAACCTTGATTTCCACTTTCAAAATTAAATTTTGCATGAAATCGAGTCAACTTTTAAGTTTCAAAACTTGCATTGCTTTCAGTATTCCTTCTAAAATCATAAAATTCAAAATTTCAGTTTCCCTCTCTTTTTCAAAATTCAAATTTTACATTTTTTAACAATCTTGGTAGGGTTCAATTTTGAGATTGCAACTTTAATTTGGCCTATCTACAGATCGTAAAATCACTCAATTTTTTCAGATTAGCTTTAAAATCATCATAACTTTCATCCCTGAAAATTTTGAAAAAAGTTGCGAGGACCGTGTGCACTCCGTTCGCCACGGTCCCGGACATTTTTTCCGAAATTTCGGGAGATTGTCCTGATTGCATTTAACAGCTTAAATCTAGGAGATTGGCTGATTTTATTGAAATTTGCTACCTCTAAAATTCAAAATCTTCTCTCTTTCTTTAGTGCATGAGTTTTACAACAATAAGTCCTACTTACACTATTCCCGTTAGACGGAGCCTTAGAATTAAGTCTTTCCAAGGTTTAATTACTGAGGAGATGGAACCTAATTTGAATGGCCTTTTTAACGAGGACATGGGTAATTCCTCTAATCCTCTTAATGATGAAGAAGCTCTCCATGAGGTTTCTGTAGAACAACTTTTGAAATTGGATAACCAATTTGATGATTTTTGACAATGGATGTCTCAAGAATACCCTGATAGTCAAGCTCTTCCTTTAATTGAGGGTCTAAAACGTATGGTTCAAAGTGATAAGAATGGAATTGATATTTTGCGTAGTATTGCACACATTGTGGATTCAAATGTGATGCCTATGAAGAGTTGTGCCGAAACTTTAGGTTATACACAACCTCCTACTCAAGTTAATCATTCTATTCCTTTGACAACTACTATTGCTAGTATACCTACTTTTACATCAAACGTAATGACTACTTCAATACAAGACATTCCTCCTATGATCACTAATCATGGGGGCAATCCCTCTTCTTCAATCAACCCTCTTCCTTCATTCAATCCGACTTCTTCATTCATTCCTTCAATGAGTGTTCCTATTACATCTCCACAAATAAACATGACGCAAGGAGGCAATTCATTTAACCCTTCCATTCCTCCTTGTAGTGTTCCTCCTTTCCAATAATCTCCTATGACTAACTATCATAGTGTCCCACCACCTTACTCTCTACCTTCTTTCAATAACATAACACCTCCATCACAATCTAACATGTCTAATATGAACTCTTCGACTGAAGCGACCATCAACAATCTTGCACAAACTGTCTCTTCTTTACAGCAACAAATTGCCTCTATGAATCAATCTAAGTTTAGTGTGCCCACATTTGATGTTGCGAGCCCGCTTTCTCTTGACATTGTTCGAGCTATCCCCCCTAAACATGTTGAAATTCCGCATTTGGAGCTTTATAATGGTAAGGGTGATCCTCTAACACATGTTAAGACCTTTCAAACAATATGTACTAATTTTGCTTATGACCAAAGGTTGCTTGCAAAACTGTTTACTAGAACATTAAGAGATAAAGCCCTACAATGGTATTGCTCGTTGCCTTCTTATTCTATTACTTCTTTCGAACAACTTGCAAATGCTTTTATTCAACAATTTCAAAACAATATAAGTCCTAAAGTTACTTTGATTGATTTAATGCATTGTAAACAAGGTGTTAAAGAAAAAGTGACTGATTTCATTGGTAGATATAAGCATTTGTATGCTCAAATTTCTTTTCCAGTGCCTGACAATGATATTCAAAGAATCTTTATTTCTAATTTACAAAAAGATATTAGAGAAAAACGTCTATTTTCTGAGTTTACTTCTTTCCAACAGTTGTGCGCAACTCTTCACAATTATCAACTGACTGTGAGTCAAATGGAACAAGCAAATCCTATGGCTCCGAGTGATAAGGGTGATAGTAGTCAACAACCATTTGGGAAGTTTAAACCGAACAGAGAGTCCATTAAATTCAATGAAAACATCATCAACAACAATGTGAATGCGGCATCAGGTGTGCCTCCTATTTCTAAGTTTTTCAAGAAAGAAAGAAAGTTTACTCCTTTGAATGAATCATTGCATAGTATTATGAATAAGTTATTGGAACAAAATGTGCTTACTCTTCCTCCTATAAAGCAAATAGATCCTACAAAGATTAATTCACCCTATTTTTATAACAAATCTTTTTGTCAATTTCATCGTCAACTTGGGCATGATACTGAAAAATGTTTTGCTTTAAAAGGTAAAATTCAAGATTTGATTGATAATAATACTATCTCTGTTTCTGGTCTGAATGATAAAAGCAACACATCTGTAGCTCCTCCTAACCAAAATCTTAAGATTTTTACTGATCCATTGCCTTCTCATACCTCTAATGTGATTGATACTACTGATTCCTCTGTCTCACCTAATGATCTTGTGTCCATGACTCCGAATGTGATTAACTTTGTAGAGTAGCAGAAAATCCCTAAAGAACCTTCCATCACCTTTGATTCCAGTGAAACTATCAGGGCACCTGATGGTCCTTTATATATAGTTGCAAAAGTCAAGAATACACCTTGCCGTGGAGTGCTTATTGATCCTTCTTGTATGGTTAATATCATTACTGAAGAATTTCTTTTTACTTTGCAATTGAATCAAGTGATCTATGATGAAACAAATGTGGTTGTGAAACTATTTGATGCATTTTCTTCTCCTGCAATTGGTTCTATTACATTACTTATTGAGGTTCATAACAAATCCCTTGATGTGGACTTTGCTATTATTCCATCATCCGAACAATTTCGTGTGAAGCTAGGCTATCCTTGGCTATCTTCCATGAAAGCTATTGCTTCTCCGATTTACAAGTGTTTGAAATTTCCCCACAATGGTGAAGTTGTTACTGTCAATCATAGTCTCTTTAAACCAGCTGAAAGAACTTCTAACGTTCCTATTGATTACTTTTGGCCTAAACAATTCCAATCTCTTCCTCTGCGAAGTGATCATCTTTTCAAATCTTATCAAAAGTGGAAAAAAGATATGATCCTATCTCTAAGTGAACCTAGAACACCCAAACTTGACATTCCTATCATTCTTGAGAAGGAAGTTCTTCCTTTGAAAGATAAAACTAATGTCTTTCCTCAAGAAGATTCCCAACCCATCCCTATGGATGTGACTATGCCTATATCTAATAAACTTCCTAAAAGTAGACCTATACCTCCTCGTCATAATGGACTTGGTCTCCTTCCTAAACCAAATATTCCTCCTTTATATGGAGTAGTTCCTCCTCCTTCCTCTTATGGAGAGAAGAGACCTTCCTCTTCTCCTATCGTTCAACCTAAGAGACCACAACCTAAACACCCAAGTGAAAAGGATGAGAACATTCCTCCTCCTCAATCTTCGCAACTTCCTACTAAGACTAGATGAAATCGTTTTGCACGTGAACACCGACGAAAGCGTTGTCTTAGAGCTCAAGCAACTGCTTCTTAAACTTTGCAATCCCCAAAAACACCTTCAGTCAATATTATTCCATTTTCTCCTCAGCCAACGATTGAGCCGAAATCTCCTAAACATAAGATGCATGATGGCCTTGATCCTGTGCGAGTTAAAGATCCTATTTTTATAAATCTTGATGATGATATAGATGAAAATGTTATTCACGATGAAAATGTTACTCCTGTTCATTCTGATAGTGAGTATGAATATGTTGATGTTGATAACCATTTATCTAACGAATTTTCTAAAGCACTTATCCTAGCTCCTAGACAAGAACAACGTGGCTTGGGTATGAACATAGCCCTTGTTTGGATCTTGTGATAGCTCCATCTGCGATGTTGGATGTTCCTCCTCTTGCGTGTTTCCTACCTTCCTGAAATATTGATCAACAAGATCAAGGGGTAGATGACGTGCTAGACTAGGTCATTAGCATAGGAGACTCTCTCCTCCTCTCTTGATCTCTTTTGTTACTTCTTCTATGTGTTATTCTCATTCTTCTATTTGTTGTCCTTAGTGTTGTCTACTTGAGGACGATGCAAAACATTGAGATCTCTTTTGGTCTCTCTCATGTTGACTCAAAAGACACATGTGTTCCCTTCTTCTAGGTGACCTTCCTTGATTGGGGAATGAAGAACAATTATGCATACATACATACATGAATTATGATACAGCATACTAACCCCGAGGAAAGCAAAGTCACCTCGTGCTTTGTGCTTTGTGTCTATTATCCTTGGGCTTATCTCACACTTGGGGGCTAAATCCTTGTGATAACGTGCTCCTTTCACATTTCTTATATTTATCACTACCTTAAAGCAATCACCCCCAGTGATGCGTGTGCGATCGCTTTAACGTAGGGGAGCATACATCTCGTTCATATCTTTTCAAGATACTTGAAAATTTGTTGACAAATTTAGCTTTGCCTTGAAAATTTCTTGACAAATTTAGCTTTGCCTTGAAAATTTTTGATATCTTTCTTGCATGACTCATAGTGAGGGAACCTTACTACTGACAGTCATGGTTCTCCCTCATGATCTTCCCTTTTACTTTGTCAATCGAAGTCGTAAGATCCTTAGTCCACTGGGGGCTTGGTGTATCTTGCCTCCTTGACGTGGTGAAAGTTTTTCAATGTTGTTTCCTTGTACTTTACCAGAAGTATGAGCGTACGCTTATACTCCCGCTAAAGTGGGGGCTAAATGTAGCATCCTAAAATTGTGACACTTGCAATTTCGACTGCATTTGGGTCTTCACGATGGCGGCGCAATGTTGAACCTGAATGGAGACCCCGAAACCTATTTACGACACCAAAAAACTGCATTTTTCTGCACCCTGGCCTGATCCCTCCTTGCACCCTGCTGTCTCGGGAGGTGGGACCATGGTGCCTAGCGCCCTAGTCCTTCAGGACGAGGGTACCCAGTGCCCTGGTCCCCTAGGACCATGGCGCCCAGCGCCCTGGTCCCTGGCCCTATTTTGGGCCCGGTCTCTTTTGGGCATCGGGTCTTTAAGTTTGCAATTTGGGAAATAATGTTCCCTGGTCGGCCTAAGGTTGGGAAAATCAGTCTATCAACCCTAATTGACAAG